>NC_052168.1:6364199-6681774 GCF_902713615.1 Scyliorhinus canicula | reverse complement strand
ATGGGAGGGAGGGCTTGGGAAGAATGCTCCTCCTTGTTAGTGGAGGGGATTTGCACTGTGGGGGGAGGGGGGGGGGTGCAGCCCTTGGATCTCAGTCTCAGGTAGCCTGTTCAAAATGGCAGCCCTATGCTGGGAGTCCGAATCTCACAAGCTCTTTTCCATGCATAAATTTGCAGGGAAAAGAAGAGAGAATCCCGTTGGACAGCAGAGACCAGGAGCTAGACTCCGCTGACAGGAGTACTTGGCCTCTATAACAGAGAATCCCCCCCCCCCCCTATAGTGAGTGAGTGGCGAATTAGCCCTAAATTGCAGTGAGGCATATTAACCTCCCTGAAGTTGTTGCAGATGGAGGAATGGTTAACCCCTTAAGCGCTGTAGTGAATGGGTCGGAAGCAATTAAGTGGGCTATCCATGAGAAAGTTGGCTGCCATCCATTCAGTATTCAGTAAACGAACTGTGCCTTGACAAGAATGAATAGTGGGCTGTCAAAACACCAAAAGATATGCCCTTGTGACAATAATCCTCTGTTCAATTTAACATTTCAGGGTAGAGAAACCTGAAGCAAAGGGCTCAATCAAGTGAGAAATTGGAACAATGAAGGCTAAACATTGAACAGGTATGTCGGAGTGTGACCACAAGACGGTGAGTGTGAAATATCTTTACGCTACAACCCCTGACAGCACTAAGTGCTCGCAGTTACGGTAGCATGGTGGTTAGCATAAATGCTTCACAGCTCCAGGATCCCAGGTTCGATTCCCGGCTTGGGTCACTGTCTGTGCGGAGTCTGCCACGTCCTCCCCGTGTGTGCGTGGGTTTCCTCCGGGTTCTCCGGTTTCCTCCCACAGTCCAAAGATGTGCGGGTTAGGTGGATTGGCCATGCTAAATTGCCTGTAGTGTACTAAAAAGTAAGGTTAAGGGGGGTGTTGTAGGGTTACGGGTATAGGGTGGATACGTGGGTTTGAGTAGGGTGATCATTGCTCGGCACAACATCGAGGGCCTGTTCTGTGCTGTACTGTTCTATGTTCTATGTTAATGTCTGCTTATAATTTGGGTGTCTTAGAAGGCGGATGCAGTTCTCTGCAGCACCATGCTCGTGATCAGTTGGGGCCTGGTCTGAATCTCAGCTCGGGGAGCATGAGAATCTGTGGTTGGATCAGCCAAGATCCTCTCATCGCTGTCCAGCCACTCTTGCTCAAAAGTACGAGGTCTTGGAGGATGTGAGGAACAGGCTCGACTGTGATGCCCTTTACATAGAACATAAAACATAGAGAAATACAGCACAGAACAGGCCCTTCGGCCCACGATGTTGGGCCGAATTTTTGTCCTAGGTTAATCATAGATTATCATCGAATTTTGGACACGAAGGGCAATTTATCATGGCCAATCCACCCAACCTGCACATCTTTGAATGTGGCAGGAAACCGGAGCACCCGGAGGAAACACACGCACACAAGGTGAGGATGTGCAGACTCTACACAGTGACCCAAGCCGGAATTGAACCTGGGACCCTGGAGCTGTGAAGCAATTGTGCTATCCACAATGCTACCGTGCTGCCCTTAAGAACAAATGAATCTACACTCCATTATTCTACCATAATCCATGTACATATCCAATAGCCGCTTGAAGGTCCCTAATGTTTCCGACTCAACTACTTCCACAGGCAGTGCATTCCATGCCCCCACTACTCTCTGGGTAAAGAACCTACCTCTGACATCCCCCCTATATCTTCCACCATTCACCTTAAATTTATGTCCCCTTGTAATGGTTTGTTCCACCCGGGGGAAAAGTCTCTGACTGTCTACTCTATCTATTCCCCTGAACAAACTTTAGCTTGCTTATACCCAGCGTTTTGCCCACACTGACAGAATAGCAATCGCTGACTTACTGGGTAACTCTCTTGTCTTTGGTTCGGCCACATTTGGAATACCGCATACAGTTCTGGTCGCCACATTACCAAAAGGATGTGGATGCTTTGGAGAAGGTGCAGAGGATGTTGCCTGGTATGGAGGGCACTAGCTATGAAGAGAGGTTGAGTAAATTAGGATTATTTTCATTAGAAAGACGGAGGTTGAGGAGGGACCTCATTGAGGTCTACAAAATCATGAGAGGTACAGACAGGGTGGATAGCAAGAAGCTTTTTTCCCAGAGTGGGGGACTCAATTACTTGGGGTCATGAGTTCAAGGTGAGAGGGGAAAAGTTTAAGGGAGATATGCGTGGAAAGTTCTTTGCGCAGAGGCTGGTGGGTGCCTGGAACGCATTGCTGACAGAGGTGGTAGAGGCGGGCACAATTGCGTCATTTAAGATGTATGTAGACAGATACATGAACGGGCAGGGAGCAGAGGGATACAGAGCCGTAGAAAATAGGCTACAGCTTTAGATAGAGGATCTGGATCGGTGCAGGCTGGGAGGGCCAAAGGGCCTGTTCCTGTGCTGTAATTTTTCTTTGTTCTTTCTTTGTTCTCTTTGAGTTAATGGTTTGAGGGTTCAACTCCCACTTCAGAGACTTCAACACAAAATGCAGGCTGGCACTCCCAGTGCAATACTGAGGCAGTGCTACACTGTCAGAAATACTGTCCTCTCACTTAGATGAAAATGGTCCCTATTTTGAAGAGGGGGGGTGTTCCTCTTGATAGCCTGGACAATAGTTACACTGAGACAAACATCACTAAAAACGGATTATCTTGGCATTATCACGTCCCTGTTTCGGGCAGCTTGTTTTGTACAAATTGGCTGTTGTGCTTCCAACATTACAGCCATGATTACACTTCATACTATTGGCTGTAGAGCACTTTAGAAGTTCTGAATTCATGAAAGGTGCAATAAAAACACAAGTCTCCTTTCTGTCTTAAGAGTTGTCAGCAACATAGTATTTTTACAGTCATGAACACAAGGAGAATTAAGTTATTACACAGTGGAAATGCAGTCAATTGGAAAGACAATCTGGAGGGCATCTATTCTGCACTGGTTGCCTGCGCATTTCAGGGATTTGATTGTTCTTGACCTTCGGTGGGTGTTCTTAGGTCCTTCTGTGGATGTCTCCACCCAGTTTCTCTTGCAGAAGGAAGACGAGTAGCAGCCGGGATTTTTCGGCAAGCTCTGCATCAGTGGATTGACCAGAAGTCACAGTCACATGATCGGGTTGTGTGGCTGGTGGAGGTAGTTCTGGAAAACATAATACAGGCACATCGCTACGTGTGGATAACAATTGGTCTGCGTGTCATCTTCACGCTAACTCATCCCCAGTTTGCGTGTTATGAGAGATTGGAGCAGTTTGAGCCAATAGTTGCTGGAACCCACTTCTCGCCAGTGGTCTAGCTGCGTGCCAACACTTGTTCTTGCTTAAACACGCGTCTTCTCGAATTACCTTCTTGATGTGTTGGGCTGTCTGGGTCGATGTGGACTGCACTTGATGCAGTGTAGCGAGAGACAGACTTCCAACACTTGATGAGGTGCAACACGATTTTATTTAACATCTAAACTATAATACATGTTCAACTGTGGGTTGACACTATGCTGACTTGAATGGAGACCTGACACTAGCCTGACCAGACTTACTAGCTACCACATGGTGTTTGCACTGGCTAGCTCACGAGCTCTGACTGTCTCAGAGGCTGGGTCCCGAGAGAGCCGGAAAACTGGTGCCCTCTGGCTTTATCGTGATCATGTCCTGTCTGATGATTGGCTGCTGTGTTCTGTGTGCTCACTGGTCATCCTGTGTGTCAATCACTGCCTGTCTGCACTCCATTATGTACATAGATGTATATTATGACACTTCTCTTCTCAGGATCAGCTACTTCTGATTGCGCTCTACTATCTTGGACGTCTCCTGCAGTGGGGGTAGATAAAGGTAGTTCTCAGCTTCCTCTTCATTAGTAGTAAAGCTGGGGAACTCTGTGATACATCGCCACAAAACTGTTTAAGCAGCGATGTAATAAACCTTGTACTTGAAAGCTTTCAGTTCAGTGCACACAAGGGCTGAGTAAACCTTTTGGCTAAACCATTCATAGAACATAGAACAGTACAGCACAGAACAGGCCCTTCGGCCCTCGATGTTGTGCCGAGCCATGATCACCCTACTCAAACCCACGTATCCACCCTAGACCCGTAACCCAACAACCCCCCATTAACCTTACTTTTTAGGACACTACGGGCAATTTAGCATGGCCAATCCACCTAACCCGCACATCTTTGGACTGTGGGAGGAAACCGGAGCACCCGGAGTAAACCCACACACACACGGGGAGGACGTGGCAGACTCCGCACAGACAGTGACCCAGCCGGGAACCGAACCTGGGACCCTGGAGCTGTGAAGCATTTATGCTAACCACCATGCTACCGTGCTGCCCTTATTCGTGGATAGGTGGTAGGGTGCCGATTTTATATGCTGGATACCGCTCGTCTTTAAGTGGCCCTCGACCTCCTGGGCCATAAACTGTGGCCGATGGTCGCTCACAATTTCTTTTGGTTTCAGAAAATCTGGCGAAAAGCTCATCAGGTTTTTCAATGGTTCGTTCTGCGGTTGCTGACTTCACCAGGACTACCACAGGCCGCTTGGAGTGTGCGTCTACTACGACCGTGAACATGTGCCCTTCCTATTGACCAGCAAAGTAAACGTGTAGACGTTGCCACGGCATCTTAAGCCACTCCCATGGATGCAATGGGAACAGAGCAATATGGGTTGGTGCTGGGGGAAAGGTTTAGGTGCATGCAGGTGTGGGACTTTGCAAGGAAGGTTTTCATGACCTTCGCGATAGCGCCGGCCTCCTCATTGCTGGAGGCAGTGCTGTCAGCGAGGGGGTTGGAGAGGGGGTGGGAGGGGGGGGAGGGAGGGAGTTGTCTCGGTGACCTACAGGAGGATTCAGGAGGAGTATAGGGTGTCCATAGAGGGGATTAAGGCGAAGTGGGAGGAGGAGCTGGGGGTGGTGCTGGAAGAGGGACTGGAGTGTGAGGTGCTGCGGAGGGCGAATGCCTCGACTTCATGTGCGAGGTTGGGGCTGATACAGCTGAAGGTAGTGTACAGGGCGCACCTCACAAAATCAAGGATGAGCCGGCTGTTAAAGGGGGTGGAGAATGTCTGTGAGCGACGTGGGAGGGGCCCCGCGAGCCATATTCACATGTTTTGCTTCTGCCCGAAGTTGGAAAGGTTTTGGAGGACGGTGTTCAGTTCAATCTCGGGGGTCTGACGTATGGATGTGCAGCCCGGTCCCCTAGAGGTTATATTCAGGGTGACGGAACGGCCCAGGATGCAGGTGGGAGCAGGGGCCTGAGCCTTCGCCTCGTTGATCGCTCGTAGGTGGGTCTTGTTGAAATGAAATGAAAAATGAAATGAAAATCGCTTGTTGTCACGAGTAGGCTTCAATAAAGTTACTGTGAAAAGCCCCTAGTCGCCACATTCTGGCGCCTGTTCGGGGAGGCTGGTACGGGAATTGAACCGTTGGGGTGGAGGTCGGCTTCTCCACGCTGTGCCCTGGCGTGGCGGGGGGGGGGGGGGGGGGGGGGGGGGCGCGGGGGACACACCTGCTGGAGAGTTTGACCCTGAAGAAGGTGAAGTTTGAGCTGAGGGAGGTTCTACAATTGTTAGGGTTTGTTCAGCATGCACATTCAGGACTGTTGGAGGTGATGGGGGGGGGGGGGGAGTTTTTTGTTTGGGGTTGTTTTTGTATTGTGAAAATGTTGAAAATCTGTCGAGTAAAAATACTTCTTAAAAAATGGATGCAATGGGGACAACTGTGGTGGGTTCCTTACCCGCCACATGACTGGTGCAGTCCTATTTTTTCCTCTCTCTCGGATTCCCATCCGCCAAAAGTAGCTCAGTAAAATTCCTTCTTTCAAACTATACCTGGGCGTCCTTTCATGTAATTGCTCCAAAACTCTCTGTCACAAATCTGGAGGAATTATTACTTTCATCCCCATAGCAGGCATCTGCCAACTTGGGTTCCCTGGAAGAATATTGTTTTAATTCAGGATGCGTTCACGCTATCCTCCCCTTTGATGCCATTTCCAGTACCTTCCCCATCACGGTATCTGGTATGTCGGTGGGCTTGAGCTGCAGTCACTGGAACTGGAAGATACTTTCGCTACTGGGTGTATTCTGACCAGCAGGCAAAGGCAAACATGACAATGCATCAGCATGGTCATGACTCTCTGATTGACGGAATTTGATCTCATAGGAATATGCAGATAGAAATAAAGACCATCGTTGGAGTAGTTGCTGCCAACGATGGAATATCTTTATGTGGCCTCACAATAGCCGGTACGGGGCTGTGACTGGTCAACAACGTGAAGCAACGAGCATAAAGGTATTGGTGAAATTTTCTCACCTCAAAAATAATACTCAGTTCCTCCTTCACCAACTGATTCAGCTCTGGTTAAGGCACATGGTGCAAAAGCTTCTGGTATTTCTTCCCCTGAAGGTATTATGTGTGATGTTAGCATTCATGTCAAGAGGGCTAGAATACAACACCACGGATGTACTTCTAAGGCTGTATAAGGCTCTGGTCAGACCCCATTTTGAGTATTGTGAGCAGTTTTGGGCCCCGTATCTAAGGAAGGGTGTGCCTTGGAAAGGGTCCAGAGGAGGTTCACATGAATGATCCCCGGAATGAAGAGCTTGTCGTATGAGAAACGTTTGCGGACTCTGGGTCTGTACTCGTAGGAGTTTAGAAGGATGAGAGGGGATCTTATTGAAACTTACGGGATACTGCGAGGCCTGGATAGAGTGGTCGGGGAGAGGATGTTTCCACTGGTAGGGAAAACTAGAACCAGAGGACACCATCTCAGATGAAAGCGATGATCCTTTAAAACAGAGATGAGGAGGAATTTCTTCAGCCAGAGGGTGGTGAATCTGTGGAACTCTTTACTGCAGAAGGCTGTGGAGGCCAAATCACTGAGTGTCTTTAAGACAGAGATAGATAGGTTCTTGATTAATAAGGGGATCAGGGGTTACGGGGAGAAGGCAGGAGAATGGGGATGAGAAAATATCAGCCATGACTGAATGGTAGAGCAGACTTGATGGGCCGAGTGGTCTAATTCTGCTCATATGTCTTACGGTCTTATGGACAGCACTGCTCCAACTCCATACGAAGCATCACAGGGTCGTTTTAATCGTAACTTTGGGTTGAAATGTATCAGCCCATCTGACTTCTTCAGTGCTTGTTTAGCTGGCTGGGATGATTTTTTCCACATTCTGGTGTTCCATTGCCAAGCTTGTTTCATGCACAATAAAGTATGCAATGTTTTGTTAATTAACTCTAGGGATTATCTTAACTATGTTACATTTGTTGGTCCCGGATCCACCATTACAGGCTCCAGCATCTTGGATGCCTTGCGTAAACCCTTACTATTAATCACATGGCCTAAACATTGGACTGAAAGAAATCACACTTATCTGTCCTCACACCATTCTTCTAAAAATGTTTCAATGTGGCTTCGAAGTTACGTGTGTGTTCTTGTCCATTTGTACCAGTAACTGGTTAACTTTGATCACAGATTCCTTCAGATGTAGGACCGATTCCATATCCATTCACCATCAAAAGAAAGGAGATTTTTAAAATCTAAATCTTAATATTTTAGTGCACCCCAGTTCCTCATGACACTGGGACTCCCGGCTGTGTTTCAGATTGTAGTTGCAGATATGCACTGTCCTTCTGTCGGGCAACAGATTACTAAATATTCCGTTTATCCTTTTCAATTCTGGCAAATTACAGTCAGGATTCATCATCAAGTCTCTAGTGAGCTCTGCCCAGTTCCCAGTTTGTGTCGTATCCAAGTGAATTCTCAGATCAGACCTGACAGACATGAAAATATAAAAGCTGCCAGCAAAATTGAAATTACACTTGAATGAGAAGCAGGGAATGTCTTCTGGCGCGGCTACTATTGATCTCCGAACTGTTGAGCTGCAAAGTGGTCTAGTACTATCGATTGCCCACCTGCTGTAAGCTGACCCTCCATTCTCCGAGCTCTCCCACCCTTGTGTGAAAGGCTAGATTAATCAGGTTCAGGCAGAAGCCACAGAAGCGGACAATACCTCCTATTTCGCTAAATCTCTTGCATCTCTCGTTTCTCAGAGATCTGAAGGAAGTGAAAAAAAACGCCCCATTGTGCAGATTAACATGAAACCCCCACTTTTAAGTGCTAAAGTATCATTTCATCGCCCTATCTTCTGAATATGATAAGAACAGCATTGTCCCACTGATGGACAGATTGCCATTACCCAGTCTGAGGACTGAAGGAGGCCAGCCTTACCAGCTGCTAAATATGACAAAGTTAATACTCTCTGTTCAGGTGAACTGAATCCCTGTGAAGTTAATGGCTTTTACTCATGTGAATAGAGCTTCAGAGGGGAAACCATTTTCCAGCATCTCTCGCTGCACTGCCTCTCCAAAGGCAGGGGAGTGTTAGGAAGGCAATCAATTCAGACTCAGTAAACCCTTCCCTTTAAGATTTTTTGGCAGGAGAACCCGAGCGAGGAGACAAGATGGGTGTTTTTTCACCAAGTGTTATGATCTGGGATGTATTGCTCGAAAGGGCACTGGAAGCAGAATGGGCGGCACAGCAGCACAGTGGTTAGCACAGTTGCTTCACAGTACTAGGGTCCCGGGTTCGATTCCCGGCTTGGGTCACTGTCTGTGCGGAGTCTGCACATTCTCCCCGTGTCTGCGTGGGTTTCCTCCGGGTGCTCCGGTTTCCTCCCACAAGTCCCGAAAGACGTGCTGTTAGGTGAATTGGACATTCTGAATTCTCCCTCCGTGTACCCGAACAGGCGCCGGAGTGTGGCGACTAGGGGCTTTTCACAGTAACTTCATTGCAGTGTTAATGTAAGCCTACTTGTGACTTGTGTCAAAAAGGAATGGATCAAATCCTTGAAATAAAAAGTCGAACTATAGGGAAAGAGAAAGGGCGGGGGGGAAGGTGGTAGTGGGACTATTTGGATAATACTTTCAAAGTATTGGTGTAGGTAAGATGGCCTTTTTTCTCGACTTTGTGTTTCGATGATTCCAAAATTGTGATGTGGAGATGCCGGCGTTGGACTGGGGTGAGCACAGTAAGAAGTCTTACAACACCAGGTTAAAGTCCAACAGGTTTGTTTCAAACACGAGCTTTCGGAGCGCAGCTCCTTCCTCAGGTATTCCTCAGGTCCTCTAAAATTGTTCAGATGGTCCTTTTTCTGTGTCCACCTCTTCGCTGGAACTTTCCTCGCTCTCAGCATTGCCATCACACTTCCCATTTCGACTGAGGGTGATAACCATAATAGGTACCACGGCCACTATTTAGAGTGGCACGCAAAGTGGTCTCGTACTGTCGACTGCTCATCTGCTGTAAAATCGCCCTCCATTCTCCGAGCGCTGCCACACTGTGTGAAAGGGGGAGCATTCCTCCATCACCTGGCTAATACATATCCTCCACTTAACATCGCTAAAGATCATCTGGACACCAGTATTTGCAGTTTGAGGCAGTTTGGATTGTATAACTTTGGCTCCCTCAAATCTGAGATTACAGCAGTGACTACACTTCAAAAATTACTTAATTGCTGTAAAGTGTTTGGGGACATCTTGAAGGTGTGATGGGTGCAGATTCTAATTTCCATCAATTCAAAGGGGAAAGGGGGAAATACAAGTTAATTTTTATTTCTTTCTAATAACATTCTGAATCCAGTCTTCTAAGGTGATGTTTGAGAGATGCCAACATTCTCCTCCCACCCATTATTGATCGCTTGAAATGACTGGATGGTTATGGTTGCTGGAGTAAGTTTTACAAAGCTTTCATTGATAAACTGCTCATGTTCGTCTCTTTGCTCCGCACCCTAGCGGTCTCCAGCCAAATACAAAGACGTCAGCTTTTAACACGGCTGGAAGACCACCAAGGAAATGTGGTGTCGATGGAACCCACAAGGGGGCTTTAGAATACATCAGACTTTTTGTTCTTTGTGAAATTTATGCCTATCGGGATAAGGGGTGACAGCCTTTAAGCTCAGTGGCAGCAAGTTAAGACTCAGCTCACACACGACACTGCAAAAGGAAAGCTCTCAGCATTGCTGAGTTAGAGCATCCTCTTGACTTTCTACATTTGCTTATTACAAACTTTCCAATCGCACACAGGACTGGTACATAGGAACAGGAGTAAGCCATTCAGCCCCTTGAGCCTGCTCGGACATTCAATGAGATCATGGCTGATCTGTGGCCTAACTCTACATGCCCATATCCCTTAATACCTTTGCTGAACAAAAATGTAGCTCTCTTGGATTTAAAATTAACGACTGATCGAGCATCAATTCCCATTTGTGGCCAATTGCCTCCTTCCATGGTGCCTTCGGTTGGGCGGGTGGGTGGGGGGGGGGGGGGGGGGGGTGGATTGGGGGTTGTTTCGGGGCATCGGAGATCGGGACGCCATTTTTAAATGAAGTCCCGATCTCTCGCTACACTGCATTCCAGCGAGCGGAGCTGCTCAGGGCTGTGTGTGGCATTGGCTGCGTTGTACAGCTGCAAGCTCCGGGAAGCACGTGGCTAAACGTGCTCACTATGGGACTTTGTTCTCAATTACCTGAATCTCGCTCAAAATATCCAATACTTCAGACCAAAGTGTAGTACAGAAGTTCCTAACTCACCTTGACAGTGTGATTGAATACTTACGTAATGGGGTACTTGTTGCTTGATTGGCTGTTACTAACCTCAGGTACTTCTGCCGAGATAATGACGCTCATCATCATCAATGCATAAATTGTCCCAGCAACTTGGGATGTGGAAGAGATATGCCCTGAATTGTAATTCACAACACTTTGCTGAGAAAGTTGGTCTCTCTACCATCAAGTCACTAGAAAATGACAGTTTGGCCTCAATTTCCCTATTTCTTTGAGGAAATTTGTGCTCTCATACATTGAACTCAATGTGGAAAGTAAGAGCCAGCACTCAACAGCGTAAGTATCTTTTTAATGAGATTTTTGAAAACAAACTCTCTGGTCCAGGAGAGTAACAATTTGCGGGAAACAGTTATCGACCTGAAGGTTGAGGAATAGCAGAATAGGAGATTGGCAGAATGATTAATAAAAACAGATTATCTTTTCATTGTAGTGTATGTGGTTATCTCATGTGTAATATGGTTGTTGCATCGCCCATTTCATCAGAGTTACTACATGTGGTGAATGTAACTTAGTAATTCACACTGTATTTACCAATACCATTGTAAGCGCAGTAGCGTTATCCGACCACTAGGGGGATTAGCTCTGGGACTGCTCAGGAGTTTGTACAGGGCTCCATCCTTGGCTCCGCCCACGACTCCACCCCCTAGACTTGCTGTATAAAGACCCTTGTCCAGAGCCAGCCTGCAGTTCATCGAGAGTTCAACGGGTAACAGACTGGCTCTGTAGTAAGTAGATTAAAACCACTGTTCATATCTCAAAGCACGTGTCTAGTGAATTGATGGTCCCATCACTACACTCCTAAAAATATCAAAATTCCCTTGGGATAATTCTGAGAGGCGGTGAAGGCATTGAACAAATCCTGACTGGGGAGCAGGGGGAAGAGTGGGCCACAATTGGGCTAGGTGTCGAGAGAAACATCAGTGCAAGCAAGATGGGCTGAATGGCCTGCATGCTGTAACAACCTAAGTGATTTTTTTTTTAGTACTGGATTATGCATCACATTACGAAGCAGGACGGCGTTACCAGGGAAACAGCTCGAAGAGAGGAAAGGTCCTTGAGGTGAAAGGACACTATGCCAGAGGGATCCATCATTTTAATTTTCATTATTTAAAACACTATTACATTACTGTAATCCCATGGTACCAGGACAGTGCTGTGGTATGAGGGAACGTCTCACTTACACAGATTGTATGACCGTGTTTGTAACTGAGACTTTGGCTATCCAGCTAACTGATAGAGATTAGAGCGACAAGTTACTTTTTCTATAGCACTCATTACCGGCAAGATAATGTCTCAGAGTGCAGTGCAGGACAATGGATAATCAAAGGGAAATTTTGGGAAAGAGGAATTTTGTATTGTATCTTTCACAGTCTCAGGAATTCCAAATGAAGTATTTCTGAGGTGTTTATAACATCAAAATTGTGACAGCCGATTTGCATACAGCAAGGCCCCTTGAATGGCATCATGGTAATGAACGGACGATATGCTGTTTTAATGATGTTGAGGGATAAATGTTGATCAGGTACCTGTGGAAAACTCCCCTGCTCTACATTGAACTAGTGCCGTGAGCTTTTTCATCTGAGAGGGAAGACAAGACTTCAATGAAACATTTCATCCCAAAGATTAAACCTCCAACAGTGCAACACTCCATCAATACTGCAACAAAGAGTCTAGAGTTTGTACTCAATAGTAATAATAATCTTTATTAGTGTCACAAGTCGGCTTTAAATTAACACTGCAATGAAGTTACTGTGAAAATCCCCAGTTGCCACATTCCAGCGCCTGTTCGGGTACACAGAGGGAGAATTCAGAATGTCCAATTCACCCAACAGCATGTCCTTCTGAACTTTGTGGGAGGAAACCGGAGCACCCGGAGGAAACCCACATCGACACGGGGAGAACGTGCAGACTCTGCACAGACTGTGACCCAAGCCGGGAATCGAACCCGGGTCCCTGGTGCTGTGAAGCAACAGTGCTAACCACTGCGCCGCCCTTCCCACAAAGCCTCTGGAGCAGGGCTTGAACCCATGAGTTTCTCACTCAGAGGCAAGAGTGTGATCCGTTGAGACAAGACCAACAAAGGGGAAAGAGTTCAGAAAGCAAGGGCATATAGGGCGAGATCTACCAGCCGCGTTACGCCCGAAAGGCAGCGCAGCGCAGCACAGCCGGAAAATTCTGGGAGATCCCTCTTCCGGGATCTACCCAGCTCGGCACAACTAACGTGATCTCACGAGATGTCATAATGTGAATCCCTCCCATTACAGGCGGGATCACATTTTGAGAAATCTGCATATTAGAGACAGCTAGTCTCACTCGAATGTGTACTCCCATGATTGACCCAAGGCTTGGGAGCCAACTCTTTGCCTTGGAGAGTGCTGTTTGGTGCTGGTCTTCACAAAAAGGGGGGCCAGATGGAATGGCACTTGGTGGGCTCCCAGGATCCAAGGTGCTTTCCCTCTGGGCAAGGTAGCACCCTGGCAGTGCCAGGGACCTTCTCAGTGCTGGAATGGGACTAAGTGTGGCCTTGGCTGCCTGTTCCCCGCTGAGGCCTCCAATCTACCTGAATGGCCATTCGATTGATAGATCAGCAACATATCGGGTCACAATCTATGACTGCAGCTAATTGACTTGTAGCAGCAAATGTTACAGCAGATCCGAATTTCTACACGACAGTCTCACATGCTATGACTATTATATTCAGGATTTCACAGTTGTACCATTAATAAAGGGATTGCAAATTCATCTAGTGCCCTTGAGTTGAGTAAATACAACAAAAAGATTATGTTGTCAGCTGGGTATCCTTATATTCTTGATGTGGTGGATTGGATACATACAGATGTGTATATATACACACACATATACTTTATATATATATATATATATACATATATATATATACACACACACCAGTTACTGCAACTCAATGTCATATGAATAACTGAAACTAGCAGTTCATTGATAAACTGGTTATATGTAAATCAGAATATCCTGACAATTTTCAATGCCAATTATTCAGGCCCAATTTATTCCTTCAAAGTTGGGTTTGATTCTGTTGTTTTCGAATTCATCCATGGCTTCACCCCTCTCTCATCTCTGTAATCTTCTCCAGCTCTGCGACACGATGGCACATTGGTTAGCACTGCTGCCTCAGCGCCAGGGACCCGGGTTCGATTACGACCTTGGGCGAACTTCTGTCCGGAGCCTGCACGTTCTCTCCATGTCCGCGTGGGTTTCCCCCAGCTGCTCCGGTTTCCTCCCACAGTCCAAAGATGTGCAGGTTAGATGGATTGGCCGTGCTAAATTGCCCCCTAGTGTCCAAAGGTGGGGTTATGGGGGTAGGGTGAGGGAGTGGGCCGAGGTTAGAGGTGCTCTTTCAGAGGGTCGGTGCAGATCCGACGGGCGAATGGCCTCCTTCTGCGATTCTCTGAATCCTGCAAATATCTGTGGTTCCTCTAATTTTGGCCTTTTGACTATCACCAATTTTAATTTTTCCACCATTGGTAGCCATGCCTGGGCCCAAAGGCCAGGAATTCTCTCCCTAAACCTGTCTGCCTCTCTACCTCTCCTTAAAACCTACCTCTTTGACCACGCTTTTCTTCATCTGGCCTAATATCTCCTTATCTGGCTTGGTGTCATACTTTGCTTTATAATGCTTAATGTTCAGTACCTTGGGGGGGGGTTAATGTGTTACGTGTACCATATAAATATAAGTTATTGTTGTGTGTGGCTTCTGGCCGTATATGTAGCGCGGGATTGCCCGTCTCGCGGACCGGATTTCTGGTACGGCACGCCGCCAGGATTCGCCAGTTGGCCAATGGGGTTTCCCATTGTGGGGTAGTCCCACACCTTCGGGAAACCCTGGGCTGCTGGCGAAACGGAGAATCCCGACGGTGGAGAATTCAGCCCGTGGTCTTTGCTTTTTGCAGCTTCTAAAGTAGTGCTTGCTTCGCCCGCTGAGCATACCTCCAGTGTTGGCATTGAGTTTCAAATGGCATAGGGCTACCTGCACTGATGTTAGTTTCAGGGCTCATAGCTCTCCAGAATATCTCAGATTCAGTTGTTGTCCTTGCATGTGTTGACCATCATCAATTAGAATCATACAGTATAGAAGGAGACCATTGAGGCCATCGTGCCTATGTCACCACTTTGAAAGAACTATTCAATTAGCCCTACTCTTTTCCTAAGAATTGTGATTTCTTTTACCTTGCCAGTATTTATACAATTCCCTTTCGGAAGTTACTGGAAATTCCACAATTTTTCAGCAAATGGATCCCAGTTCCTGACATTCCAGTAACCGACAATCTGGACATTCACAATTGCAATGTGACGCTAACAATTGTACACAAAGACTCGAGTGCAGTACAAGAGAGGCTTTATTACAGTGAGATGCTATTCCTCCTGCGGCAGCTGTAGAATGGCATCTCAGTGAAACTTACGAATATTTATACTGCTCCCTGTGGGCGGAGCTAGCCGGCTTACCGGAGAAACCTGTAATACAGGTACGGCCATACATCCCCTTACTGCAAGCACACATATATACAGTGGTTAGATCACCACATTCACCCCCTGTAAAAAAATGAGTCCGGCGGGGGTGACGTGGAACTATAATACATAAAGTGATCTATTTACAAAAGGGCAAAACAAAGAAAACCAAGAGTCCATCAGGCAATCCGGTCACAGGTTGAGTCGGATCGGCGGTCGAACGTTCCGTTGCGAGCGACGTAGCTGTGGTGGCGACGTCTGCACAGGCGCCGTTGGAGACGACGGTTCAGGTGCTGGCGGTGTTGGTGCTGGCCAGTGGCGGGATGACTCCGGGAGCGAGCCGAAATCTTCCATGTCCTCCAGCGTGGGCAGGGGAACGAGGGATGGACCAGGTGTGGACGAATACGGGGGCGCCAGGGAAAAGGAGGGTGACGCGGGGGGGAAAGGGGCACCCGAGGGAGCCAGGTCCCGGAGCGAGACTGTGTCCTGGCGGCCGTCGGGGAACTCCATCCACCTAGGCATACTGGGGGTTCACGTGGAGCAGGCGTACCTTGTCCACCAGGGGTTCCGCCTTGTGATGCCTGACATGCCTACGAAGAAGAACTGGGCCCAGAGCCGTGAGCCAAGTCGGGAGGGACACCCGGGATGTAGACTTCCTAGGGAAGACAAAAACACGTTCACGGGGTGTGTGGTTAGTCGCGGTGCACAGCAGTGACCGAATGGAATGGAGCGCGTCAGGGAGGACCTGCTGTCATAGGTCATAGAATTTACAGTGCAGAAGGAGGTCATTCGGCCCATCGAGTCTGCACCGGCTCTTGGAAAGAGCACCCTACCCAAGGTCAACACCGCCACCCTATCCCCATAACCCAGTAACTCCACACAACACTAAGGGCAAGTTTGGACACTAAGGGCAATCTAGGGAACCGGAGCACCCGGAGGAAACCAACGCACACACGGGGAGGATGTGCAGGCTCCGCACAGACAGTGACCCAAGCCGGAATCGAACCTGGGACCCTGGAGCTGTGAAGCGATTGTGCTACCCACAATGCTACCGTGCTACCGTCATCGAGCAGCTGGGAGGTTCCTGGACCGTAGGGTCAACTGGACGGCCCTCCATACCGTCCCGTTCTCCCTTTCTACCTGCCCGTTTCCCCGGGGGTTGTGGGTTGTAGCTGGTCGTTGAGCAGGAACTGACGCAGCTCATCGCTCATGAATGAGGATCCCCTGTCCCTGTGGATGTAGTCGGGGAAACCGAACAGAGCGAATATGGAATCAAGGGCCTTGATGACGGTGGCAGACGTCATATCCGGGCATGGGATGGCGAAGGGAAACCTAGAGAATTCATCGACCACACTAAAGATGTAGGTGTTGCGGTCGGTGGAGGGGAGGGGCCCTTTGAAATCCACGCTGAGCCGTTCAAAGGGGCGGGACGCTTTCACCAGGCACACGCGGTCTGGCCGGTAGAAGTGCGGCTTGCACTCCGCACAGGTCTGGCAGTCTCTGGTGATTGTCCGTACTTCCTCGACGGAGTAGGGCAGATTGTGGGCTTTGACTAGGTGGTACAAACGAGTGACCCCCAGATGGCAAAGGCTCTCATGCAAGGCGCGGAGCTGGTTCACTTGTGCGCTGGCATATGTACCTCGGGAGAGGGCGTCTGGGGGTTCGTTGAGCTTGCCGGAGCAATATAAGATCTCATAATTGTATGTGGAGAGCTCGATTCTCCACCGCAAGATTTTATCATTTTTGATCTTGCCCCGCTGCGTGTTGTTGAACATGAAGGCTACCGACCGTTGGTCAGTGAGGAGAGTG
Organism: Scyliorhinus canicula; assembly: GCF_902713615.1. Lineage (NCBI taxonomy): Eukaryota > Metazoa > Chordata > Chondrichthyes > Carcharhiniformes > Scyliorhinidae > Scyliorhinus > Scyliorhinus canicula. The sequence continues at coordinate 6,664,846 of NC_052168.1, read as the reverse complement.
AATCTCCTGCCGGCCAGGTAATGCCTCCAGTGCCGCACAGCTTCAACGATTGCCTGGGCCTCCTTTTCAACAGAGGAATGTCGGATTTCGGAGGCGTGGAGTGTGCGGGAGAAGAATGCAACGGGTCTGCCGGCCTGGTTTAGAGTGGCGGCAAGAGCGACATCTGAAGCGTCGCTCTCTACTTGGAAGGGCATTAACTCGTCTACTGCGTGCATCCCGGCCATAGCTATGTCTGAGCGAATACGGGCGAAGGCGTGTCGTGCCTCAGCCGTGAGGGGAAATTGTGTGGACTGGATCAGTGGGCGGGCCTTGTCCGCGTATTGTGGGACCCCCTGGGCGCAGTAAGAAAAGAACCCCTGCCTTGGGGCAGTGGGGGAGGGGAAGCTCCATGAGGGGGCGCATGCGGTCGGGATCGGGCCCCAGTAGTCCGTTTTGGACCACGTAGCCGAGGATGGCCAAACGGTCTGTGCTAAAAACGCACTTCTCTTTGTTATAGGTGAGGTTGAGGAGAGATGCTCAGTGAAACTTACGAATATTTATACTGCTCCCTGTGGGCGGAGCTAGCCGGCAGGGGCTTACCGGAGAAACCAGTAATACAGGTACGGCCATACATCCCCCTACTGCAAACACACATATATACAGTGGTTAGATCACCACATGCAACACAAACTAATTGTGTCTGTATAGCTCTAGAATATTTGTCACACGTCTCACTGTAAGTGATCACACCAGCGGTGTTAAGTTAAAAATGCTGAGAGAGGATCCTCTGACGGTTCACCAAGTTCATCCGGTGAATAATAGACGGACTACTAGGGAGAAGCAAAGTGATCGAGGATAATTGTTCTCGAGCATTATCTGATGACCCCTGGTGAGAACTGGGTGTGCCTGTGGATATCAGATGAGGGCAGGGAGAGATCTTGACTGTAATGCAATTGAATGGTCTGCCAGCTCACAAATATTAAAACACATTTCACAAACCCAGGTTGCCCCAAAGTGCCAATGAAGTACTTTTCGAGTGTAGTTGCTGTTATAATATCGCAGCTAATTGGCGCACAGCATAATCCCACAAACAACATTGTGATATTGACCAGAAACAACATGTGGTGATATGAATGTGAGCTCTGCCATTGGTGCAGAGCATGGGTTTCCCATTGGCTCTGGCTGGTCATGTGCCTCTCGTCCAATTGGCTGGGGCTAGTCATGTGACTGCTCACCAATTGGTCGAGAGGCAAGTAGACCCCGCCTCCGAGGCGGGGTATAAGTACCCAGCGTTCCCGGCGGTCGGCCTTTCTCTGTAGTCGACCACCGAGCTAACAACTAGCTGATTAAAGCCACAGTTTGGATCTTCCTCGTGTCTCCAGTCCAATTGATGGTACATCACAACAGTATTAGTTTGTTTCTTTATGACGATTGAGGGGTAAACATTATCCAGCACGCCAAGGAGAACTCCTTGCTTTTCAGTGAAAGTTGCCATGGGGTCTTTTACACCCAACGGAGAGGGCAGGCCGAGCTTCAATCTAACATCTCATTTGAAAGATGGCTCCTACAACTATCCCTTAGTACTGACATCTGGGCGGCAAGGTAGCCCAGTGGTTAGCACTGTTGCTTCACAGCTCCAGGGTCCCAGGTTTGATTCCCGGTTTGAGTCTGCACGTTTTCCCCGTGTCTGCGTGGGTTTCCTCCGGGTGCTCCGGTTTCCTCCAACAAGTCCCGAAAGACGTGCTTTTAGGGAAATTGGACATTCTGAATTTTCCCTCAATGTACCCGAACAGGCTTCAAAGTGTGGCGCCAAGGGGATTTTCACAGTAACTTCATTGCAGTGTTAATGTAAGCCTAGTTATGACACTAATAAACATTATTACGAGTACTATCTGAAGGTTCGCCCAAGTATATGTATTCAAATCTCTAAAGTGGGACATGAACCCACAACGGCCAGAGATGCTGAGCCACATAATGGCACCCACTTCACAATGCCCATCAGGGAGTTCAGGAAGGGTGCCCATACCAAGTGGAGTGCTACGTTTCCAGGAGTGGGGACCGGAGAAAATTGGCAACGAAACGAGCAACAAATGTTAAGGGAAATGTCGGCTCGTGTAGAACATGAATGTTTAGCCATGTGTTGCCCAACCTGCTTTGTAATTTGACACATGTGCCAGAATCAATGTGGTCATTAATCTCCCAGCTATCAACTCCTTCCAAAGGGGGAATAGTTTTTTTTTATAGAAAAACAGCACTGTTGCTTTTTTCTCCGCAGGCAGCAGGAATATCCAGGCACAAGCTGCTCCCCTGATATCTCTGTGAGACATTGGTTCCCAGCCTTTTCTACGGGCTCTGGTGTTGAATGATCAAGGCCCGGCTTCTCCGCAATCAGATTTCCTGTGCTGCAAATCCCGTCTTCCTCGCTCTGTAATAAAGATGTCATTCTGCCTTGTGTTGTGAATATAATCAGGGGCTTTGGTTCCACTTGCTATAACGAAATGTTGGGAACAAAAGTTATTTTTAATTTGATACAGTAAGAAGTCTTACAACACCAGGCTAAAGTCCAACAGGTTTGTTTTGAATCACTAGCTTTCGGAGCACTGCTCCTTCCTCAGGAAAGATGCATCTTTGTAAAAGCTTAGGGCGAAATTCTCCGCCCCCCACGACGGGTGGGAGAATAGCGGGAGGGCCTTCCCGACATTTTTCCCGCCCTCCCGCTATTCTCCCGCCCCCCCCCCCCGCCGAAGTCCCGACCCGAATCGCTGCCGCCGTTTTTTTACGGCCGGCAGCGATTCACAGCTGTTAGATGGGCCGAAGTCCCAGCCCTTTCCGCCGTTTTCACGAACGGCAAACACACCTGGTCTTGCCGTTCGTAAAACCGGCGTCACCAACTCGCTTTTTATAACCATGGCACCGATTGGCACGGCAGTACCACGGCCGTGCCAAGGGTGCCATGGGCCCGCGATCGGTGGGCACCGATCGCGGGCAGCGGGCCCGATGCCCGCGCACTACTTGTCCTTCCGCCGCCCCGCAGTATCCATTCGCGGGGCGGCTGAGGGGCAACCCGGCCCGCGCATGCGCGGGTTTCGCGCAAAAACGCGATGACGTCACCCGCGCATGCGCGGGTTGGAGTCTTCCAAACTGCGCATGCGCGGCTGACGTCATATGACGCGTCAGCCGGCGCTAACTCCGGTAAGCGGGCTTAACGATTTTCGTTAAGCCCGTCTTGCCGGAGCCTACGGCGTCGGGCTGCTAGCCCCGACCGGGGACCAGAATCGGTCCCCCGTCGGGAAGAGGCGCGCTGCCGTAAAACCCGCCCGGGTTTTACGGCAGCTTTACGATTTCTCCCGTTTTGGGAGAATCTCGCCCTTAATGTCAGTGTCAAGGATCTTCTTGGTGATCCTTGGAGATTTAATTTGATAGTTTAATTTACCATCAGTAGCGAATGACTGCAAAAATACCAGGCTCGATTCAGCGGGAAATTTTCAAAGTGTGATTTTGCTCACGTTTGCCAGGGTGTTTTGCAGTGCCGAGAGGACACCTCATTCAAACGGCACTTAGCCATTTATTTTGGACCTTGGGGAGTTTCTCCCCAGCGGAAGCCAGACTTTCAAATTTTTCCGTTACTGGAACTGAACGGCTCCTCAGAGATTGCGTCACCATTTTGAAAGGCTGCCCCGATCTCCACCCCCCCTTTCAGTGTCCCCCTTTCACTCCCCCCCCAACCCTTCTGCGTATCCTTCGTAACCCCCTCACAACCTTTTTGTGGCCATAGGACCCCTCAGGCCCCGACACTTAGCCTTGCAACGTGGGCACTGCGGCACAGCTACCCTGGCAGCGCCCCAGCACTGATCCCCTTTGCTGTGAAGTCTTTATATCTTCCCTTAAAGTTCTCCATCAATGCACCAAATGATGCATCATTGCAAGACTAGATTGAGGCCTTTACGAGAGGCAGGAGTTTTCTTTTTTAACTCTTAGCAAAGCTCACTGGCTGAACACTCTCAGCCACGTTGGCAAACAAGAAGGACTTGCATCATTCATGGTCACAGAATGCCCCACTTTGCAGCCAATTAAATACCTTTGAAGCGCAGTAACCGGAATTCAGGAAAAATGGCCGCCAATCGGTACACAGCGAACTCCCACAAGCAGTACTGCAACGATGACTGGCTAACTGAGTGTGGTGATATGTATCACTGTAAATACACAAGGGGTCAATGTAGATACACTAGGACTGAGTAAACACAAGAGGGAGCAGCAGAGACATCATGACACACAGGCATTCAACCAATAAGTCAGTAAGATAGGACACGGCCAATGGGCAGTCAAGACACACCCAGAGGTGACACTACCACAAGGGGGCTGCCCATATAGGGCAGGGCATACATGCTCTTCCTCTTTCCCACAGGTGACACTCAGAGAGACAGGGGCAGATCAGGAAGCATCACACCCACCGCATGGCTTAGAGCAGAATGGTTAGTTAGATTGAGTTACCGTAGCAAGATTAACAGGAGAGTCGAACCCAAGTAGGAGAATTGTTAACTGTTCAATAAATGTGTTAAACCAATCTCCAAGTCTGAACCTTCCTTTGCCAGAGTATACATCAAGGAAGCAGCTTATGCTACATGAAGAAGCATAACACAACACTGATGACTGGTTAATTGATGACTGGTTAACTGATTTTAGTGTCACAAAGACAAAATCAAAAAACTACAGGTGCTGGAAATCTGAAATCAAAACAGAAAACCCTGGAAATATTCATCGGGTGTGGCACCTGACCTGCGGAGTATTTCCAGCATTTTCTCGTTTGAAATTATATAATTGATTTTGGGATGTTGGCTGAGAGATAGGGAGGACTCTCCTTCTCTTCAGTGTCATACATAATCCTTTGCTTCCACCTGAGAGGGTAGGCTGTGCATCGGTTTAACGACTCAGCCAAAAGGCAGCTACAACAGTGCAGTGCTGGAGCGTCAGTCCAGATGTTGTGCTCAAGTCTTAAGAGTGGGTCTTAGATGCATGACTCGGGGGCAAGAGGGCTAACACTTGTCACGCTGCTGACTCTGCCCTGCTTGCAATTTGCCATGGGTGCGGGCAAGCAGGAGCCTCTCAACGCTAAATTTCACCGACGACAATATTTGGCGTGTCCCCTGGGAGAGAATCCTAATTCTCGTCCAGATATTTAATGTCCTGTGTCTGCGGGTCACTGCAAGCTGAAGCCTCTTGCTCAGACACAGATAAACAATTTGCAAACCTGCTGGCGAATGTGAGAAATGGGACGGGAGAGCGCAGGGCAGTCTTGTCTGAGTTTTTCCATTAGAGCAGGCACTCATTTTTTTTCTTCTGTTCGCAACAGAGGGTAACATTATCTTGCACCACCCTGAGAAACACGATGAAGATAGTATTGAATTTTTTTTTTTAAAAGAGCCCTTTTCAGCTGGAAGTAACTCATGTTCTCAATGTGATTCTGAAAGACATTCGAAAAGCAAACAAAGGAGAAAGCCATTTTGAAAGGGTGTTGGAGTCCCTGAGGGCTGCTCTCGGGAATCAAAGGCTGCCTTACTACTGTGTGCTTCTATGAGGGGGTTTGTTCAGTTGTACAGTCAAGAGGTTAAAGCAGAATAGAGCTGTGGCCGTCACACAAATGAACTTCAAGGATAAACTCATTTATGGTTCTCAAATCTCATCAATTTGCTTTTTAAATCTTCCATAGTAAAGCACTTATTTTCATTCAGTCTTCCATTATGAAATTGGGCTTTTCTCTCTGCTCCTCTTTTCTGTTGCCATTTAAGCTGCCTGAATATCTACGTCACCTTCAGTCTTTTCGATTTGTTCCTAACCTTTTTTTTCTCTTACAGAATCTTTTCTTTGCCTTTGTTTTACTTCTTTCTCCTCCCGCTTCGAAAATTTGCCAGCTCCTTTCAATCATTCCATTGTGTCGCCTTTGCTTAATAATCCTTCTTTTCTTGAATTTAAAAATGTCAGGCATCCTTTGCCACCACCGGTATACTCATCCAGTGCCCACCATGAACTTAAATGGTTCTGCTTGCTCTCGTCTCAGTGTCGAGATGCTCAGACCTGTGTACTTTGGCAGTAGCTGTCTGCTACTCCTGGGAATCTCCCAGTGTGCTGCGAGCATACATGACAGGTTCTTTATCACAATCCCGGCAGAGACGGCACAAATCATCACGTTGCTCCCCAAATGACCTGCTGAATGCCTAAAAGAAAACCTGGTCGAATAATCAATCATTTCCCTTTTGGGATTTAAAAAAAAAACGAAATTCATTTCTTTTTCTCTTGCTTGTTCAATCGCTAGTAGGTCCCGAGATCTCATACAGTAAGGGATGAATGTCAGTTATCATATGTATCTCAATGTCGAATTCAACAACTTCAGATGATCAGCTCTACCCCACCTCGACCCATTTGTTTTCATCCCATTTCATTTTAACTGTCTTTTACCATTTCTTTCTCTCGTCTTTCTTTATATATATTTAATCCCCCCCCCCCCCCCATTTTATCCACCTTTCCTTACCCTATCTCGTCTTTCCTTCCCCTCCCAATACATCTACATTAGTCACAGTTTACCCTCTGATGTTAGTTTCTCTGCTGTTTGACCTTTCACATCTTTTGTTCTCTCTGGGAACTGCCATTCGCACTCTTTCCGTGTGGTCTCTGTGGCCATTAGCACCCCGCTTTCTCGATTTCTGTGGCTATGACTCATCTTTCATTCTCACTCCATAGTATAAATATTTCCACTTTCTCTGCTTTATAGCTTTGACAAAGAGTCATCTGGACTCAAAACGTTAGCTCTTTTCTCTCCCTACAGATGCTGCCAGAACGGCTGAGATTTTCCAGCATTTTTCTCTGTGGTTTCAAAAGGCTTCCACTTCCTTCCCCAGTAAGTTTTCAGGTGCTGCGAAATTCCAATGGGCCCATTCGGCTGGCACAAGCGAGGGGAGTGAGACGCACGGCCTGAGAGATGTTGAAATTGGGGTCATTATACGTTTTGGGGTGCAGAGAAGAACTGGGGTACAGGGTGTAAGAAAAAGAGGTCGACCTTTTAAGATGGAGCTGAGGAGAAATAATGATTCATCTGTGAAATTCTCTCCCCCAGCGAGAAGTGGAGACTGGGTCATTGAGGTTATTCAAGGAGGAGATGGACAGAATTTTTGATCAACAAGAGAATCAAGAATTGTGTGTGTGTGTGTGGTGTCTGTGGGGACGAAGGGGGAGGACAGGAGAGTGGAATTTACACACACAATCAGATCAGCCATGATCTTATTGAATTGCCGGGCTGACCGCAAAGGCCAAATGGCCTCACGCTGGTTCCTGGTAGACGAGGGCAGCACGGTAGCATTGTGGATAGCACAATCGCTTCACAGCTCCAGGGTCCCAGGTTCTATTCCGGCTTGGGTCACTGTCTGTGCGCAGTCTGCACATCCTCCCCGTGTGTGCGTGGGTTTCCTCCGGGTGCTCCAGTTTCCTCCCACAGTCCAAAGATGTGCAGGTTAGGTGGATTGGCCATGCTAAATTGCCTTTAGTGTCCAAAATTGCCCTTAGTGTTGGGTGGGGTTACTGGGTTATGGGGATAGGGTGGAGGTGTTGACCTTGGGTAGGATGCTCTTTCCAAGAGCCAGTGCAGACTCGATGGGCTGAATGGCCTCCTTCTGCACTGTAAATTCTATGAAACGCACTCAGTAACTGGGCTAAACTCAGTATATGAGAGAGAGAGAGGGGTGATCTGGTTGATTTGTTTAAAATGCAAATAAGATTTGATAGGGTAGGTATGGAGAAACAATTTTCTCTGATGGGGTATTCAATACCAAAGGGTTGTAAATCTTAAAATTCCAGCTCTTCTTTTTAAAATTTTTTGAAATGAAATTAGAGTGCCAAAATTCTTTTTTTTTCTAATTGAGGGGCAATTTAGCGTGGCCAATCCACCTAACCTGCGCATCTTTGGGTTGTGGGGGTGAGACCCACGCAGACACGAGGATAATGTGCAAACTCCACTGGGGCCGGGATCGAACCCAGGCCCTCGGCGTCATGAGGCAGCAGTGCTAACCACTGCGCCACCGTCCGCCCCCAAAATTAGAGCTCTTCTGTTGGGAGATCAGGAAACACCTTCGTACACAAAGAGGAATAGAGCTCTGGAATTGTCCGTCCCCAAAAAGGTGTGGCCACTGGGACTGCTGAATATGTTTTATGTTTGATTTGCCTCAGAGCATTGCAGAGGTTGCACTAGTTTCTAAGTGTGCAAAGGCCTATTTACAATAGTTTTAAAATATCTCCGTAATCATTAAATGTCTGCACTTGTGCTTATAGCTCAGCTTCCAGTAGCTTGTGTAGTATCTGTTTTATTTTCCCAGTCCAAAGTTGTGCAGGTTAGGTGGGTTGGCCATGCTAAATTGCCCTGAGTGTCCAGAAAAAAAGGTTAGGAGGGGTTACTGGGTTAGGGTGGAGGGGTGGGTCTTAAGTAAGGTGCTCTTTACATGGGCTGGTGCAGACCCGATGGGCCGAACGGCCTCCTTCTGCATTGTAAATTCTATGAAGTCCACATCCAGGCTTAAACAATCAAGCACAATGAGCATAGATCAGTTTCCCATTGCTCAGCTGCTCCAGATATAGAGCCCAGCCTGAGCCAAAAATACATGAACTAAACAAACAGCACAGGAATTATAAATCTCTGGATAATGGTTTACCTTCAGGCGTTTTGGGAGAAAAATCCATGGAACAATCCACTGCCCCGCAGAGTCTGATAGCTCCCAGTCACGCTAGGGGCTGAGTCACTGCCTCCTTTCAGTCAATCATTGAGGGGCCGAGTGGCCTTTTATTCTGGGTGAAAAAGGAACTGGTGTAGAAAGGTCTTGGGCTCTCTGTAACCCTGTCAGCATAATACATTTAATCACCCACAGAGAGAAAATGACTTTACTTGCGGCAATTGCTGGAGCATTTCCTGAGAGTTCAGTTGACTTACACCAGTTCCCTAATGGAGTGAGACCTGCTGGGAAAAGCCCTGTTTGCCATAACTAGAGTTGGCTAGTGCAACGTAACATGGGTTTGTAATATAAGATGCAGATTTCACTCCGTATTATGTTATTCTTGTACTGACTACACACAGTTCATATAGTGTCTATAGTATTTATGATTTATAAGGCGTCGTGGTGGCACAGGGGTTAACTTAGTTTCCCCAGGTGCACAGCAGCCAAGCCGAAAATACATGAAAGAAACAGACAGCGCAGGAATTAGAAATCTCCAGTGTGATGATATATGAACTATCATCTATGTACATAATATAATAACCAAACCCTATGTAAACATTAATGCCTGTATTCTAGCATCCAACCACAGGTGGCGTGACGACAGGAGAACATTACTGGAAGGCAGCCACATGGTGAGACAGGATGCATTCTAGCATCCAACCACAGGTGGCGCGACGACAGGAGAACATTACTGGAAGGCAGCCACATGGTGAGACAGGATGCATTCTAGCATCCAACCACAGGTGGCGTGACGACAGGAGAACATTACTGGAAGGCAGCCACATGGTGAGACAGGATGCATTCTAGCATCCAACCACAGGTGGCGTGACGACAGGAGAACGTTACTGGAAGGCAGCCACATGGTGAGACAGGATGCATTCTAGCATCCAACCACAGGTGGCGTGACGACAGGAGAACGTTACTGGAAGGCAGCCACATGGTGAGACAGGATGCATTCTAGCATCCAACCACAGGTGGCGTGACGACAGGAGAACGTCTGGAACACAAACATGTGATAGAACCTGGAGAACCAGAGACACCAGCTGGACAGGGGGCACAGACTGCAGTCACAGATCGAGCAGCTCCTAAGTCAACAGTAATTAATAATAGTTAATCATAATTGTTTGCATTTAGCCATCATATCCAACTGTAATCTTAGTAGACATCATAGAAACCCTTTATTAATAAACAGTTTTGTTCATTTACAAAGCCGTATGTTATCTGATCACTTCAACTATAAAGACCTTATCATCCGTGCATACAGAGAACAGAACATCTGGATAATTATTTACCTTCAGATGTCTTTGGAGCATGATCCATGGAACAATCCACTGCCCCACAGAGTTGGACACATTCCGGGTCCTCTCATGCCAGGAGCTGTGTCACTGCTTCCACTGGGTCAATCATTTATAACTGATTATCAGGGGTAGTTTCGCAGGGACTGCTGAAGTTGGCATATTGATCAATGTTCCAAGCAAATCGAATTCTGAGGGAGGGTTTAAAACGTATATTCATGCAGAGCTTTTGTGCCATTCTCGAATGTCAATCACTCTCCTATAGTGTTCTCCTGTGAAGGAAACCTGCCATCCTTACCTGGTCTGGCCCTACATGTGACTCTATACCCAACAGCAATGTGGTTGACTCTTAACCACGCCCTCTGAAATGGTCTAGTTCAAGGGCACTTAGGGGTGGGCAATAAATGCTGCCTCAGCCAGTGACACCCACATCCCATGAATGAATTAAAAATGTGGAGGGGACGAGGCTGAAATTGTTCCCCTTAATAGCGATGTTCAAAATGATGAGGTGCGTTTCGGGAGAAACTGTTTCCACTGGTATCACAGAATTGTCAAGGGCACTGAAGGAGGCCATTTGGCCCATTGAGTCTGCACTGACTCTCTACACGAGCATTATGGCTTAGTTCCCTGCCTTTTCCCCGTAGCCTTGCATATTGTTTCTTTTCAAGGAAACATCTGAAGCCCTCGTAAGTGTCTCAATTCGGCCTGCCTCCATCACACTTGTAGCAAACACATTCCAGGCCCAAACCGCTCGTTGTGTGAAAACCAGAGGTTGGCAAAACATCCAGAGGGGAAATTGGGAGATTATTGTTTTTTACGCAGCAAGTCACTTATGATCTGGAATGCATTACCTTAAAGGCAGTGGAAGCAAATTCAATGGTAACTTCAGAAGTTAATTGGTTATACACTGGAGGCCATTTATACACTGGAGCCAGGATATTATGGTCCCTCCCACCCAGGGGGTGGGGCAATTACAGTCCTGTTGAAGTGTTCACATGGGCGGGGGGGGAGGGGGGAAAAGGGGGGGGGGGGGGGGAAACGACGCCACACACCGTGGAGGGCCAGCAAAACCCCACCCTTGTAAAGGAAAGATTAGCGGAACTTTCGGGAAACGAGCAGGGGAGTGAGAGGAGTTAAATAAATCTGTCAAACAGCCAACACAGATAAGATTAGTTAAATAGCCTTCTTCTGTATTCATTCTAACCATGAGATTGAATCCTGACCCCCACATGATTCATCTCAATGGGTGAGTGAGTGGGTCTGTTTCATCTTGTTCCAGCTGTAGAAGTTTTGACATTATAGATTCTATGACAGATTACAGAGATACCACACAGAGCATGCGAAAGGATCTGTTATGAGCAGGATCCGGTCTGGTCTTGTTAATACAGCCAGCAATCAGGCAGCATCACAAATTTGTTTCCTTTTCGGAACTTGGTGACAATCGCTTAGCAATAGCAACTTTAGAATTCATGGACATTATCACTTAGCGTGTTCCTATGTGCAGAATTGTAACATCCCTGGGGTTATATTTTCTGTGCCCCCATTGGGTGTGTTTCCAGTGGGGGAGGGGGGATGTGAAATGGGGGTAGGGGGTGCCTACGCCTTGCCCACCTTACCACCTTCCACCATTCGAGCTCACCCCTATAGTATGGGGGTGTGGGTGGACACCAGGATCAGCGGCCCGCAGCCATATTTAAATTACATAGAACATACAGTGCAGAAGGGGGCCATTCGGCCCATCGAGTCTGCAACATCCCTTGGAAAGAGCACCCTACCCAAGCCCACCTTATCCCCGTAACCCCACTTAACCTTTTTGGACACCGACCCACTTAAGCCCTCACTTCCACCCTATCCCCATAACCCAATAACCCCTCCTAAACGTTTTGGATACTCAGGGCAATTTAGCATGGCCAATCCAGCTAACCTGCACGTCTTTGGATTGTGGGAGGAAACCGGAGCACCCGGAGGAAGCCCACGCAGACACGGGGAGAACGTGCAGACTCCGTACAGACAGTGACCCAGCGGGGAATCGAACCTGGGACCCTGGCGCTGTGAAGCCACAATGCTATTCACTGTGCTACCGTGCTGCCCACAAATAATGAAGGGTCAATTAGGCTGGTGGCCAAGCTAAATGACCCTCAGATTACACTGTCCACACCATAAAACAGCTGTTGTGGGCAGTCAGGCAAGACTAGGCTGTTTACACCCCCCCCCCCCCCCCCCCCTTATATACCACTGGCGGTACACTGCTGACATGTTTGTGAAAAGCTTTATACACCAATTCCATTGTGGCTTTGGGAGGGCAGGAATTGGGATTGACTTCTCCACTCTGAGGCCTAATTCTGGAGCTCTCCTCTAAACAATGTTTAAAATATTCAGTCTCAAGATTCTGAATCCAGTTTAACAAAGGACTCCACAGCTTGAGCACAGAATTGCTCTTATATTTGCCCCAGGTTGGGACAAACAACAAAAGGTCTTCAGAAAAGGTCAGAAGCCATCTTCTTGATGCTAGTTTTACCGTGCACCTTTCTGGGATTCCAGTAACGCCTGCCTGATGTGACGGGTTGTACAATACACCAGCTGACCCAGCAGACCTGTACTGGGATAAGTGGAAACGAAAGGGAAAATGCTGGAAAATCTCAGCAAGTCTGGCAGCATCTGTAGGAAGAGAGAGAAGAGCTAACGTTTCGAGTCCGATGACTCTTTGTCAAAGCTGGATCATCATTTGACAAAGAGTCATCGGACTCGGAACGTTAGCTCTTTTCTCTCCAGACCTGCTGAGATTTTCCAGCATTTTCCCTTTCGTTTCAGATTCCAGCATCCGCAGTAATTTGCTTTTATCCTGGGATAAGTTGAAACTGGCTCTGGGCAAAAAAACTTAGTGGTGAGCTCCCTCCTTCCCCAAACCGCTCTGACTCACTATCTCTGTCATCTCCTTCTCGACCTGGCTTAAAACCGACCTATTTACAAAGCATTGGCCAATTTCCTTTTGCTCAGCATCAAGTTTGGATTGATGAAAAAATGAAAATCGCTTATTGTCACGAGTAGGCTTCAATGAAGTTACTGTGAAAAGCCCCTAGTCGCCACTTTCCGGCGCCTGTCCGGGGAGGCTGGTACGGGAATCGAACCGTGCTGCTGGCCTGCTTGGTATAACGCTCCTGTGAAGTGTCTTGTGACTTTTTAACGCCGTTAAAGGCGCTGTATAAATGCCAGTTATTGTTGTTGCTGTGGCATAGGGAAGGGCTGCATTTGCACCCAAGTTAAACTTCCGAGATAAGGTACTGAATCTGTGACCTGAAGCTCCTCAGAGATGACATGAAGTGACACATTTTCTCAACAATGTGTACCTATTGCTTGGGTCAATAAGCCTCATGCAAAACAAACAGGTTGTGGCGAATGGGCTGACTGCTGAATAACAAACAGAATTTCAGCAGTGTTGTAGCACTAGGTCACGCAATGCCGCCCGCGATTGTTAATATGAATGCCTTTGATTGACAACGTGAAAATGGAATTTCTTGGTTATCGTCCCAATTACACTCAATTACCCTGAACCCTGCTGTGCTTGGGGTAGTGTGTGGAATGCAGCAAAGAGTGAAAGACAATTACCACTGGTGTGTGACGACAGCACCTTTCTCCACGGCCCACCTAGGCTGCAACACAATCCTCTCAAAATCAAATCTGCCGAACCGAAGGTGCCCCACGGTGCCAGGCTCTTAGAAAAAGCAAGTTATAAACAGAGCTGAAGGGGTTGGATTATGAGGAGAGGTTGAGTAGACTGGGACTGTACTCATTGGAATTTAGAAGGATGAGGGGGGATCTTATAGAAACATTTAAAATTATGAAGGGAATAGATTGGATAGATGCGGGCAGATTGTTTCCACTGGCGGGTGAAAGCAGAACTAGGGGACATAGCCTCAAAATAAGGGGAAGTAGATTTAGGACTGAGTTTAGGAGGAACTTCTTCACCCAAAAGGTTGTGAATCTATGGAATTCCTTGCCCAGTGAAGCAGTTGAGGCTCCTTCATTACATGTTTTTAAGGTAAAGATAGATAGTTTTTTGAAGAATAAAGGGATTAAGGGTTATGGTGTTCGGGCCGGAAAGTGGAGCTGAGTCCACAAAAGATCAGCCATGAACTAATTGAATGGCGGAGCAGGCTCGAGGGGCCAGATGGCCTACTCCTGCTCCTAGTTCTTATGTTCTTATGTTCTTATTCTTAAATGCTTGCCAGGAACTTTTGCTCACCACTGCTGGCAGCAGGCAAGCTCACCTCCAAAAACGAAGCCACTTTTTCCTCCTCGTGTTTTTCTTCCCACAGGGCTGTCAAAAGCCGAGGCGCAGGCCCAATTGGCACCCTCTTCATTCCCTCAACACATCGTAGATTTTTATAATTGGGATCAGCTGATTGACGGAGTTTCGTATGAGCGGCTTGCCAACGTCAGAAAAGGAGTCCACCATCTTCCTCGGACAAGGGATGTTTTCGTATTTCCGCCCTACAGTTCTGTCACGTAGCGCTGGAATCTTTTTTTCCAGATTACTCTCCTCACTCTTAGTTACGTATTACGGCACCACTCGGTTGACCTGACTTCCTGGCATATGGGAAACAACGGCAAATCATTATTTATTGCCCTTCCCAAGCTGCCTTGAGAGTATTGTGAGGTCAACCATCCAGAATGGGGGTGGCAGATTCCCTTTCACATTAATAAACCGGTGGGTGGTAGCACACAACTGACCTGACATTATTAAGTAGAATGTCAAAACACGACACGGTGAAATGTGAAGTTACAACCTCTGGACTGCTGATTCAGTAGCATTACTGCCTTGGCTACCATATATCCCACAATACTTTGTTACATCAGCCTGAGCACTATTGGTCCATTCTTGAATCTGAGACTTTCCAATGAAATACTCTTGAAGTTAATCACTGCGTCCTCCATGAAAAAGCATCGACCGATCAGAGTCAACATGCCAACTAGTCAGCGCTCTTTTATCATGCTGTAGAAATTATTGTTCCTTTTGAAATTTGGCATTCTTGCATCTGTCCTGATCAGTGCGAGATGAAAAGCTTCAACAGGATGTCTCTTTTTTCTGCATTGCTCAAGTTAATTCTGTTGTAATGCAGAAAATGCTGCAGGCGGCTTCCACACAACAAACTCCAAAGCAATATTATAATAATTTGTTAACATGTTTATCTTATGTTAATTGAGGGACAAATATTAATTGGCCAAGAGACCAGGGATAAGGTCCAGTTTGTCAAAATAGTGCCACAGATCTTTTATATCTACCCAAGCAGATAGATGGAGCCTTAGTTCAATGTCTCATTCTCTGATCTCTGAGAGTACAGCAATCCACTGCTCTTCTTTGAAACAGTAACATGCAATCTTTTATATTCCTCTGCGGGGAAAGAAGAGGTCTCGGTTTAATGTCTCACAATTGGGCGGCACGGTGGCACAGTGGTTCGCACTGCTGCCTCACAACACCAGGAACCTGCGTTCGATCCCAACTTTGGGAGACTGTCTGTGTGGAGTTTGCACATTCTCCCTGAGTCTGCGTGGGTTTCCTCCGGAGTCCTCCCACAGTCCAAAGCTGTGCAGGTTAGCTGGATTGTTCATGCCAAAAATTGCCCGTCAGGTGGGCTTACAGGTTAGGACGGGATAGTGGGCTGGGTAGCCTGCTCTTTCGGAGGATCGGTGCAGCCTCAATGGGCTGAATGGCCTCCTTCTACATTGTAGGGATTCTATCATTCTATGAAGCCTCGTGGCTCAGATACGAGTATTGCCAATTGAGCCAACAAACCTGTTCCTCTTTTAATAGTTGACACACTTAGATTGATTTGTTCTTAATCTAGGACAAAAGTTTGGCACAACATCGTGGGCCGAAGGGCCTGTTCCGTGCTGTATGTTCTATGTTTGCAGCATAATTTAATGCAACGACAAAACTATCAGTTTAGCAATAAACCTTGCAGTATAGATTGACATTTTTGCCGCATAGTTTCCACTTAAAGGCCACAACTTGTTGGAATATGCAGAAGCTAATTGACGATGGTCATCAGAATGGAGTGCATTGCACTGCGATGTTCCAGGATCCTGGAAAGCCGCACCAGGAAATGCGCATCTGCAGACAGGAGAGGGTTAACTATTTTGCAGTTCCCAGTCTGTAATAAAGCTACAAGCTCCAGATCCCTAGTATGCATCACATACTAACCTGTTTTGCAATTATCAACTTCTTCACATGAAAGACTTGGCAAGGCACAATAGGCGAGATCGCTTTCACTTTCATAATTGTGACCAATTATCTGAATTATATTTTTCTTGGCAGCACCTTTTAGCTTCCTTAGAGGCCTGAGTGGCAGTCACATCCTTTAAAAAAAATGCCTTCATTTGTAAAGGCAATAGGCGTGTAGTGGAGTTGATGGTGACACTGCCACAATTGATTTAATATTACAATTCCATTCAGCCAACCGTTCACGGATAGAAGGGACTCAAGTGCACAGCCGCACCTATTGCAAGTTGCTTTGATCATGGGGGATATAGGCTGCAGAAAAAGCATTCACAGTCGGCAATTATCATGGTAAACACAGCCCCAGGAAGTCACATGGGGGTAAACTGTGCCACATCCAACAGCTTCTCCTGCCCACTATAGGATGTACCCAGCTTCTGTAAAGTGACCGTGGTACCACAACCCTGCTCTGATTTACAAAGCACAACAAAGAAAGAAAATAAATTGATATAGCGCCTTTCATGATCTCAGGGCATTGCAAAGTACTTCCAGCATATAGAAAAAAGCGAATGAAGTACTTTTGAAGTGTAATCCTCTGTGTCATGTTGCCAATTTGCACGTAGCAGCAGGGCCCTACAAACAGCAAAGAGCTGACGACCAGATAATCAGTTTTTGAGATATTGGCTAAGGGATGTATTGGTCAAGCCTCGATGGAAAACCTCCCTGCTCTTTTTGTATTACGACGCAGGGTCTTTCATATCCCCCTGAGAGGAAAGACAGGATATTGGTTTAGCATCTAGCCAGGAAAGTCACTTCTGGCACAATGATAGGAGGCCATTCGGCCCATCGGGTCTGCACCGACTCTCCGAAAGAGCATTCTACATAACCCCGGGCATTGATCATGGCCAATCCACCTAACCTGCACACCTTTGGACACTAGGGGGCAATTTTGCGTGGTAATCCACCCAACCTGTGTAGGGTGGATTCAGTACTGCATGGGAATGTCAGCTTATATCATGTGCTCAAGTCTCTGGGTGGCATGGTGGCACAGTGGCTAGCACTGCTGTCTCACAGCACCAGGGACCCGGGTTCAATTCCAGCCTTGGCAGACTGTCTGTGTGGAGTTTGCACGTTCTCCCCGTGTCTGCGTGGGCTTCCTCCGGGTGCTCCGGTTTCCTCTCACAAGTCCAAAGATGTGCAGGGTTAGGTGGGGTTGCCGGAGAGTGGGCCGAGGTAGGGGGCTATTTCAGAGGGTCGGTGCAGACTCGATGGGTCGAATGCCCTCTGCACTGTAGGGATTCTGTGGAGGGGCAGCTAAATCCATGACCTTCTGACCAGAGGCGACCAAATTAGCCTTGGCTGTAGCACTGTCATTGCGACTCTGCCAAGACTAAACAGGAACTTCCCGGATTATGGACAAAAAGGGGGGGGGGGGGGGGGGGGGATATGAGTATGTGCATGTCTACCCTTTCGACGAGCCATCATGGTCACGATGGGCAGAATAACTTTTCTATGCTGCAATTTTCTCTGATTTTATAATTCAACACAGATTGGGAGTTTAACCTGCGTTCTTCTGGTCCAAATGGTTGCTATTATGGACTTAGAACATCTGCTGTACATATTGAACAAATGTTTTTTTTTACAGGCTACGCCCCAACTTGTCCACAGAAAAAAACACATCGATGATCTCAAAAGAACTGGCAGTATTGCAACGGTTCTTTTTTGTGTGCTGCATGTACAGAGCACAGGACCAAAAATGCCACCTTTATTGAGCTGTAAGTCAGTGCTGCACAGCATTATCGAACGCGGGAGCCTTCCCCACGTTACAGTGACGCTTCAGTCGTACTTCATTCGTTGCAAAGTGTTTTGGGCTGTCCGGAGGTCATGAAAGACTCTACATAAATGTAAATCCTGCTTTGTTTTCCATTAGTATTCGAGGCACCAAACGCGTAATGGTTTCTGGGTAAATGGGATCACGCGTGACACGAACATCAACAACGCCAGCATGTCAGTATGATATTCAACCTCTGCCAAGGGATTTTTCATGAATGATTTTATTCTGAGACCAAATATTTCTGTCAATGTTTACAAGTGTACATTCTTCAGTAAAGAGTTATCCAGATTACGTGGAGCGGCAAAACATTCACTGTTTCCATTTGACTCTCCCGTGATGGAGTTCTTTGATTTTTTTTTTTAGTTATAACAACATAATAATTGGGTTCCTGCAGCCTCAAGGAACTGATCCAGCAGTTGCTTTTGTCAACAGGTTTGAGAAGGATTTATTGCTTCTGAATGCTTATGTATAAATTGTTTTGCCTTGTGGATGTTATATATGCAGGTGTACGTGTGCACATGTAACACAAAAGACTTGCATTTATATCGCACCTTACATGACCTCAGGATATCCCAAAATGCTTTACAGCCAATGAAGTCATTTAGAAGTGAAGTTACTGCTGTTATGTAGGAAATGTAGCAACTAATTTCAGCACATGAAATGCCCCATAACCGGTGAATAAGCATTTGCATAGTCAATATGTGTAAATATGTTAGTGAAGATGTTCCCCCAGGTATTTCTCGACGAATGGTAATTTGATTGTAAAAGAATAGAGAATGCAATCTTACTCTCACATTCAAAATGCCAAAATGGGAATCCAATCGAGACAGTCTCGAATGGCTTACCTGTGAGATTTTATCATTTGCAAAATGTTATGTCCATTAAAACATTACCACGTTTGGGATGTGATGGTTTAGTGAGCCTGACCCACTTTGCCCCCAACAACGCTTTCCCCTAATTGAGCACATATTCACATTGAGCCAAATAAAGAGACATTAGGGCAGGTGACCAAACACTTTAGTTTGAGATGGGTTATAAACTGAGTTCTTAAAGGGAGAAAGAGAGATGGAGGGTAAAGAGACTTGGAGAGGTTAATGCCAGAGTTTAAGGATGCGACGGTTGAAAACAGAGCCAGGGTTAATGGGGCGAAGGAAGTGGGGATGCACGAGAGGGCAGAATTGGAGGAACATAGGTGGGTCATGCAGCTGGGGGGGGGTTAAAGAGATTGGGAGTGGAAGATGGAAGGATTTGAACGCAAGGATGAGAATTTTTTAATTAAGGCACTGCTAGACTGAGAACCAGTAGGGGTCAGTGAGCCCAAGGGTGAAAGGGGCTTGATTCGAGTTATGATACAGGCAGCAGAGTTTCGGATGACCTCACTTTGCAGAGGGAGGACGTTGGGAGACTGATCAGAAGGGGCCTCAATGTCAGATTGTCGCATGTTCTGAAGAACGGGAGTGGAAGGAAGAAGAAAATAAGATGGGAGTGAATTAAGAATAAATGTTTAAATCTCAAAATATATTTGGAGCCACATCGCAGGAAGGAAAATGTGCATTTGAATAACCAATATAACACTGGGAGAACTGAGATTCTTACATAGGCAAAGCTTGGGATGGCTTCAATGGGAAATCCCATTGACAATCGGCGAGAGTAGAGAATGTTATTTATTAAACGGTCAACAGTAACAAAGATTTGAAAATCAACTATGTAACATTCCACATATCACGCTAACCATCAAACAACAAAAAAAATCAATACAAATCTACATCAGCCCATTGTCACAAAATAAATCAAACACACGGTATCGCATTGTGGATAGCACAATCGCTTCACAGCTCCAGGGTCCCAAGTTCGATTCCGGCTTGGGTCACTGTCTGTGCGGAGTCTGCACATCCTCCCCGTGTGCGCGTGGGTTTCCTCCGGGTGCTCCGGTTTCCTCCCACAGTCCAAAGATGTGCAGGTTAGGTGGATTGGCCATGATAAATTGCCCTTAGTGTCCAAAATTGCTCCTAGTGTTGAGTGGGGTTACTGGGTTATGGGGATAAGGTGGAGACGTTGACCTTGGGTAGGGTGCTCTTTCCAAGAGTCAGTGCAGACTCGAGGGGCTGAGTGGCCTCCTTCTGCACTGTAAATTCTATGATAATCTATGATCTAAATAGGAGATACCAGGCATTCCCAACAGTACAGTCCAATAGATGTCATGCACATGTTGGTGTGCAAACACACAAGCTTCAGCAAGCAGTGTGCAATGTTACGCTTATTTTCAGTCCAGTCTTTATTGGCTAAGAGTTTTCCATTCTCTTTGGCGAGCGAGTACTATCTCATTCTTATAAACCAGACTCTAATTTAAGTGCTGCGTCACAGATGTTGAGGAAATCAGACCCATCTGTGCGTAAAAACGATGGCGTTCCATGAAATCAAGGGCAATCGCTTCCATAACGTCCTTTGAATGTGGGATTGGCACAGACAGGCACCATCCATGCATGGAGACACTTAAATATTCTCTCAAACACAATGATAATTGGAGGGAGATGATTGTGGCAAAAAAACACTGCCGTAAACTTTTCCAGTTTCTCAAGCCCCAAAACTAAATTAAACCATTTCTGGCACTGTCTGCTTCATGTTAAAAGAAAAACAAGGCTCAAGTCTGGCACAAATTAGAAACCTTTGCAATTTATTTTACTTCAAGTGCCTCAAGCCTCCACAACATGTGCCATTGCTAATCATGCCTATGTTAGGGATCTCCTAACCCGATCATTGTAAAAATCCCTGAGATTGGGTTTCTTCCTTCCCCTCGTGCCTCTACTCCCAATTGCCTCCTTGTTGTATATTTTATACATCTCCGAGCAAGACGAAGATGATACCAGATTTTAAGTGTGCAAGAATTTTCAAATATCTTTGCAGTCACAAAATGTCTGCACTCATCCTTACAGCTCAGCTTCTAGTAGCTTCTGTGGTGCCTGTTACTTTGTTTGGAATCCACACCCAGGCTTAAGCAATCAAGCACAGTGAGCATAGATCAGTTAGCAGACTCACATAATCGAACATTGAACAACTGAACACTACATCATCTGATAGCAATCAAAGCCCAGGTCTTATAACAACAACTTGCTTTTACATGGCGCTTTTTAAATTGTTTTTAAATTCAGAGCGTCCAATTCATTTTTTCCAATTAAGGGGCAATTTAGCGTGGCCAATCCACCTAGCCTGCACATCTTTGGGTTGAGGGGGCGAAACCCACGCAGACACGGGGAGAACGTGCAAACTCCACACGGACAGTGACCCAGAGCCGGGATCGAACCTGGGACCTCGGCGCCGTGAGGCAGCAATGCTAACCACTGCACCACCGTGCTGCCCTTACATAGCGCTTTTAATTAAAAATGTCTCAAGGTGCTTTACAGGAACATAATCTGACATAATTTGATATCAAGCCTCATGCGGAGATATTCGAAAAGCAAAATACTGCAGATGCTAAAAATCTGAAATAAAAAGAGAAACGTTAGATTACCCAGTAGGTCAGACAGCACCAGTAGAGAGAGAGAAACAGAGTTAATGTTTCAGATCTCTCGGCAGAACTGCAAGAAGTTAAGCATGTAGCCAGTTTTTAAGTAAGCATTAGGGCAGGGAAAGACTTGAAAGGGGAAGGAGAGGACAAAAAGGATGGCCTGTGATTGGTTAGAAGGCAGGAGTTATTAAACTACAAAAGGGTTAATTGCACGAGGCGAAAGGGATCGTTAGTGGGAAAAATAAAGAAACAAAAGATGAGTCCAGAGGAGGGGGATATGGGAAAGGCGGAATCATTCTGAACAATTGCAGTCTGAGAAAACGGGAACGGTGATTATGATCTGAAATTCTTCAACTCAACGTTAAGCGAAGAAGGTTGTAAGGTGTCTAATCGAAAGCTGAAATGTTGCTTCTATACCTTTTATTCGCTTCACTAGAATGAATACCCAGTGTACGAGGCCGAGGACATGGAGCTCAGAATGGGATTGGGATAATGAATTAACATTGCAAGCAACCAAAAGCTCAGGGCCATGCTTGCAGACCGAGCAGAGGTGTTAACCGATCAGCCGGATTGTATTTGGGTTTCTCAGTGTAGAGGAGATCTCATCAAGAGTGGCAAATGCAGTGCACTAAATTGAAAGAAACCTAGAAGGGGGTTTGGGGCTCTGAACGATGGTAAGGGAGGAGGTGAAAGCACTGGTGCTACACCTACTGGGCTTACCTGGGAAGACGTCATGGGAAGGAGAGTTGTGCAGGGACTTGATGAAAGAGTAGGCCAGGATGCCATGGAGGGAAGGGTACCTTTGGATTGCTGAAAAGGGTGGAGAGGGGAAGGTGTGTTTGGTGTCGGCATTGTGCTGAACTGGCAGGAAAGACAGAGAATGAACCATTGCTCATAGGGGAATGTGGTGTGGGGGGGGGGGTTGGGCAAAGAGAAGATAAAGACAAAGACCCTATTGTGGTTCTGGAAGGGAATGGAAGGGTGGGGGAAGAAAGATCTGTGGGAAATGGGACAATGTGATTGAACGTCCTGCGAAACACAGTGGAGAGGATTGGGGAAAAGGAAGCCGCATCGGAAGGGCTGGTTGGAAGGTGACATCTTTACAAACAGATGCAACAGGGACAGAGGAACTAGGGGAATGGAATAGAGTTCTTTCCTGAAGCAGGGTTGGAGGAAATATAAAAGCAAAACCACTGCTGGATATCTGAAATAATAACAGAAAATGCTGGTAACACTTAGCAGGCAGCAACCGCGAGGAGAAACGCAGCTGAACATTTCAGGTCTGCGAACTTGCAGCAGGCCAAATCTGCCGAGTTGTACCATATTTTCTGTTTTGGGAGGGAGTGTGGCCAAGGTGGCTGTGGGATTCACCGAGTTTATCGTGAGTTTTTCCCTTTATGTCCACTCGCTCTCAGGAAAAGAACACACAGCATTGCTTTTAGAGTTCACTGTGGGCAGGATTCTCTGGACTCCCAGCTGGGTGTTTCTGGGCTGCAGGAGGCGGCGCACTGCTCGTTAGTGGCGGCAATCTCCGCTCCCGCTGCTGTCAATGGGGGCTTCCATTGAAGCCACCCCGTGCATCTGGGAAACCCGGAGCAGGGATGTGCTGCCGGAGAAGCCCACCACAGAGAACGGCCGGAGACGTCCAGCCCATATCTGTATGGGTATTGGCTTTGAACTCTTCCAGTTCCACCTACACGAGCACAGAACTTTCAGAAGAGGCAAAGATGTTGTCCAGCCCACCCTGCCTTAAATTCAAATGGAATTGATAATGGGCGTAACTTCCCACTCAGCATTCTGCCAAGGGGACTGGGGGCTGTACTTACCTCTGGCGGGTTCCCTTCGACTGCCTCACGGTTTTAAAAAGGTGTAAACATCGCAGCGGAGAGGGAGGACTTTGAAATGTGGGCCGCTAATACGGCGGGGAAGCCTGACAATCGTTTTTTCAGATAAATTTAGAGTACTCAATTATTATTTTCCAATTAAGGGGCAATTTAGCATGACCAATTCACCTACCCTGCACATCTTTGGAATGTGAAGGGCAGCACGGTGGCGCAGTGGGTTAGCCCTGCTGCCTCACGGTGCCAAGGTCCCAGGTTCGATCTCGGCTCTGGGTCACTGTCCGTGTGGAGTTTGCACATTCTCCCCATGTCTGCGTAGGTTTCGCCCCCACAACCCAAAAGATGTGCAGGCTCGGTGGATTGGCCAGACTAAATTGCCCCTTAATTGGAAAAAAATGAATTGGGTTCTCTAAATGTGGGGGCAAGACCCACGCAGACACGGGGAGAATATGCAAACTTGACACAGACGGTGACCCAGGGCCGGGATCGAACCCAGGTCCTCATCGCCGTGATGCAGCAGTGCTAACCACTGTGCCACCGTGCCGCTCGAAGCCTGCTAATCATATTAAAATTTATTCAAACATATTGAAATGAGGTTCCCATCGTTATGTGACTACCGGGGTGGGGGATATCAGAAAATGAGATCTTGCTGTCAAGAATCCCTCTTTCCAATTCTCACGGATTTTGCGCCCATGTCTCCATTTGTGCTCATGGCAAATGTGTGAAATTGCTCCCAGCGTCTTTAGCGTTACAAATCTTGTCTCGGATCATCTGCCAATCAGAGTAATTACCTTTAACCCCAACCTACTCTTCACTTCCTGTTTTGTAGTCAGCCTGTTCTTGGCCTGCTGCAATGTTCCAGTGAAGCGCAAACTGGAGGAACAACATCTCATCTTCCGGTTAGGCACGCTACAGCCTTCCGGCCTGAACATCGAATTCAACAACTTCAGATGATCAGCCCCACCTCAACCCATTTGTTTTCATTTCATTTTAACTGTCTTTTACCATTTCTTTCTTTCTTAATATACATTTAATTTCCCCCCCCCCCAATCTTATCCACCTTTCCTGCACCTTTCTCCTCTTTGCTTCCCCCTTCCCTCCCCCCCCCCCCCCAACATCTACAGTTTCTCTGCTGTTTGACCTTTCACATCTTTTGTTCTCTCTGGGGACTGCCATTAGCACTCTTTCCCCTTGGTATCTGTGGCCATTAGCACCCGGTTTCCCTGGGTTTCTGTGGCTATGACTCATCTTTCATTCTCACTGCACAGTATAAATATTTCCCACTCTCTCTGTCTGTTAGCTTTGACAAAGAGTAATCGGGCTCGAAACGTTAGCTCTTTTCTCTCCCTACAGATGCTGCCAGACTTGCTGAGATTTTCCAGCATTTTCCTTTTCACTTCTGTTTCCTGTCCCGACTCCACGTGTTTTGGCCTTAGTCAGGATTATATTATTATTTTTTAAAAATAAATTTAGAGGACCCAATTCATTTTCCCAATTAAGGGGCAATTTAGCGTGGCCAATCCGCCTAGCCTGCACATTTTTGGGTTGTGGGGGGGTGAAACCCACGGAAACACGGGGAGAATGTGCAAACTCCACACGGACAGTGACCCAGAGCCGGGATCGAACCTGGGACCTCGGCGCCGTGAGGCTGCCAGGCTAACCCACTGCGCCACCGTGCTGCCGTCAGGATTATATTATGCGATACTTTATCAAAAGCTTTTTAGAAATCCAAAATATGTCAGCTGCATTGCTTTTATCTACCTTTCTGTTATTTCTTCAATGAATTCAATTTGCGGTTGGTGTCCAAGCATGACCTTCCATTTTGGAGTCTGTACTGACTACTCGACATTTTAATTTAATTTTCTAGATTTTTTTGTTAAATCTTGAGTAAAGATTTCGGGCGGGATTCTATCGGCCGAGGCCGGAGTCGGGAAACATAATTGGGCAGAGAATTCAGAGTCAGCCGAAAAGTGAGGTTGGCGGCGGGTGCCAAATGGAACGCTATGCTCCAGTCCCTCGACGGCAGCGTTAATACGTTATACGCTACACGCCTGCGTAGGCATGCAAAGTGTACAGTAAAGCCCATTGCCATATTATAACGGGCCCGACCCGGCATTTTCCGGGCCTTCCGCAATGCTCCAGCTCCGCCAGGAGGAATTACCAACGAAGAGGTTCACTTGTGGTATTCCAAATCAGGACAGGCTCCGTGGCTGCTGATGGTGCGGGAGGGGGTACAAACAGTGCCCAACATCGCGATAGTGTGCTGACAGTGGTGCTGGTAGCCGGGGCGGGGGGGGGGGGGGGGGGGGGGGGGGAGGAGGTGGGCCAGGCACGGAATTCCATTGCCGCAGCCTGCAGCACGGTTCAATTCCCGTACCAGCCTACCCGAACAGGTGCCGGAATGTGGCGGCTAGGGGCTTTTCACAGTAAATGGCAGAGAGTACCGTAAGTGGCCCTTAATCAGTTTAATTGGCTCCCAGCAGTGGTTTCTGACCCAGAGAATATCTCAGAGTGATGGTCTCCCCTCCCTCCACCATCCACCGCCATGTTACAAGTCCTCCCAGCCTGTCTCCTCATGGGCAAAATCCACCCCTTGAGTCATTGAGATGGGATAGAATGGGCTCCAATTGCACTGAATGCAGCAAGAGTGATTTTTAATATACTGGCTAGTTTTAGAAACAGTTTATGGATGATTAGTTTAGTCATCGGATTCGTACCATGACAGACCAGTCCTTGATACCATCTAGTAAAAACATTGACTGTAAAGCTAAAGACTCCCTAGAGGCATCAGCTTTTTTTTGGCAAATTGACAAACCTCATACTTTAATCAGTAGCTACTTCCAAATCAATTGAAAGGTATGTGGTGCCACACAGCGTCCGCAATACTAAAGCAGGCATTATGATTGAACAGGCTGAGTTTGTTGCCAGTGGGGTACACAGTTGTATGCTGAAGGTAGGCCCAGGTTAGTGACGACCATGTTTATAGGGGGCAATATGCGCAGCTGCCATCTTTGTAGGGGGCAGTGCGCATCAGGGCTCATTCACTTAGGTCATTCTTTCTGAATTTTACCCTCTTCCCTTTTGCTTGTTTCATGGTTAAGCTTTCAGCTTTGTGTCTTTATTTTTATTTCTGCTCTGCTAACTTCCAGTGATATAAATCTGGGAAGGCTACTCCGATGCCAGACTAATTTTTGGAAAACTCGGTCAGGCAAGAAATAAGAAATCTGCAAAAATTATGCATATTGTGAAATGCCGCAGCTTTTTGGTAGTGCTGGGTTTTTCACTGGCGTAACCCTGCAAAGCAGCTCAAAATACAGTCAGGTTTTTGCTGGCAATGTGTCTCCTGCAAATAACGTCACCAGTTTTAGCACATGTGCAGGCTGATTCTGTATGTATGTATCGGCAGCCATCTTGTATGGCCATCTATTGGTAAGTGTGATGAATATAGGAATTTCTATATAGATTGTATTACATATATATGTTGAAGTAATGTTATTAAAAACCGGGGTTAGGATCTATATATCTGTTGCAGTCATTTATGTTTTTAAATCCTGGTTTAACATACAGGCACGCAATGTGTCTGGAAAAGGTATAATTAAGATGTGGTAAAAGTGAGATAATCATTAATTCCAACCATGTACTAGTTTACAGAGATGCCTAATGATACTTTGTTACGTTTTCAGGAAATGCCTGGAAATTAGATCATTTGAGACATTATGGGGGCGATTCACCGAGCCCCGCGATGGGCCGGAGAATCGGAGCAACCGCGCCACGACGCCCTGACACCAGCGCACGATTCTTCGAGGTGCGGAGAATCGGCGCCATTTGTACAGGCGCGTTTGGCGTGGTGCTAGCCGCTGGAATCGGCATGGCTGCCGATTCTCTGGTGGCCACTCTGACACGACAGAGTCCCGCTAGCGCCGTTCACCCCAGTCACTGCCGGCAGGAACTCTGCGGGACTGCTCGGGGGCGGCCTGTGCTGGGGTGGGGGGGGGCGTGCTCCTTCACCGGGGGGGGCCTCCAATGGGGTCTGGCCCATGATCAGGGCCCACCGATCGGCGGGCCAGCCTCTCCCCCCTGGGACTACTTTGCGCTCTGACTATTCCCTGAACACCGACCCCATGTTGGGTCAGGGCCGGCGCGTCTTTTACGCGGCGCCGGGTCTCCAACGCTGCGCCAAGTCCCCGCCCCCGCAAATCGCGTCACGCCCCTGCCAGCCCCACGGAGGCCCCAGAAGAGGGGTCTGGGAACGGGCACCGACGCCGGAATAAAACACTCCGGTTTTTACTCCAGAGTCGGCACTTAGACTCCCGTTGGGAGAATCCCTCCCTATATTTAGACTTCGGTAAGTAGGTCATGGGATCGGAGTGGGACAGAGATGATGCAATTAAAGGAAGGAGCCAGGTTTGTCTGTACATTTGCTTCCTGGGATCACACTCTGTCCAAAGATACTGGTGAGTCATCTGCATTTGCTGGAGATTCATTGCCTCTTGGACTGTGTAAGGTTTGAATGCAGTGAATGCAGTGAGCTGCTGCACAAACCTTGACGTGCCCTAAACCTTGACATCTAAAGCTTGCTAAGAGATGCAATTTTCAGACGGGTGCACTTTGACAGCATCTAACTTCAGCAAATTAAAGAAACAGTTCGTGTTCCCCAGCACCAGGACTTACTCTTTGCAAAACTTTACAATAGAATTTCTTAAAGATGCACATTATTGAACTGCCAGGGAATTTATATCGAATGTTGAACTGACGACCGTCTACCCTCTCAGTTAAAATCCGATAGCATTATCTTGAAGAAGAGGAGAGATGTTCTCCCAGCTGCCTTTTCAAATATATATCCCTTATCATTTGTCACGTAGCTTGCTGTGATCCAAGCCGGGAATCGAACCTGGGACCCTGGAGCTGGGAAGCAACAGTGCTACCCGCTGTGCTACCTTGCTGCCCCCGTGAAATACATTTTACAGTTGCTGGGCCACGTGAGTGACATCCATTGACAACATTCTCAGAATGCAACCGAGTAGTACAAAGTGGATGTGGTCGCTTATGTTTCATGGGCAGATCGGGGCCGCCAGACAAAATGGTGGCCCCGATCTACGAGGCGCCAGCAGGTAATTACTCTTCAGTGTGGCCTCGGCGGTGAGAAACTCCCCGACGACAAAAGAAATAGCAAAGTGCCGTTAAATAGTAGGGTGCTTCTCGGCGCTGCAATGGCCTGCTATTTAGCGTCCCGAAAGACGTGCCTTTTAGGTGAATTGGACATTCTGAATTCTCCCTCGGTGTACCCGAACAGGCGCCTGAGTGTGGCGACGAGGGGATTTTCACAATAACTTCATTGCAGTGTTAATGTAAGCCTACTTGTGACAATAATAAAGGTTATTATTATTATTATTTTCATCAAACCATGCAACACTCCCTGGATAGGATACAATTGCTAGATGCTTAAAGAAATAAAGCACAGTGTAAAATAAACATCGTGACACTACCATTCTATACAAAGTAGAGGTCGTGTTTACATAGCTCCCAAAGCTGAAATTACATTTACACATATTATCTGAATTATTTGAAGACAAATTGTACCATGAAAACTATAGAAAGGCATTTTAACATATTTGAAAAGCTGGAACGTCAGCCGGATTTTGTTGCTTATTGGCGGGATTTCTCAATCCCGACACAATATTGGCTGTTAACAGTGCTCCAAATTTTGCCGCCTGTAACAGCAAGCTAAATTCTCCGGTGCCGCCCAGCGCGGGAATCACCATGGTCAGGGCGGGCAATTTGGCGGAACATTGTTTGTTGACCTCAGGCAGGAATTTCCAGTCTAGAGGCGGGTGCGGATGAAAAATAGCCGCCCTCAGTTTTTGAGCAAATATGATGTTAACTGGGACACTTGGCTGCCTAAATTCCAACCAACGCCACTCACGTTCCTTAACATCGAGACAGACGAAGAGCGGGATTTTCCGCCCCACACCGTGTGGTTTCTGGCAGCGGAGGGGGCTTGACATTGGCTGCCGATGCCTACGGCATTTTGCGTGGTCCACCTGTGCCGCCGCTGGGCAGCCCGACGTTGGGGGGGGGGCAATCACCTTCAGCGGGAATGGAAAGAGCCAAAAACCCCCGCCCAAAGTTTCTGCAACTTACTCCGACTGCTTAATAGTTTTAATCTTGACAAATGTAATATGTAAGAGAGAATGCATTTCTGACAAGTCAATCTGACTTTTTAATGTGGCCTTTTTGGTTCCTAAAATTTGAGTCTGAAGATCTGGATATGCGTGCAGTGAGCTGCCAATGGAATTGCCGATTTAAGATGGAGACTATTACTGTAGAAGAACTGCAGGCATTAATTATCACTAATCGTTAACCTCTAATGTGATGGGATAATGCAGTTTTCTCCTGCCATGAATTATAAATTAGACAATTTCTGTCAGATGTAATACCAGTGGCTTCTTGACTGCTGAGCCGCACATGGTTTCGTTTTCTTCCACTTTTAATTTGTCTCCACTTGCTGCATTTGCAATGACTTACTGTTCAAATTATACTGATTCCTTCACCAGTACACTTCAAGAATTCGGGACAAGATGAAGGTAGTGAATCGTGGTGTTGGTTCGAAGACTTAAGATGAGGGCTGAGCCTCGTGGCTGTGAGTTGTGGACTGGCTTCTTTGGCTGTTAGATGTAAGCTGGCCGCCCTGCTTCTGAAGGTGGTGGCACTTATACCATTTTCCCCTTTGATTCTTAATTCTGTGTATTTGGCTGTCTGCCTCACTCAAATTCGTTGACTCTAGAAATTAGCGTGTATACCTCCACTGATCATCTCGGTAAGCAGTTTCCACTAATAGAGCAATTTACACCTGATTCAGTCTAGGTGCCTGCTAATCTTGTTACTGGGAAGAGGATCCAGCCTATAAAAAATGTTTTACAAACTAAAAATCCAAAAAGAGAATCCAGGAGCCTCGATCTGACCCAAGAAGCACGGTCGGGTCTCTTCCTGTTTTGGTGCCTCAATCCCATGGGTTGTCTTAGAATACTCTGCCAGTCTGGGTGTCTTCGCTTTGCATAGCTTTCTGAAGTGTCCCACGGGTTTGTAGTGGAAACACTGCACAGGGGTTGCTGGCCATGCTCTCGCCCATGTGGTCATTTGGCTCCACTACACTGACATGGCTGTTCACACTCTTGTGGTTGGCTTGGATATTGCCTTCCAAAGTCTGGAGTCTCGCTGCCGTTTTGTTGCTTTACTAGCTGGACAGTTGAGGTTCCTCTGTACCATGGCTTGCTTTTGTCACATAAAAGAGATTGGCGCTGTTGGTTGATTTCACACTGTCTGGCTATTTGGCTGGCCTCTTCTCGAATCAGATCTTCCTTGGCCTGCAATATGTCTGAAAGGGCAGCATGAGCTACTCTAACAATAATTCTGTCCCTTATTATTCTGATTTAAGGTCATTGTAGTCACAGCCTTCAGTAAATCTGTACAACCCATTTATAAAAGAGTCAACCAGCTCTCCAGACTATTGGACACATATGTTGAATTTCGCCCCTCTAAGTTTTTGATGTTTCTGAGATTGAAATATGCATCAAATAATTTTAAAGCTTTGTCAAATTTATTTGAGGATTTATTCATTGCCTTGTAATAATATCAGGCTATCCGACCTATTGAATAAAGTAATGTATTAACTTGTTTAGCTTCTATCTTTTTATTTAATCATGAGCTGTCACGATCTTAAGAACCTTTGCCACCAAAGTCCCCTCTGGCCCTTGGATCAGTCCAGCCATGTGGGCAGCACGGTAGCACAGTGGTCAGCACTGTTGCTTCACAGCTCCAGGGTCCCAGGTTTGATTCCCGGCTTGGGTCACTGTCTGTTCAGAGTCTGCACGTTCACCCGTGTCTGCGTGAGTTTCCTCCGGGTGCTCCGGTTTCCTCCCAGAAGTCCCGAAGATGCGCTGTTAGGTAATTTGGACATTCTGAATTCTCCCTCTGTGTACCCGAACAGGCACCGGAATGTGGCGACTAGGGGCTTTTCACAGCAACTTCATTGCAGTGTTAATGTAAACCTACTTGTAATTATTATTATTACATATTCAGGCTTTGTGATGTCTTAAATTATAAATAACGTGGCAATAAAACCACTGCCGTCCAATATCTTGGATGCTAACCACTAATAGTTAACTGGGTAAGCAGGCGTGGCTTATTGTATTTTTGATTAGTAAGTGAATGATGAGTATCCAACAACCAACTTTTATGTGTAATCGAGGCACCAATATTTGCATGATGTATGCATATAAACTTCAATCTTTTTTGTGTTTATTGATAAGATGTTAAGACAAAAAGCGCCATGTGAGTGCCTCTCTGCCTCGATTACTGTTATGGGTCCGGACCAGAACCTCAATTTTTGGTTAAGATCCAGGATGAGAACCCAACTATTTGCAATTGGTGAGGAAATGTTACTCCACCACAGGTGTGATAACACTGACCGCTAGACAGGTTTTATATGAAAACAATCTTTAACGGAACACAAAATGAAGCACATTAATAACTTTACAGTTAACAAGTTCATCTTAACTTGCTATCTGAAACCTACCGTTCCAAATAGGCAACCCAGATATTTCAAATACCACTCATGTATAAAGTTTAACAACAAGGTTTTACTTGCTTATCCTGGTGCAGAGTCCTTAGAGAGAGAAACCTTATTTTCGGACCTAGTTTAAAGCCTTCTGCTCAGCCCAGAGTCCTGGAAGCAACTTCCTTTTTCAGACAGACATAGCCCCTCCCATTAGCTAACCAGCTGCACTCAAAACACACAGCATTCTTTTGTCTCTTGTTGCAAGATGTGCTTTAATTTGTTCAGCCAGGCTCAAACTGTTACAACATTACATTAGCACTCCATCTGCAAACAGGTAAAAATGGCTTTTATTATCTATTAGCCAAACAATTCCCTGCATTAAATCACTGATTACCTCACTTTTAATCACAGTTCTAGCAGACATACTATCTGTATACATTCTAACCTAGGTTTTAATAATATTACTCCAAAAATACAGACTGTAAAGTATGACAATTTCGTATATTCGTCAAAATTACTAAGTGGTGCTATTTGTTTCCTAAATTAATGTATAAGCTTGAAGTGCATTTAAAGAAAGATGCTTTTATTTAGCACATCTGGTGCCTTCAGGATGTCTCAATGCTTTTTATAGACTACAAAATGCTTTTCGATGTCACTGTTGTAATGCTAAATGAGGAACTGTAATCTCCCATAAACAGCAGTGACAGTAACCAGATAAACTGATTTTGTAATGTTGATCGAGCTGTGGTATTGACCTGGATATCAGGGACAACTCCTCTGCCCTTCTTGAAATAGTGCCACAGGATTGCTTAATGCACCCGAATAGGCAAACAGGCCTCGGTTTATCGTCCCATCTGGAAGACGGTATTTATGGCAGTGCAGCACTTCCTCAGTACAGCGTGGGGAGTATCAGCCTGGATTTTGGCATTCAAGTTTTGGAGTGGAACTTGAATCCCCTTCCTTCCGTTTAGAGATGAGGGTGTACCAATCCAACCATAGTTCAACATGCATCCTGTTAAGTTCATGCATGAAAATTACTTATGCAGGAACTAGGAACAGGAGAAAGCCATTTGGCCCATTGCACATGCTACCCCATCAAATAAAATCATTGATTTAACAGCACAGAAGAAGGCCATTCGGCCTATCGAGTCTGCCCTGGCCTGGCCCTTGGAAAGAGCACCCTACTTAATCCCACACCTCCACCCTATCCCCATAACTCAGGAACCCCACCTAACCTTTTTGACACTACGGGGCAATTTATCATGACCAATCCACCACATCTGCACATCTTTTGGACTGTGGGAGGAAATCGGAGCACCCGGAGGAAACCCACGCAGACACGGGGAGAAAGTGCAAACTCCACACAGACGGTAACCCGAGGCCAGAATTGAACCCGGGTCCCTGGAGCTGTGAGGCAGCAGTGC
This sequence comes from Scyliorhinus canicula, assembly GCF_902713615.1. Classification (NCBI taxonomy): domain Eukaryota; kingdom Metazoa; phylum Chordata; class Chondrichthyes; order Carcharhiniformes; family Scyliorhinidae; genus Scyliorhinus; species Scyliorhinus canicula. The sequence goes on along the minus strand of NC_052168.1, from coordinate 6,631,441 downwards.
TAACCACTGTGCCACCATGCCGCCGCTAATCATGGCTGAACTGGTTGTGGTCTCAGCTCCATTTTCCTGTCTTCCCCCCAGTCCCCTTGACTCCCTCGCCCCACAATAATCTGTCTAATTCTGCCTTGAACAAAAACAATGACCCAGTTTCCACTACTTTCTACAAAAAAGAATTCCACACGCCAATGATCCTTTGGGAGAAAAATATTCTCCTCCTCTCTGTCTTAAAAGGGAGGCCATTTATTTTTAATCACGTCCCCTAGTTATAGGGTACAATCTAACAGCCTCGCATGAGATTTATGACACTCGCCATGCTTCGCAAGATCTAACAGGACCTCGCGCGACGTTATAATTGGACCCCACCCACAATGGGCAGGCTCCAGATTTACATATTTAGATGTGCAGTTCAGCTCACTGAAATATGTTTCCATCGGAGTTACCCAAGACCAGGATCTAACAGCCTCACCTCAGAATGCCATGAGCTGGCGTAATTTCGCACTGGTTTCCACAATAATGGACCAGGCACATCGATACTAGTGGGGGGGAGGGGGGTCTTCCAAGCAATCTGGGGCCCCTGGGTGTGGGCAGGGTAATACCCTGGCACTCCCAATGCTATCTGGGCACTGTGGCACTGCCAGCATCACCCAGGTACCCTGACAGTGCCAGCGAACCCAGACGGCTCTGCCAGAGTACCAGTCTGGCAGTGCCAAGGTGCCCAGGTGGTATCTTGCTCCTGCCCTTCTGAGGGTGGGGTGCGGGAGGGCCGAGGAACCCCTAGTTGGTGACGTTGGTGGGGGAGGGGATTCGGAGGCCATGGTGGGGGGTCCAGAGATGAAAAAGCCCCAAGAATCACCCCGCCAAACTCGCCCAAAAATGATACTAAGAGATCGGAAAGATGTAAAGTACTCTCAACAAAAATCAAAACGGAGTCATCAAATTGATGATCTCATAGAATTTACAGTGCAGAAGGAGGCCATTCGGCCCATCGAGTCTGCACCGGCTCTTGGAAAGAGCACCCTACCCAAGCCCATTCCTCCACCCTATCCCCATAACCCAGTAACCCCACCTAACACTAAGGGCAATTTAGCCTGGCCAATTCACCTAACCCGCACATCTTTGGACTGTGGGAGGAAACCGGAGCACCCGGAGGAAACCCACGCACACACGGGATGAACGTGCAGACTCCACACAGACAGTGACCCAAGCCGTGATTCAAACCTGGGACCCTGGAGCTGTGAAGCATTTGTGCTAACCACTATGCTACCGTGCTATAAGAAAGAAAGCGTGCTACATCAACACACAGAGCTCACTGACCCTGTCTGCTGCTGGACACTGAGAGACCGATAATGGACTGAATAAGGTCGAGAGGAAATTATATCAAAACTATTTCCTTCCTGTCGAACAACTCCTCCCCCCACCCCCCGCCGTAATAATCAAAAAGGATTTTTTTTTTGCCTCAATATTAATAGTCTTACAACTGTGATTACAAGAAATTCCTTTCCACAGTTGCTTCCTCCCAGACGACTGATTCAATTCATTAGTAGTTTTTTTTTTAAAAGCACATACATTGATTTAGGTAGCGGGTCCTGTAACAGTTTCAAAATTGTCTCTTGTTTCTTATGTTAATCAAGTGTAGCTGTACCCGAGGAGTTTTGATTCCTTTTTGATGAACAAGTGGCACATGTGCGGAGGCACTTATGACAACATGTGCGGAGTCTGCACATCCTCCCCGTGTGTACGTAGGTTTCCTCCGAGTGCTCCGGTTTCCTCCCACAGTCCAAAGATGTGCAGGTTAGGTGGATTGGCCGTGGTAAATTGCCCTTGGGATCCAAAATTGCCCTTAGTGTTGGGTGGGGTTACTGGGTTATGGGGATAGGGTGGTCTTGACCTTGACCTTGGGTAGGGTGCTCTTTCCAAGAGCCAGTGCAGACTCGATGGGCCAAATGGCCTCCTTCTGCACTGTAAATTCTGTGATAATCTATGATGTTAATGGCCTGCCTTGTTATACAGTGCTAGTTCACAGACTGGTGAGGTGGATAAAACTGGTAAATTCCTGATCTCAGCTCCATTGCCCTGGAGCAAGCAGCCGGTCTTGAGCGGTTAGCCACACTGAGTTCGATTCTATGATAAGATAAGATGGGGCAGGACAGCACGGTGGCGCAGTGGTAAGCATTGCTGCCTCACGGCATCGTAGTCCCAGGTTCGATCCTGGCTCTGGGTCACTGTCCGTGTGGAGTTTGCACATTCTCCCCGTGTCTGCGTGGGTTTCCTCCGGGTGCTCCCATTTGCTCCCACATGTCCCTAAAGAAGTGCTTGTTGGGTGAATTGGACATTGTGAATTCTCCCTCAGTGTACCCGAACAGGTGCCGGAGCGTGGCGACTAGGGAATTTTCACAATAACTTCATTGCAGTGTTAATGTAAGTGTACTTGTGACAATAAGAACAAAAGGAGCAGGAGTAGGCCATATGGCGTCTCGAGCCTGCTCCGCCATTCAATGAGATCATGGCTGATCTTTTGTGGACTCAGCTCCACTTTCCCGAACACCATAACCCTTAATCCCTTTATTCTTCAAAAAACTAAAATATAGATTCTTATTATTATATTGAGAGGGGTTGAGGAAGTGAGGGACCTTGGAGTGTATGTCCACCGGTTCCTGCAAGTGGCAGGGCAGGCGAATAAAGTGATACAGAAAGCATACAAAATGCTTTCCTTTATTGGACAAGGTACTGAATACAAAGGCAGGAATGTAATGCTGGAACTGGATGCTGATGAGGCCACAGCTGGTGTTCTGGTTGCCACATTACAGAAAGGACATAATTGCTGTGGAGAGAGCGCAGAGGAGATTTACAAGAATGTTGTCAGGTCTTGAAAATTTCAGCTGTGGAGAAAGATTGAATAGGCTAGGGTTGTTATCCTGAGGCTGATGAGTGACCTAGTTGAGTTGGGCGAAATTATGACGAGCTTAGTTAGGTTCGACAGGAAAGACATGTTTCCACGAGCTGAGGGGTCAATTCCCAGGGGGTATCAATTTAAGGTGACTGCTAGGAGGATTAGAGGGGACACGAGGAAAGTCTTTTTCACCCAGAGGGAGTCTGGAATTCACTGTCTCAGTTGGTGGTTGAGGCGCTCAACTCATTCAAAAGGTACCTGGAAGTGCACCTGTAACCTGCAAACCCAGCGACGGACCAGATGCTGGAAAGTGATTAAAATGGGCAGCTGGTTTCTTTTTTTTTCTCATTCTCCTGGTCGCACAGGCACGCTGGGCAGAATAGCTTCTTTCTGTGCGATAAACTTTCTATGGTCACCACCAAACCTTTCCTTCTACTCGTGATCTCACTGTTGAGTTCCAGTCATGGCTAAGTGGGTAGCACTCTTGCCTCTGATGCAGGAAACTGAATTCCTTTTTATCACACTAATGCTATTTGTGGGAGCTTTCTGTGGGCAAATTGGCTGCTGCGTTTCCTACCATTATTAGCGACTACGCTTCAAATAACAGTGTCTCATTGCCTGTCGTGAACAATGTGATATACTTGCAACCTTTTTGTTTCCTCTTTTCATTACACCCACAATTTACTAATTTTCCCCACCCTATGTCCATAATCAGACACGTACACCACATTTAATCCACACACCCTCATAAGCTTCAATAATGGTTGTCAGGTGCCTCCCAAATTTACTTGGAACCCGTAGCACTCCTGTTGACTTGCCACATGAGCTCAGCGTAAAGAATTTAGCGATAATTTCACCCAGCGAGGATCCTGGCACGAAATCTCTGATGGATGCACCCTATTCAAGTTGTCACTGACCTGCACGTCTACCGAGGGGGTTTCCAGGAATGGAGATCTGCGATCTCTCCGAATAAGCCTCATCTCTCGTAGGAAGTTTTCAGGTGCCTGCCCGTCAATTTAGTTACTGTAACTCGTCCAACCCATCTAAATCTGAAATAATTTTAACCTCATGGATTTGTTCTCAGGCAATAACCCACTGTCAGTCATACTATGCATTCTTCTTGCAGTTTGAAATCAAGATGACTTGGGTGAGTGATATTCTGCAATGTTGCACCTATCCTTCTGAGAATTTGAAAGTTCAGCTTAAAGGTTGTGTGAAGTTTCCTCCCACAAGTCCCGAAAGACGTGCTGTTAGGTAACTTGGACAGAATGTGGCAACTAGGGGCTTTTCACGGTAACTTCACTGCAGTGTTAATGTAAGCGTTCTTGTGACAATAAAGATTATTATTATTATAAAATGCCAAGTCACACCATTTGCCCTTCAGTTCTCGAGATCAAGATTCAAATTTACCCTGGGCAGAAGGAAACCCGATCTGGTGTCATGTCCATGCCAAGGATCACATTGGACACAGAAGGGTTTTTCTCACATTTGTCAGTGATTCGGAGTTGATATTGGAACCCCTCATTTCTGACATCCGTATGCTCGGTGGGGAGATGTTTAGTGGATTAGAATTTTGGGCCAGAACAGAAAGAGTTTCAGCGTCATCTCAATAAATTGGAAAACACTGAGCGCGTAGAAGTTAAGGGCAGCACGGTAGCATTGTGGATAGCACAATTGCTTCACAGCTCCAGGGTCCCAGGTTCGATTCCCGGCTTAGGTCACTGCCTGTGCGGAGTCTGCACATCCTCCCCGTGTGTGCGTGGGTTTCCTCCGGATGCTCCGGTTTCCTCCGACAGTCCAAAGATGTGCAGGTTAGGTGGATTGGCCATGATAAATTGTCCTTCGTGTCCAAAATTGCCCTTAGTGTTGGGTGGGGTTACTGGGTTATGGGGATAGGGTGGAGGTGTTGACCTCGGGTAGGGTGCTCTTTCCAGGAGCTGGTGCAGACTCGATGGGCTGAATGGCCTCCTTCTGCATGTAAATTCTATGATAATCTATGATAAGTCCTTCGTGTCAGAGTTAATGCACAAATCGAATGGGTACTAATGTAGAGTATTTCAGTGAATTAAGATTCACGGAGCATTGTTTTTTTAAAATAAATTTAGAGTACCCAATTATTATTTGTTTTCTAATTAAGGGGCAATTTAGCGTGGCCAATCCACCTACCCTGCACATCTTTGGGTTGTGGGGGTGAAGCCCACGCAGACACGGGGAGAATGTGGAAACTCCACACGGGCAGTGACCCAGGGTGGGATTCGAACCCAGGTCCTCAGCGCCGCAGTCTCAGTGCTAACCACTGCGCCACGTGCCGCCCCTACACGGAGCATTGTTACACTATCTCACACTGCTAAATTCCTTGAGAGAGTGATCCAGATTAAAGCTCGCCAAAATGTCTTGTGGGTTTGTCCTGCACCTGTTGGAGCATAGGAACAGGAGTAGCCCATTCAGTCCCTCACGCCTGTCTCGCTATTTAATGACATCATGGGTGATTTGTAACCTAACTCCATATACCTGCCTTTGGGCCCGTATCCCTTAATATCTTTGTTTAACAAAAATCTCTCAATCTCAGATTTAAAATTAACAACTGTTCCGGCTTCACCTGCTGTTTGTGGGAGAGAGCTCCAGATCTAGACCACCCTTTGAGTGAAGAAGTGATTTCCAACATCTCTGCTCAACAATCTAGCCCTAATTTTTTGACTATGCCCCCCCCCCCGCCCTGGCTTTAGAATCTCCAACCAGTTTTGTCAGGAGAACAGGACAGGTCAGGAATCACTTCAGTTACTCGGTGTTACAGATTCCCAGGTTTGATTCCCAGCTTGGGCCACTGTCTGTATCGAATCTGCACGTTCTCCCTGTGTCTGCATGGGTTTCCTCCGGGTGTTCCGGTTTCCTCCCACAGTCCAAATATGTGCAGGTTAGGTGGATTGGCCATGCTAAATTGCCCTTACTGTCCAGAAAATGTTAGGTGGGGTTACGGGGATAGGGTAGAGGCGTGGGCTTAAGTGGGGTGCTCTTTCCCAGGGCCGGTGCAGACTCGATGGGCCGAACGGCCTCCTTCTGCACTGTAAATTCTATGATATGAAAATGAAAATGAAATGAAAATCACTTATTGTCACGAGTAGGCTTCAATGAAGTTACTGTGAAAAGCCCCTAGTCGCCACATTCCGGCGCCTGTCCGGGGAGGCTGGTACGGGAATCGAATCGTGCTGCTGGCTTGCTTGGTCTGCTTTAAAAGCCAGCGATTTAGCCCAGTGAGCTAAACCAGCCCCATGGTACATGATGCCAAGAGACAGCTCTCTTCATTTATACACCACTCACGTTAAAAATTTGATATTGTTTCTTTCCATACTGAGAAACAAAATAAAGTGTATCATTTTTAATAGGGTTAAAAACGGATTCATGTGTAGCTTTTGGAAACTGCAACTGTGAAACATGATGTAATGACTGCCTAAACTTGTTCACTGTGAATTTGCATTTTTCCACAGCAAAGTCAGTTTATAGAAGGAAATCAGATTTTGGTTTCTGGTGAATAGGGCAAGTCCTCTTGCATGGGCTCAGGGTTGGCTTTCTGCCAGCACAATATTTATCATTATTTACCCTGTCTTTCCATGTTTCTATCTTGAAGACTTCGATCAGAGCAGCCCTTAACCTTCCAAATTCTGGCGAAAACAGGCCTGATTTGCCTAATCTCTCCTCGTAACTTAACCCCTGTAGTCCCGTTACCATTTTGTAAACCTATGTTGCACTCGCTCCAAGGCCAAAATATCCTTCCTAAGGTGTGGTGTCCGGAACTGTTCGCAGTATTCCAAGTGGGGTCTAACCAGGGTTTTGTATAGTTGCAGCAGAACTTCTGAGCCTTTATAGTTAGCATTTGCTAGAAGTATCATTTATTACATTAATGGTGGCACACAGAAACAGTGTTAAGGCATCAGAGAGGTCTGGAACACAGAACAGTGTTGGGAGCCTTGCTCCTCCTGATTATATATTAATCGATACGGTACCTGGACCAGGCACCAATATGTATTAGGAGTTCAGTGGTGCAGTGGTTAGCACTGCTGCCTCACGGTGCCGCGGTTCCAGGTTCGATCCCGGCTCTGGGTCACTGTCCGTGTGGAGTTTGCACATTCTTCCTGTGTTTGCGTGGGTTTCGCCCCCACAGCCCAAAGATGTGCAGGGTAGGTGGATTGGCCACGCTAAATTACTCCTTAATTGGAAAAAATGAATTGGGGACTCGATAAAATTTTTAAAATTTCCTGAATTATAGCTTCAGCTTTCCTTACTCCTACATGACCCCTTGTTGGAGCGGCATGCGACAGCTGCGAAACCTCCTTTCTAGAACCCACTGATAATATCACTTGATGAACTTCTGCTAATTTCTCATCTGCCTGAATACGTAAAGGTTTTCACTGCCTCATTAATACATAATTTCTAATGTAATTACACTCTGGTATGCACTCAGATTCTACATCTCTGTATGCTTTCTGATATTCCAGCTTTGCAGCACGGTAGCGCAGTGGTTAGCACTGTTGCTTCACAGCAACAGGGACCCGGGTTCGATTTTCGGCTTGGGTCACAGTCTGTGCGGAGCCTGCACATTCTCCCCGTGTCTGCCTGGGTTTCCTCCGGGTGCTCCTCTTTATTCCCACAAGTCCCGAAAGTCGTGCTTGTTAGGTGAATTGGACATTCTGAATTCTCCCTCAGTGTACCCGAACAGGCACCAGAGTGTGGCGACTAGGGGATTTTCACAGTAACTTCATTGCAGTGTTAATGTAAGCCCACTTGTGAGACTAATAAAGATTATTATTATCTTCAATCCTTCTGCTACAATTCGACCAACTTTCCTCAACTAAAGATATCCGCTTCAACCCCCACCTGTTCTTGTTCTTTATCAACCATCTGGTCAAAGGTTGTTTCTGATAACTGAACCTCAACCTCTGTAACGGGATTCTCCGATCCCGCACCGGGTCGGACAATCACCGGGGGGGGGGGGGGGGGTGAGAATCGCACCTCGCCGCTCCGACGCAGGCCGCTGATTCTCCGGTCGTCACCGGCATGGGTTATGTATGGTCCTACCCGACGGGATCTCAGAGTTCTAGTTGCAGGGGCCGTCCTGGTGGGCGGGTGGGGGATTTGAATCTGAGGTGGCCTCCACGGTCGGGGCCTACCAATCGGTGGGCGGGCTAATTCCGGGGGGGGGGGTCTATGTTCCTCCGCACCGGGCCTCTGTAGGGCTCCGCCATGTTGCCTGGGGGCCAGCGTGGAGACGGCAACCCACGCACTTGCGCGGACCTGTGCCGGCCGTGGGCACGCCTGCACCGATCCATTCTGGCCGTGGCTCACATGCGCCACACCGGCCGTAGCGTGCTGGCTTTCGAGCGCTGGAGGAGCGGACAGCACTCCGGTGCCGTACAAGCCCCCTAGAAAGAGGTGAATGCCTGGGCCTGGAGGCCCGTTAACGCCGGAGTCGATCGTGCCGGTTTTGACGCCGGTGTCAGCACTTGGCCGGGATTTCGGAGAAGCCCGGCCTGCATCTTTACCCCTTGATTTCTCCTCCTCTTGGGGCTTTATGATCTTGGTACCACACAATCTGTAAATGGGTATGCTTCTTGCAACATCTCAGCTGTTTGACTTTCCACTGGCTTTTCAACCATAGTAGGCATCACAGTAATTTATCTTATTACTCCTCCCACCACCACAATTCTGTATACATCTGACCTGGTTCTTTGCTTAGATTTCTAAACTTCTGTATGTGGGCTTCAGTTCATACAAGGATGGCTTTTCTTACCTCATCTTAATCTCTAGATACTTCCTCTGATAGTGATGCAAACACTTCAGTAACTCTACTTACCAACATTCTTTGAACCATCAATACCCACATAGTCCTTGGCCAATTCAGTTGTTTAGCCATATTCTCAAATGAGATAAAAGAGGTTTCTACATCTTTCTTGTCAAACCTTGGCAATGCTTGAATACATTTAAACATATCCTCACTAGGCTTTTGATTAGGAAGTGTTAATCCTTCCTCTAGACTTTGCTAAACTTCTGCCTTTAACTCCCATGTCTGAAGTTTTTAAAAATATAATTTAGAGTACCCAATTATTTTTTTTCCCAAGCAAGGGTCGATTTAGCGTGGCCAATCCACCCACCCTGCACATCTTTTTGGGTTGTGGGGGTGAGACCGACGCAGACACGGGGAGAATGTGCAAACTCCACACGGGCAGTGACCTGGGACCAGGGTAGAAACCGAGTCCTCGGCGCCGTGAGGCAGCAGTGCTAACGCACTGCGCCGTGCTGCGTTGCCCCCATTTTGAGTTGACATTTTCTTTTCCGTTCCAACTAGCTCTGCTTCATTTCCATTGTGTGAAGTTCACATTCTCTCTACTCTTTTCTCTTACCTCTGCCTCTCCCTTTTCTCTTTCTTTTGCTTCTGCCATTGTTTTTCTCTCTCTTTCTTTTTCTCCTCATTCAAGCTGCCTCATTTGTCATTGAAGTTTAACCAATTCCAATGCTTCAGACTGTGTCTCTGGCGAATTTAAACACTGAGCTATCACTGTAGTTATTTCTACCTTCCTCGCCTCTCCGGGTAAAGTCAACTGCAGCTTGTTCCCCAAGCTGGTTTCTCTCAGTTGGCTGGACAGCTGGTTTGTGATGCTGAGAGATGCCAACAGCGTGGGTTCAATGCCTGTACCGGCTGAGGTTATTCATGAAGGCCTCCCCCCACCCCCTCCTTCTCAACCTTGCCCCTTGCCTGAGGTGTGGTGATCCTCAGGTTAAATCACCACCAGTCAGCTCTCCCCCTCAAAGGGGAAAGCAGCCTATGGTCATCTGTGACCAAGGCGACTTACAAAAAACTTAAACAGCAAACCAAATCCATTGGAGGTGGGTAGTTTCATACAGTGCACTTTTGCTGATGTCTGCAAAGACCAATCTGTGAGAGGTGGGTTCTGCAACAAGTTCCACATAAGAGGTGGTTACCGGGTGTCGTTGTGGGGTCTGGTTTTCTGTGTCGGTGACTGTCGATCATCAGTGATTGAGCACACTAGCCCACAGGTGATGTCACATTTCCCTCTGTAGTCAGCTAGTATCTCCCAGAAAAATTAATGTTTAGGGCCTACATGTCGCGCTGGTGTGCATTTTTGAAGCAGAGTTTTGGGCCCTGCTGGTTTTCTAGCTCTGTCCACTCACCATATAAAAACTTCTTGGGTATATAAATGTACTCAGCGTCTATCCTGCTATTATAGCTACAGTTTTGTCTTACAATACTAGGGTAAAGTCCAACAGGTTTGTTTGGCATCACTAGCTTTTGGAGCGCACCTCCTTCATCAGGTGAATGAAGAGGTGGGTTCCGCAAACACATAAATAGACAAAGTCAATGATGCAAGATGACACTTTGAATACGAGTCTTTGCAGGCAATTAAGTCTTTACAGGTCCAGACAGTGCGACTGGAGACACATACAAATGTGGGCATACAAATCTGTAATGGAAAAGGCAATCAAAAGATACGCAAACATATAGGCTGAAATTCTCTGGCTATTGGGATTCTCTGGTCCGAGGGCAGCGCCCCCCCTGCCCATAGCAGAAAATCCCATTGACAAACGGCGGGAGTAGGGAATCTTGCCGCTAGCGAACAGCGTGCCACCAAGAAACATGCGGCTGGGGAACCAGAGAATTCCTCATATAATCTCAATATATTCTACATGGACAATGCACTAAATGTAATTTTGAGTGGTCTCGAGTGGAAGCAAAGAATCAACTGCTGCAAAAGGAGTCGGAATTGTTGTTAAACATTTTTGTGGTTGCTGGTTGTCCATTTGTTGTGTTTTTATGAATGGCAGTTTTGGGTACAGAGACTTGGGTAGAGTGAGAGAAGAGGGTGCTAACAGGCAATTTACCACAATCGGGAGGATTGGCTTGTACACATATCAGATATTTTCGGACCCCTGAACTCATATTCAGGGGTCCTATAGAGGTGCAGTTCTGGAAATTAATCAAGAAAATAGACAACAGATTTGTTGAGTGTTGGTATAAACAAAGAAACCATTAACTACTCAACAACCTCCATCATCATCACCTACATGAACAAACAAGTTGAAATCTTGAAGCAGATCTATGATTTACCACCGATCCTATTGAAAGGGAATTTTAAATGCGCAGCAACAAGTTCACTCAAGTGAACCAAAAATGACTGACACTTTCAACAAAAATGATTTGGTTTGAACTCGTTGATTCAGTCAAAACAAGTGTCAGGCGATTCTATCCGGATCCATATCTGGCACACACCTGGGACTCCTGGCAAGTGGTTCCAGGCTAGGACAGAAGTGATTCAAACTCCTCCGATCCACAATTAAATCACGTAAAACCACACCCCTCCACTCAACTGTGGTTTGAGCCCAATCAATAATTGTTGATTTATTTACATTCCGTCTCAAGACGGTGTCTGCTATAACTCAGCAGTGGCATTTTGTTGCCTCGAGTCAGAATGTTGTGATCTCAAGTTGCACTCCAGAGACTTATGCACAACATCTAGGTTGATACTCCAGTGCAGTAGTGAGGGAGCATTACATTTTCGGAGGTGTCATTCAGATGAGGTCCTGAACCAAGGCATTTATTTTCCTTCAGGTGGGCGTAAAAGAGTCCATGATACTGTTTTGAACAAGTGCGGGAGCGTTCTGCTCGGAGTCCTGGCCAATATTTATCCCTCAAACAGCTTGACTAAAACAGATCACCTCGTGGGTCATCTCACATTTGTTTGTGGGATCTTGCTGTGCACAATTTGGCAATGAGGGCCAGAATCCTTTGCTCCCCTCCTGAGGTGGGACAGGGGAGAGGGAAAACATAAACATTCTTGGACGGGATTCCTTCTCAGGTGCAATTCCACGGTGGCGGGCAGGGCCTTGGCCAGGAAGCACGCCCATGCATCTATTAAGGTCCTTAAGTGGTCACCGATTGGATTGGATTGGATTTGTTTATTGTCACGTGTACCGAGGTACAGTGAAAAGTATTTTTCTGCGAGCAGCTCAACAGATCATTAAGTACATGGGAAGAAAGGGGAATAAAAGAAAATACATAATAGGGCAACACAAGATATACAATGTAACTACATAAGCACCGGCATCGGATGAAGCATACAGGATGTAGTGTTAATGAGGTCAGTCCATAAGAGGGTCATTTAGGAGTCTGGTGACAGTGGGGAAGAAACTGTTTTTGAGTCTGTTCGTGCGTGTTCTCAGACTTCTGTATCTCCTGCCCGATGGAAGAAGTTGGAAGAGTGAGTAAGCCGGGTGGGAGGGATCCTTGATTATGCTGCCCGCTTTCCGCAGGCAGCGGGAGGTGTAGATGGAGTTAATGGATGGGAGGCAGGTTCGTGTGATGGATTGGGCGATATTCACTACTCTCTGAAGTTTCTTGCGGTCCTGGGCCGAGCAGTTGCCATCCCAGGCTGTGATGCAGCCCGATAGGATGCTTTCTATAGTGCATCTGTAAAAGTTTATTTCAGCATTCCTATGTGCGATATTTACCATGCCCACAGATTTTATCAACTACTGGCAGAACATCCAAGAGTCTGAGTTCAAATTGTTCCTTGTCGCATCAAGCTATTGTGCTGGGAAGGCAAATGTTATTCCAAAGAACGTACATCAGTTAGCAACAAATCCATTAGGGGCTGATTTTGCTCACTGGGCTAAATCACTGGCTTTTAAAGCAGACCAAGCAGGCCAGCATCTGTAAAAGTTGGTGAGTATTAATGTGGAAATGCCGAATTTCCTTAGTTTCCTGAGGAAGTATAGACACTGTTGTGCTTTCTTGGAGGGAGCGTCGACGTGGGTGGACCAGGACAGATTTTTGGAGATGTACATCCCTAGGAAATTTGAAACTGCTAACCATCTCCACCTCGGCCCCGTTGATGCTGACAGGTGTGTACAGTACTTTGCTTTCTGAAGTCAATGACCAGCTCTTTAGCTTTGCTGGCATTGAGGGAGAGATTGTCGTTGTTGTTACACCACTCCACTAGGTTCCCTATCTCCTGGTCTTAGTGTTGCCATGCAGTTGTGTGCGTCCAGGGAGTAGAGTAGGGGGCTAAGTACGCAGCCTTGCGGGGCCCCGGTATTGAGGACTATTGTGGAGGAGGTAGAACATAGAACAGTACAGCACAGAACAGGCCCTTCGGCCCTCGATGTTGTGCCGACCAATGATCACCCTACCCAAACCCACGTATCCACCCTATACCCGTAACCCAACAACCCCCCTTTAACCTTACTTTTTTTTAGGACACTACGGGCAATTTAGCATGGCCAATCCACCTAACCCGCACATCTTTGGACTGTGGGAGGAAACCCACGCACACACGGGGAGGATGTGCAGACTCCGCACAGACAGTGACCCAGCCGGGACTCGAACCTGGGACCCTGGAGCTGTGAAGCATTTATGCTAACCACCATGCTACCGTGCTGCCCCAGGTGTTGTTGTTCATTCTTACTAATGGCCACTTAAGGGTCTTTTCCTGCCCAGCCGCAATTTTTGGGCTGGATGGGAGGTTGGAGGTGTGGGCGACTCAACCTGAAGTCCCCTTCGGATTTGTGATGCCCTCCCCTCCAGGACCTGGGAGCTCCTACCCTCCCATCCCTCCAGCCTACCCCTGGCCGACAACTCTCGAAGGCGTGACTTCTCTCCAAAGGCAGACGGATGTCCCACCTGCTGCCAATGCTCGATTGAGGGTAAAATGGTCGAGTGCTCCCCATCCTGAGAATTCAGGCCTACTTTTCCTACTTCGTTGCAGTATCTATACTGAAGAACTACTTCATTGGCTGTAAAGCACTTTGGGGTGTCTTCAGGTCATAAATTGCATTATACAAATGTAGGTCTTCCTTTAAGAACTTAGAATCAATCGGACCGCCAATATTTTTTCAACGTGCATGCATTTCTTTGTTTATCCTCCAGGTGCCAGTCCTGCTGCCAAGTCCCCCTTCTGTGAAGTGTCCTCACTTCCTGTCCCTGTGTATTTATAGCACTCCCGTGCTCCCTCTAGTGCTTACTCAGTTGTATTGCATCTACTCAGATCTACAATCACCACATCCCCCCTTTTTTCTTTACGTATTTTTTGTACATCGTTAAAGAAAATTGTACAAAACAAAATTGTAATTACTTAAGGTATGTGTATCTATACAAGAGATGGTGCTATTGCATATTTTACAAAGCCAATTTATATTTATGATTCCAATCTTAATAAAAATATTAATGAGTCCAAACTTGATTAATTTGTTTAATTTTTCTTTTGTTGTTGTTGACGTGGTGATATTGATATTGCAACTCCGTTGTGAATGTTGTTGGTGTTCTTGTTATTTTAAGTAACCAATACATCATCCCATGGTGTTTGCATGGTCGAACCACTGATGTTGACTGACATGGACTTTTTTCTGTGCTTGCGGTATCAATTTAGTGTGTCATCTGCCTTGAAAGCTGGTGTGCTTGCTTGTTCTGGAGCAGATGTGAGTTTGTGCGATTTGTTGTCATCCCATGGCATGTTTGTAGTCTTGTCATTGTTTTGCAGTGTGCTGTGGCATTGTCCTTCATGTGCAGAGTTGTACCATTTTGTACAAGTCGTTGTTTCATTGCTGTTGTTCCTGTCTTTGTTGTTTTCGTTGCTGTTCTTGTTGCTGTTTTTGTCGTTTCTGTCTTTGTTGTTATTGCTATCTTTCTTATGCTTCTTGTTGGTTTTGTTGTTCTTATAGTTTTTGTCGTTGTGGTTGTAGTTTTTGTTGGTGCTGTTGTTTTTGTTTCTGCAGTGCTTCTTGCGATTTTTGTTGTTCTTATCGCGCTTCATGTTGCTTTTGTTCTTGCTGTTGTTGTTCTCGTTTCTGCTGCGCTTCTTGTGGCTTTTGTTTTTCTTGTTATGCTCAATGAGTGTCCCGTGTGGATAATTTGAGTCATTGTCACAGTTATTGGTGCGAGTGTCCTTTGTGGAATCTGTTACATTGAACGTTTCGTCTCGCGAATGGTGAGACTGATCTGATGTTGCATTGATGCTGGTGACATCAGTCATTTGTGGTGGATTTGATTTGTCGCCTTTGCTTTCTTGGTGCTCCTCTTCTGGAGTCAAATTCTTCGCGATTTCATTTGACGCGGTCTCTCTGGACTCTTGGTGCTTCTCTTCCGGAGTCAAAATCTTCATAGTTTCTATTGCCGTGGTCTCTCTGGACTCTTGGGTGGCCCTACTCTGTACTTCTGTATAGACAAGCTGAGAACTGTCAGTCTCGCTGTGATCCTGTACCTCCTGTATGTCGAGTGTGATCACCTTGTCACTGTTTTCGCATGCAGTGGGTAGATGTACATTGTCTTCTTCTTGATTATGTGAGCTTGGTAGACTTTCATAGTCTGCTTGCAGTTGCTCAGATACGGCGGGTTGACCTTCATGGTCTTGTTCATGCATGGTGTTCACCAGGAAGTGTTTGCTTGCTTCCCTTTTGGAGTCTTTCATCACTCTCACTGTGGAGCCTGTCATCACTCTCTCTGTGGAGTCTTTCCGTGCTCTCTGTGTGGCATCATCTTCATCTTGGGTATTGCTGTCATCCAATGTATCGACGAGCTGCCATGGCACCATGGTGTTGGTTTCATCTACCACGAGTAGATTCGTGTTCAGCTTTGCGACCGTGTCGCTGATGCTGTGATCAGCATATCCGAATAACTCAGCCATGTCTGAGTAGTATTCTTCGAAAACCAAATCATCTTTTTTTGCTTCGGATTTGGTTTCGTTGTCTTCATCATTTTTTGCATATCCAAATAACTCAGCCATGTCTGAGTAGTATTCTTCGAAAACCAAATCATCTTTTTTTGTTTCGGATTTCTTTTTGTTCTCTTCACTTTCGTTGGTGCAGACTGCTTTTTCCAGGGTGTTGTGCGAGTTGTTTTCAACTGCTGGTTTAAGTTCAGGCGTTTTTTTGTCGTCTGAGGCAAGAAAGTTTGGTTTTATCGCTTTAAGTATCTTGTTTTCAATTATCGGGCATTTCCCTTTTAAGTAGGCGTGGTCCGGATGCTCAGACGTCATGACGCTCATGACATCATGCGTAGGAATCAATTGTGCATGCGCAAATCGGCTGTCCTTTACTGTGCGGTTTTGTGTCCACAGATTTTAGTTCTTTGTCTGCCAGAGACTGTAAAATGTGCTCCGACGCCATTTTGTCGCGGATTTCAGCGTTTTTTCTTTCTGAAAGTTGTAAGTTACCTTTTCCTTTCGATCTGGACTGGATTTCAGCATTTTGGCTTTGTGAAAAATTCAAGTTATTTCTTATTTTTGATCTGTACTTTTTACTCACGATTCCTTGACTGAACCCTTTATGTTTTGATTTTGATAGTTTGAGTTTTGCATCACTCAGTCTCTGTGCAGTTTGGCCTCTGAGCATACCGTGCTGTTCAAATTCCATACAGTACTCTTCAAATTTTTAAAGTATTATTTGTAAGTTGTTGCTGTCTTCACCTTTTGAGTATTTAAATCCATTATATACTTTCCTAGCTTCATGTCCTGCGATGAGCATTGCTATTTTAATTTCATCTGAGGCTGCTGCTACATCATTAGCTATGATATAAAAATCGAACATTTGTTTAAATATTTTCCAGACATTTCTTACATTGCCGGTCATGTCCAGCTGAGGTGGGGTTCCAAGCCACATCCTCGAATAAGCGAGGTCTTCCCAATGTCCAGTAGGAGTTTTTCTTGCCATTTTGGTCTTTCTGTGTCTGCAGCTGAGTTGTCTTGTAGTAAGCGTCTGAAGCTACTGCTGGTACCATGTGTTGTTCCTCGTGTCTTAATAAATCTCGTAGTCTCAAAGGTGGAGAAGATGCTTTATTGTGAATTTGTTCTGTCTTCAGAGCTTAACTTACGGCTACCTCAAATGCTGCCTGCCTGTGTCTGCCAGTCCTGCTGCCAAGTCCCCCTTCTGTGAAGTGTCCTCACTTCCTGTCCCTGTGTATTTATAGCTCTCCCGTGCTCCCTCTAGTGCTTGCTCAGTTGTATTGCATCTACTCAGAGCTACAATCACCACAACTCCCACAACCCAAAGGTGTGCAGGGTAGGTGGATTGGCCACTTTAAATTGCCCCTTAAGTCAAATTGCTCATAAGCCAAATTGAAAGTGAGCCTGGATCACACGACACCCTTCCCTTCTAGTGATGTCATGCTGCTATGCTTTGAGGGCACCATCCATCTGCTCGGTGGATATAAACACACTAATAATAATAATAGAATGGCAATTTCAAAGCAGAGCAGAGGAGTCCTCCCCAGTGACTGCGCCAATATTTATCCCTCAGTCAACATAACAAGAAACAGATTATCTGGACATTATCACATTGTTGTTTGTGATAGTTGTTGAATGCAAACTGGCTGTTGTGTTCCCTACATTACAACAATGACCAAAACTTCAAATCACCTCATTGGCTGTAACATGCTTTGATATGCCCAGGACTTTTTAAAGTGCTTTTGCAAACATAAATGTGTGATTCAAGTGCTGGCCTGTATGGCACATTAGAAGTTCTAAACTCCCTCATGTTAAGTCCTTGTGGAAATAATTTACACATTGCCAAGACAATATTTTTGAAGTGTGGTCACTGTTGTAAAAGAGGAAATATTCATGAATCACACACTAATTTCTGCTTCAGTTCTGTATACCTGCATTTGCCACATTGTTGACAAGTGACTTTAATGCTAATTATGTCCTTTCGATGCACATGCGTTGTGTCTGCCTCAAGTTATTCACTCCGTTCAGGGGAGTTGGAAACAGAGGCTCCTTCCTTCGATGCATTAGAGGTAAAATAGTCATTGGGCGGGATTCTCCATTGCCCGCCGTCAAAATCGTGTTCGGCAATCGGGTGGAGAATGAGCTCCAACGCTGAAAAAAAGGCTGCTCACTATCTGCCCACAAAAACCTACCTCCTGCTATCCAATTTTCGGATCTCATTTTTGTGTCAGCATTTACTATTATAAATTGGTATGTCAACATTTACATTATTTTTTTCAATGTCAACCGTCATGGTGTACCGTTGGCTCTGGCCACTAGGTGGCTCTCTGAAGTGAATTTCTGAAGTCACGAGCTCCACCATTATCTTGTATATAAAATAACTTTATGCCTCAAGTTTAACTTGGAGCACCAACCAGGCTGGCGGGAAATCACCCCTGATTTCATCAAGTGTGACGTCCAACCAATTTCTTTGTATAAAGCTGGACTCTCACCCAAATCGGGCAGAAATAGCTACTCTGCCAGGGAGAAGGAACCTAATGGTGATATTGAGCAGCAGGAGGCCAATGCCACACACTTGAGGGAATAGTCCCATGCATAGATAAGTGGTGCAAGGGGGTTGTTCAGCGTCAATTGTATTTGTGGAAAAAAGAGGGAATCCATGGTCATGGCAGACTTAAAATCTCCTTGTTGGGTCTCTGTTGGTGGAGTGCTCCAGTTCCTCGCCAAGGAATTCATTTAAAAAAATTTTTAAATATCACTATTTCTGGGCCTCAAATGATCACGTCACTTCTTGCCGGCATGTTTAATTGGCAGATTTGGCACTATGCGTGAACTGGATTAAAAGTCATGTCCAGGGTCCAATTGCACCATAAGTCATAAGTACAAATGTGGCTCTTACCTGCCTGTAGAGGGCACCTCAATGCTGCTAATCACCCAGCAGTTTAAACGGCAATAATATATATGTGTGAGCATGCGTCACATAACCATTTGACCATCATTTTTAGCAATTGACCATCACGCTTCTGCCAAGACAGCATGGTTAAAATCAGGCCTTTACATTCCTCAGCTAATTGTGGGCAATGTCAAAGGCTATTTACTAGTGTTTTTATTAAATAGGGGACTTTATATGAACTTGAACAGATCACAGCCACAGTGCGGACATGACCAAATATCCCTGACACATCTATCAGCAAATAAAAAAGCAAAATACTGCAGATGCTAAAATTTGAAATTAAAATGCAATGCTTAGGGTATGCCTGCCTTTTTGTGGGATATTGTGTCCAATAAAAGCTCATGGTAGAGAAGATAACATATTGGCATGGGTCGCAGATTGGCGAGCTAACAGGAAACAGAGAGTAGGCATAAATGGGTCATTTTCTGGCAAGATGTAACGAGAAGTGTACAACAAGGATCAATGCTGCGGCCTCACTATTTAGTTTATATAAATGACTTAAATCAGTGTTTTTCACAGATCTTTCCCCGGGACCCACGCCATGTTCGCTTACCTGTAATATGATAGGTGAACCTGTTTGGTCCTCACAATTCCACTCCAGAGAAGAGGGCAATGCCAAGTTCAGCTGGCTCCTTTGCGCAGTCTTCATCTTTGTGAGGACAGAAAATCCAATCTTGCACATGTAGATGGTTGTGAAGGGCAACAGCAACAAAGTGTTTGTTTTACTCAGCACTGGATACTCCTGGGAGATGCTAGAATTAGATGTTAGAATCTAGAATTCTAACAACTTGTGGTTGTTGTGCTGTCACAGGTCAAATACAGCACCTCAGGTCTCCTCTTTTGGAGTGACCTTATAAATTAATAACTGACTCTGGGATCCTAAAACCAGAGATTTTTGACTCACCTCTTCTCTTTCAAAATCTGAAACTTCTCCTCTGGAAAGTAGTGACAAAAACTGTTGATCAGGATAGACAGGTGCGACTAAATAAGGCTTGTCAGTGAATTTGCTCTTGTCAGTACCCTTTTCTTACACTGTTTTCTTCAATCTGCCGTAGTACTGTGAGCAACATGTACATGACAGGGGCTGGTTTAGCTCACTAGGCTAAATCACTGGCTTTTAAAGCAGACCAAGCAGGCCAGCAGCATGGTTCGATTCCCGTACCAGCCTCCCCGGACAGGCGCCGGAATGTGGCGACTAGGGGCTTTTCACAGTAACTTAATTGAAACCTACTTTTGACAATAAGCAATTTTTTCATTTTCGTTTTTTCATGTAATAGTTTTGGTTTTAGAACATAGAAAAATACAGCACAGAACAGGCCCTTTGTTTGGCCCATGATGTTGTGCCAAACTTTTGTCCCAGATTATGAACAAATTAATCTACACCCCATTCTACTGTAATCCATGTACCTATCCAATAGCCGCTTGAAGGTCCCTAATGTTTCAACTACTTCCACAGGCAGTGCATTCCATGCCC
Organism: Scyliorhinus canicula; assembly: GCF_902713615.1. Classification (NCBI taxonomy): domain Eukaryota; kingdom Metazoa; phylum Chordata; class Chondrichthyes; order Carcharhiniformes; family Scyliorhinidae; genus Scyliorhinus; species Scyliorhinus canicula. Next base: position 6,611,399 of record NC_052168.1, on the reverse strand, counting down.
CCACTACTCTGTGGGTAAAGAACCTACCTCTGACATCCCCCCTAGATCTCCACCATTCACTTTAAGTTTATGTCCCCTTATAATGGTTTGTTCCACCCGGGGAAAAAGTCTCTGACTGTCTACTCTATCTATTCCCCTGATCATCTTATAAACCTCTATCAAGTCGCCCCTCATCCTTCTCCGTTCTAATTAGAAAAGGCGAGCACCCTCAACCTTTCCTCGTAAGACCTACTCTCCATTCCAGGCAACATCTTGGTAAATCTCCTTTGCACCTTTTCCAAAGCTTCCACATCCTTCCTAAAATGAGGTGGCCAGAACTGCACACAGTACTCGAAATGTGGCCTTACCAAGGTTTTGTACAGCTGCCTCACCACCTCACGGCTCTTAAATTCAATCCCTCTGCAAATGGACACTAGCACACCATAGGCCTTCTTCACAGCTCTAGCTACTTGAGTGGCAACTTTCAAAGATCTATGAACATAGACCCCAAGATCTCTCTGCTCCTCCTCATAGCCAAGAACCCTACAGTTAACCCTGTATTCCGCATTCATATTTGTCCTTCCAAAATGGACAACCTCACACTTTTCAGGGTTAAACTCCATCTGCCACTTCTCAGCCCAGCTCTGCATCCTTTGTTTGTTTGCAGCTGACAACAGCCCTCCTCGCTATCCACAACTCCACCAATCTTCGTATCGTCGGCAAATTTACTGACCCACCCTTCAACTCCCTCATCCAAGTCATTAATGAAAATCACAAACAGCAGAGGACCCAGAACTGATCCCTGTGGTACGCCACTGATAACTGGGCTCCAGGCTGAATATTTTCCATCCACCACCACTCTCTGCCTTCTATCGGTTAGCCAGTTCGTTATCCAACTGGCCAAATTTCCCACTATCTCATGCCTCCTTACTTTCTGCATAAGCCTACCATGGGGAACCTTATCAAATGCCTTACTAAAATCCATGTACAACACATCCACTGCTTTACCTTCATCCACATGCTTGGTCACCTCCTCAAAGAATTCAATAAGACTTGTGAGGCAAGGCCTACCCTTCCAAATCCGTGCTATTTTTCCAGATGCTCAGAAATCCTATCCCTCAGTACCCTTTTTATGACTTTACCTACCACCGAAGTAAGACTAACTGGTCTGTAATTCCCAGGGTTATCCCTATTCCCTATTTTGAACAGGGACACGACATTTGCCACTCTCCAATCCCCTGGTACCACCCCTGTTGACAGTGAGGACGCAAAGATCATTGCCAACGGCTCTGCAATTTCATCTCTTGCTTCCCATAGATTCGTTGGAGATATCCCGTCAAGCCCGGGGACTTGTCTATCCTCAAGTTTTTCAAAATGCCCAACACATCTTCCTTCCAAACAAGTATCTCCTCGAGCTTACCAGTCTGTTTCACACTGTCCTCTCCAACAATATGGCCCCTTTCATTCGTAAATACTGAAGAAAAGTACTCGTTCAAGACCTCCCTTATCTCTTCAGACTCAATACACAATCTCCCGCTACTGTCCTTGATCGGAGTTCAGTTCTTGTCTGACAGCATCGTATTTACCCTTCCCCCAATTATAAACCTAGCCCTGTTGCACGCACCTATCCCTCTCCATTACTAACGTCACAGAATTCTGGTCACTATCTCCAAAATGCTCCCCTACTAACAAATCTATCACTTGCCTTGTTTCATTATCAAGTACCAAATCCAATATGGCCTTCCCTCTGGTCGGACAATCTATATACTGTGTTAGAAAAGCTTCTTGGACACACTGCACAAACACCACCCCATCCAAACTATTTGATCACAAGAGTTTCCACTCAATATTTGGGAAATTGAAGTCACCATGACTACTACCCTATGACTTCTGCACCTTTCCAATATCTGTTTCCCAATCTGTTCCTCCACATCTCTGCTGCTATTGGGGGGCCTATAGAAAATTCCCAACAAGGTGACTGCTGCTTTCCTATTTCTGACTTCAACCCAGTAGACAGATCATACTACCTCAGTAGGCAGATCCTCCTCGAACTGCCTTTCTGCAGCTGTTATACTGTCTCTAATTAATAATGCAACCCCCCCCCCCCCCACCTCTTTTACCACCCTCCCTAATCTTATTGAAACTTCCAACAACCATTTCTGCCCCTCTTCTATCCAAGTTTCCGTGATGGCCACCACATTGTAGTCCCAAGTACTGAAACATTCCTTGAGTTCACCCACCTTATTCCTGATGCTTCTTGCGTTGTAGTATACACACCAACCCATCTCCGTGTCTGCAAGTACTCTCCTTTGTCAGTGTTACCTTCCCCACTGCCTCACTACATGCTTTGATGTCCTGAACATTGGTTACCTTAGTTGCTGGACTACAATCCGGTTCCCATTCCCCAGCCAAATTAGTTTAAACCCTCCCGAAGAGTACTAGAAAACCTCCGTCCCAGGGTATTGGTGCCCCTCTGGTTCGGATGCAACCTGTCCTGCTTGTACAGGTCCCACCTTCCCCAGAATGCGCTCCAATTATCCAAATACCTGAAGCCCGCCCTCCTACACCATTCCTGCAGCCACGTGTTCAACTGCACTCTCTCCCTATTCCTAGCCTCGCTATCACGTGGCACCGGCAACAAACCAGAGATGACAACTCTGTCTGTCCTGGCCTTTAACTTCCAGCCTAACTCCCTAAACTCGTTTATTACATCCACACCCCTTTTCCTACCTACGTCGTTGGTACCAATGTGCACCACGACTTCTGGCTGCTCACCCTCCCCCTTAAGGATCCTGAATACACGATCCGAGACATCCCTGGCCCTGGCAGCCGGGAAGCAACATACCATCTGGGAGTCTCACTCGCGACCACAGAATCTCCAATCTATTCCCCTAACCATTGAGTCTCCTATCACTATTGCTTTTTTATTCTCCCCCCTTCCCTTCTGAGCCCCAGAGCCAGACTCAGTGCCAAAGACCTGGCCGCTAGGGCCTTCCCCCGGTAGGTCATCCCCCCCCCAACAGCATCCAAAACAGTATACTTGTGAAGGGGAACGGCCACAAGGGATCCCTGCACTGTCTGCCCGATCGTTTTCTTTCCTCTGACTGTAACCCAGCTACTCTTGTCCTGTACCTTGGGTGTGGCTACCTCCCTGTAACTCTTGTCCATTACCCCCTCTGTCTCCCGGATGATCCGAAGTTCATCCAGCTCCAGCTCCCATTCCCTAACACGGTCTCTGAGGAGCTGGAGTTGGGTGCACTTCCTGCAGGTTTTGTCAGCGGGGACACTGGTGGTATCCCTCACCACCCACATCCTACAGGAGGAGCATGCAACTGCCCTAGCCTCCATCCCCTCTTACCTTACAGAATACAGCTGCACTGTGGACCAACTGGAGCTCCGCCCTCCGACTCTGCTCCCAGTCAGCTGTACGCTCTCTAAACTCCCGGCTCCCTTCACGCTCTTTGAGGAAATGCAGGAAATGAAATGAAAAGGAGCACCTTACTCCCTCCTCACCGAACTCCCTCAGTCACCAAACTCTCGCTACAGCACTCAAATGCACCCAAATTCAGCATCAGTTTTGTTCTCATACTTGCCAAACTTTCAATACTTTTTGGAAAGTATCTATTTCTTCACAGTGCCAAAAGCCTTTCCTGGCTATTTGAGGTTCAATTTGTTTAGAATTTTTAAAAATGTCTGCACTGTAAGGCAGAGTTAACATCCAAATTTCATCACCAAACAAATGAGTTAGAGGGGCCAATTTCTCAAGGATGGATTTCATACCTCAGTTCATAAAACTCTGCAAAGTACCTGAACCCTTGACAGCAAACGTACCTCCATGTGGTTCAATAAGTGTGTGTGTGTGTTCGGACACCATATCATAACACAGATCCTCAAAGCTTGGTTTTGATTGCGTTCAGTTTAATAAAATTCACAAATTTCACAATTTCTTTCAACATCACTTCAAGATCGGATGGAATTCCTTTCATGCTAATGCCTTGCCATGAATAAATCAATCATTGCAAATAATCTCCTGACTAGCTGCCTCCTCATTCCTTACTATAACTCCACTGCTTTTCCCAGTTATGTTGGCTGCCCGATCGCTTGTGATTCCTCTGCAATGAACAATCAAGCCTGCACTTTTCAACCACATAACTATTCAATGCTTCAAAGATCTGTGCGCCAGTCATGCTGGTTGATAATGTCCTCAATAAATTTGTTGCACCAAACATTCATAACATAAACTAGCAAGGTTGCACTATCCGAAATGTCTGTATTTTCAATTAGTTTTATTGCAACTCCTGTGCAAACTTTAGACGAGTAATAAGCTGTAATTCTAAATCCTCAACAATATTACAAATTTGGCGAGGCACAGTGTTATCACTAAGCGGGATGTATTTCAGTTTTTCAGCTGACCTCTTATCTACAACCCTGTGAACCATGATTTATGCTGCAATGTGAATCAATCTCTGCTTTAGCTACACGGTAAGCTACCATGTAAGAGGCTAATTGCGCTTTGCATTCAACATTAAGTTTCTGCTGAGGATTTCAGCTGATCATGAAATGAAATGAAAAATGAAAATCGTTTATTGTCACAAGTAGGCTTCAAATGAAGTTACTGTGAAAAGCCCCTAGTCACCAAATCCCGGTGCCTGTTCAGGGAGGCTGGTGTGGGAATTGAACTGTGCTGCTGGCCTGCCTTGGTCTGCTTTAAAAACCAGCTATTTAGCCCAGTCTGCTAAACCAGCCCCTGATCATTTCAGTTCTTGCTGCATCCTTTGAAAAAAAAATGGGTTTGTTCTCGAGCTTTCCCTGCTTAAGTCTTCCCAGGTGCATATGCAATTTCGAGGGTTTTAAAATCTCATTCTCCAGTACTTCCCTGCATATAATTTTGCATCCTGATTTACATTGGCACAATTAACAAAACCATACCTCAAAAAATCATCTTTATTCTGCTTTGCTCCTGACTTAATTTTCTTCATTAAAGGTTGTTCATAAGGATGCCTTTGAGCTCTGTACAGAGCAAACACTAGCACTGCTCTGTCCTGCAGTGGACTCTCCTGAACAGCTCTCCAGCATATTCCAATGTAAGATCGTGGCCAATAGGTTCTCTGTCTATTCCTGTCTCTGGCTAACTCTTTCTTGTAACAAAACGATCTATGTCCACGGCCCTCTTGCCTTGATTGAAAGTGAAAGAAGCTTGCGTACACTTACTCAGGTACAGAGCGCTTGGTGGAAAGTCTAAGTTAAGGGCCCATTGAACTGCTCACTGTTGCCTCTTACAAGATTTACATCTGCCGTGAAGACCTCCCAGAGGAACTCAGGATATTGCATCGCTCAGGGGGGGGAGGGTGTCATGACCAGGCATTACCCAGGCTGTGCTCGTGAGCTGTGCCGGGGGCAGTGCCCATGGGGAGGGTGGGGTCCTTGTGTGCTGGGCTGAATTTTAAAAATAATGAGACCAAGCTGGTTACATTGTTGCCTGTCCCTTTATGCTTCTCTGACAAAGTCCCAAACAATATGGCAGAGAAAGCCAGCAGTGCTGCCGGCAGCTCTAATGCTGCTTTTCCTGCCCACTATCAGCTGTTGTCGACATGTGGGAAAATTTCACCCATTGCCCTCATGGACAACACAAACTATGTGGTTCCTATGTGAAATTGTCAACTGAACTGTATTAGCAACTTTTGTGGTTGAGCAACTTTACAACAATTGTTAATTCACTATACACAACATCTGATAGTTTAAACTCTCACAGGAGGCAGCGGCATAGTGGTATTGTCGCTGGACTAGTAAACCAGAGACTTAGAATAATGCTCTGGGGATCTGAGTTCAAATCCTGACACTGCAGATGCTGAAATTTGAATTCAGTTTAAAAATCTGCAATTAAAAGTCAAAGGATGGCCTTGAAACCACGCTTGATTGTTGTAATAATCTTTTATTGTCACAAGTATGAAGTTACAGTGAAAAGCCCCAAGTCGCCACATTCCGGCGCCTGTTCGGGTACACAGAGGGAGAATTCAGAATTCTCAGCCGGTACAAACCAGCTGTCTAGCACACTGACCTAAACCAGCCCATCTGGTTCACTAATTTCTTATAGGGAAATAAATCTGCCGTCCTTACCTGGTCTGGCCTGCGTGTGACTCCAGATTCACTGCAACGTGGTTGACTCTTCACCCTCTGCCCCCTCAAGGGAAATTAGAGATGGACAATAAATGCTGCTCCGGCCTGCGATGCTCATTTCCAATGGAGGAATTTACAAAGACTGTGATCCAAATCTTTGTATGCTTTATTAGTTCCAGGAACCAACTGTGTTTTAACAAACACTGATGTCAAACTGTCAAGGGCGCTGAGCCCTTGATTCCATCTCTCAACTTATTTTCTATTAGGCCCACCACTGCTAGGTCTCCACCTGCAGCAGCCAATGATACGAGTCTGCTGGATATTTCGAACAACCGGCAAATCCAAATAAACTTCTCACCATCCGCATGGTTACATGCTACTTCCGAGGCCTCCCAAATTGGTTCAATACAGGTCTTATAGATTCATAGAATCCATTCAGTGCAGAAGGAGGCGATTTGGCCCTTCAAGTCTCACCAACCCTCTGAAAGAGCACCCTACATGGGTCACGCCCCTGCCCTATCCCTGAAACCCCATCCAACCTTTTTGGGGGGGCAATTTAGCATAGGCAATCCACCTAACCTAAGCATTTTTGGACTTATGGGTGGAAATTGGAGACCCGGAGGAAACCCACGCAGACATAGGGACGACGAGCAAACTCCGCACAGTCCCCCAAGGTCAGAATTGAACCCATGTCCCTGGCGCTGTGAGGCAACAGAGTGAACCACCGTGCCACCATGCCACCCGTGGTCATCCACTTGAGGAATAGACCCTAGAATGTACTGGTGGGAAGGTGGAGGCAATCCTTCATACGGACAATTCTCTACACAGTTAACACTAGTTTTCCACCCAACCTCCACTTTCCAACCAGGCTAACACAAAAGTACAGAAAATGCTGTAAAAGTGCATCGTCTGAAAAGAGAAAAGAGGAAGTTATCAGTGGAGATTCTTCATAGGAGCTAAGGGGAAGCTTGCGGTACATTTCCAGAAAGTTCTTTTTGGATTGGATTGGATTTGTTTATTGTCACGTGTACCGAGGTACAGTGAAAAGTATTTTTCTGCAAGCAGCTCAACAGACCATTCAGTACATGGAAGAAAAGGGAATTAAACAAAATTCAAAAAAATACATGAGAATACATAATAGGGCAACACAAGATATACAATGTAACTACATAAGCATTGGCATCGGTTGAAGCATACATGGTGTAGTGTTAATGAGGTCAGTCAATAAGAGGGTCATTTAGGAGTCCGGTGACAGTGGGGAAGAAACTGTTTTTGAGTCTGTTCGTGCGTGTTCTCAGACTTCTGAATCTCCTGCCCGATGGAAGAAGTTGGAAAAGTGAGTAAGCCGGGTGGGAGGGATCCTTGATTATGCTACCCGCTTTCCCCCGGCAGCGGGAGGTGTAGATGGAGTCCATGGATGGGAGGCAGGTTTGTGTGATGGACTGGGCGGTATTCACGACTCTCTGAAGTTCCTTGCGGTCCTGGGCCAAGCAGTTGCCATACCAGGCTGTGATGCAGCCCGATAGGATGCTTTCTATAGTGCATCTGTAAAAGTTTATTTCAGCATTCCTATGTGCGATATTTACCATGCCCACAGATTTTATCAACTACTGGCAGAACATTCAAGAGTCTGAGTTCAAATTGTTCCTTGTCGCATCAAGCTACTGTGCTGGGAAGACAAATGTTATTCCAAAGAATGTACATCAGTTAGCAACAAATCCATTAGGGGCTGATTTAGCTCACTGGGCTAAATCGCTGGCTTTTAAAGCAGACCAAGCAGGCCAGCAGCATGGTTAGATTCCCATATCAGCCTCCCTGGACAGGCACCGGAATGTGGCGACTAGGGGCTTTTCACAGTAAGTTCATTGAAGCCTACTCGTGACAATAAGCGATTTTCATTTCATTTCATTTGCTCATGAGAAGACAGGCAGGCAGATACATAGGAAAGGTCTTTTACTGCTCCTAAAATGGTAGTAATGCTTCAATTCCCACTTAAAAATATGTGTAAGAAATTGCATCTTACATTTTCAATTAGCACTCGTCACTGCAGAATGATTCACCTGAACAACTTCACTCTTCAGCAGGCTTGTGACTGTTTTTCCCATCAATTAATTTTTCTCTAAAGAAAATTTGCATCAATATCTTCTCTTGGATCTGATGTCAATCTGTCTTACGTACTGTTGAATGAACACAGAACATAACAACACGAAGATAAAAAAAAAGGTTTGTTGCATAATCTCTTACCGCAAAACCCATGATGAATAGGTATCACATTGCATGATCTTCTGAGGATTCTTATGAATTAGTTGAAAATGCACTTTACAATAGGCAGTGTTTTCACACAAACTCAAAACTCAACACTGCCTACTTCACTCACTCTCAATTATAGAAAATTTGCATATTTTCAAAACTGGTAAAGCCTGTCTTTAAACAAACACAAGAATTTTTTCAGGCTTCCCAGAACAGTTCTCGTGCACACCGCTGTTTAAAGTAAACTCACAAGATTAATTAGGGGAAGTCTAGAGCAAAGGGCCGCAACCTTAAAATTGGAGCCAAACTTTCCAGGGGTGGTTTAGGAAGCGCTTCTTCACATAAAGAGTAATGGAAATCTGGAACCCTCTCCTTCAAAAATCTGTTGAGGCTTAATGAGTCCATAACTTCAACTTGCTTGATGCAGGAAAATTGCTGTATTTTCTACAATGACGATTTTGAAATGCTCTTGGAGCTTTTAAGTATACTTTGGGGGGAAATAATTTGAAGCTAGGGGTCAATTTAAAATATCAAAGCAGTTTGATTGATTTTTGTTAGGGAAAATATAAAAGGTTACAGAATCAAGGAAGGTAGATCGAGTTAAATTACAGCTCTAATTGAAAGGTGGAACAGACTCGAGGAGTTGAATAAAAGCAAATTACTGCGGATGCTGGAATCTGAAACGAAAGGGAAAGCTTTGAGAGTCATCGGACTCGAAACGTTAGCTCTTTTCTCTCCCTACAGATGCTGCCAGACTTGCTGAGATTTTCCAGCATTTTCCCTTTCATTCAAGGAGTTGAATAGTCTCCTACTGTTCCTATATTCCAATTTCCTTTGAACACAACAGGAAGAAGCAGTACCAGGGGCAGAATTCTCCAGCACTTATCAATATCTGGTCCTGCCGCCATGGGTTCCTTGCCGGCAGCAAGGACGATTGATATAAATCGCTATTGACTTCAGCGGGACGAAGATCCCGCTGGCGGCCGATGCTGAGCCGCCTCTGCTGCGGGAAATCCCCCCACGGTACGGGGGTGGGGTGGGCAGCATTCTGTTCCAAGCCAGTTTCCCTCTCCATAGTCTGGAGATTATTTGCAGTGATCCCAACACCATGTGATCAGTTAAATCAGGCAAAGACTAGGTATCAACATGGCTTCTTCCAGGCATATAAGGCTCATTATCTCCGAATTTCCACACTAACCCTTTGGGTAAGCTAGTGGTCTATTTATCAATACAGTGTTTGGCGTTATTGTTAATGTTATGGGAGGTTTTTCTTAAAATTGCTGAAAAAAGAGACATGTCAAAGCTTTTCGTCTTGCACTCTTTTTACGTATAGAACATAGTGCAGAAGGAGGCCATTCGGCCCATCGAGTCTGCACGACCCACTTAAGCCCTCACTTCCACCCTATCCCCATCACCCAATAACCCCTCCTGTCCTTTTTGGACACTAAGGGCAATTTAGCATGACCAATCCACCGAACCTGCACATCTTCGGACTGTGGGAGGAAACCGGAGCACCCGGAGGAAACCCATGCAGACACGAGGAGAACATGCAGACAGTAACCCAGCAGGGTAGCAAACCTGGGACCTTGGTACGGTGAAGCCACAGTGCTAGCCACGTGCTACCGTGCTGCCCAGAACTTTCCGTACTCTTCAGGACACTTCGCAAGAATACCATGATGAATTATTATTCCCACTGATATTCTTGTAAAATGGCCTGTTGACTGTAAGATGAAAAGCTTTGGCAGGTCTCTTTTTTCAGTACTACTCAAGTTCTGTACACCAAATGACTATTTACATTCTTATATCATCATAGGTCCCATTTGTAATGCTCCCACCAAAAGGAAAATGGCGATTAAAATCAGGCGAGTGGCTTATACCCTCCAATCCCACTGCCACCCGAATCCTAGCCCACTCTTCTGAGCAGGACATCAGCAGGAAGTAAGGTGAGGCCCTGCTTTGAATCTGTAGAATGGATCTAATAATGATTGGGGTCCCATTTGCAATTTTAACCAGAGGCCTTTGCTGGGCAGGAATGCAGGGTGGAATTCTCCCATCGGGAGACAAACAGCCGACGCCGGAGTGTAACCCGGAGTGTTTCACTCCGGCGTCGGAGGCCGCTCCTTGCCCCCTATTCTTTCCCCCCCCCCCCCCCCAGGTCTAGGAGCAGCGGTGCCCAAGTGACGTCAGCCGCGCATGCGCGGTTGCCGTCTTCCTATCCGCTGCCCCGCAAGACATGGCGGCTTGATCTTGCGAGGCGGCGGAGGGAAAAGAGTGCGTCTTTTAGAGACGCCGGCCCGACGATCAGTGGGCACCGATCGTGGTCCAGACATCTGCTGAGCACGCCCGTGGTGCTCAATCCTCCCTCTGCCCCCCACAGGCCCCACACTCACCGGTCGCACGCTGTTCACGCCGGCAACGACCAGGTGTGGTTGGTGCCGGCGTGAACCGGTCGGGTTCAGCAGGCCGCTCAGGCCATCCGGGCCGGAGAATTGCCAGTCACCGTGAGAAATAGCGAGCGGCGAATCTCCGAAGGGCCTGTCGCAAAACGCGACACGCCATTTTGGGGGGGGGGGGGGGGTGGAAGAATCGCAGGGGGTGCCAGGGCGGCGTGGCGTGATTCACCCGGCCCTCCCACAATTCTCCCCCCCCCCCGGCGTGGGGTGCGGAGAATCGCGCCCGCAGTCTCCCATGTCAGGCAAAGCTGATAGCCAGATATTGCGCCAGAGAGCAAGTGCAAAACCTTGGACATTCCTCGCATTGGGCTACCCTACCCCCACCCCACAACCCGCCACCAACCGGCCAAAGTTTCAGGCAGGAGTCTGCACAGTTTTCTTCATAAGAAGCCCGGATTGGCAGGTCTACCACGTCTTCTACCTCACTGCTACAGGACTTCTCTTCACCCTTCATGCCACTCTTGCTTCCACCCATATAAAAGTACAAACCATTGATAATAATAATCTTTATTAGTGTCACATTAACACTGCAATGAAGTTACGGTGAAAAGTCCCTAGTCGCCACACTCCGGCCCCTGTTCGGGTACACAGAGGGAGAATTCAGAATGTCCAATTCACCTAACAAGTATGTCTTTCAGGACTTGTGGGAAGAAACCGGAGCATTTGGAGGAAACCCATGCAGACACGGGGAGAATGTGCAGACTCCGCACAGACAGTGACCCAAGCGGGAACCAAAGCAGGATCCTCGGGGTTTTGAAGCAACAGTACTTTTTTTTTCAATTAAGCTTTTTTTCAAATTTAGATTACCCAATTCATTTTTTCCAATTAAGGGGCAATTTAGCATGGCCAATCTTCCTACCTCGCACATCTTTTGGGTTGTGGGGGTGAAACCAACGCAAACATGGGGAGAATATGCAAATTTTACACAGACAGTAACCGAGAGCTGGGATCGAACCTGGGACCTCGGCGCCGTGAGGCAGCATTACTATTGAAGCAACAGTACTAACCACTGCGCTACCGTGTCTTACAGCACAGACAGAAACCAATTTTCTCGTCGTGCTAGACTAGATCTTTGGAAGAGCTCTCCAGTTAGTCCCCCCATTCTATTCCAAGTATTAATTGAGGCTTTGGGATCAAGTTAACTGTCCAGATAAAGCAAGCAAACAGATAGCGAAGTTGAGAATAAAGTTTATAAAAATAAGAACCATGACCTGTCTCTTGGGTTGGTGTGTTTGATGCTATCATTGAATTTTAAGGGAGACACACCATAAGGATGCTTCCTGCTGGCGTCCCAAACTTGAATAAGCATAACATTTAATATTTAAAGTGAAATTGATTTAGAAAGTTCTACCTAGATTCATAATTAACAGATATAATGCAATGTGAAATTGAAATGCGCAAGTATGAGACATTTAACTCAAAACATTTGTGTATCTGGCAGGAATTCAGATTGCAAAAGGGTTTGGTGTAAATGTTTGCTTGTACCAACGTGTATGTAATAATCACTTAATTTAAGGTTTGGATACATTTATGGAAAACCTCACCTTGTGGCTGACTTCACAAAACGATAAACCTGACATCTGAAAGAGGCAAAGGTCACCAGGGTGAATCTCCAATAATATAACCATACCTTATTTCATGGGCTTCCTTGACATATTTGTGGGAAAGCATTAACAATGCAACACAGAAACCAGAAGTTCCAGGTTCAAGTCCTGGGTTGTGCTGAATTTGCTTGAGCTTCGGTGAGGCGCAAAATGGCCTTATTCGCCTGCTCTGGGGAGGGAGAAAACAATATCAGGCCAGTTTCCCACATCCTAACTCTAACCAGGAAATTGCCCAGGTACAGAGATGCTCGATTAGGATCATGCTCAGCTGGTAAAAGCAAAGACAGCCAGTCAACACTTTCTTGTCTGGGTTTGTACATGGCCAAGCATGGTAGCACAGTGGTTAGCATTGTTACTTCACAGCACCAAGGTCCCAGGTTTGATTTCCGGGTTGGGTCACTGTCTGTGTGGAGTCTGCATGCTCTCTACGTGTCTGCGTGGGTTTCCTCCGGTTTCCTCCCGTAAGTTCCAAATGATATGCTGTTAGGTAATCTGGACATTCTGAATTCTCCCTCTGTGTACCCGAACAGACGGCAGAATGTGGCGACTTGGGGCTTTTCACAGCAACTTCATTACAGTGTTAATGTAAACCTACTTGTGACAATAAAGATGACTATTGAATGCTGCAGGAAGGTTGGTCCTATATTAGCATTAACACCCGGAGAAAAAATTGGGGAATAAAATCTAAATGATATATCAGATGTGTTTGTGCTCAACATTTAGTTTATGGGCTGATGACCTTTTTTTTTAAGTACCTGCAAGGATTGTACTCAATGACCTACCTACATTAGCTCCACCGACTGACAATGCCTCAAAATTCACATGTTTATCAAATCTCTCCATAGTCTCATCCCTCTATATCTCTGTAAGCATCTCCATGCTTACAACCCGTTGAGATCTCCAATTCAGGCCTCTTGTATATCCTTGATTTTAATCACTCTGCCACTGTTGCCTTCAACTGACTTTTTTTTTTTTTAAATTTAGATTACCCAATTATTTTTTCCAATTAAGGGGCAATTTAGCGTGGCCAATTCACCTAACCTGCACATCTTTTGGGTTGTGGGGGCGAAACCCACACAGACACGGGCCTTCAACTGACTTAAGCGTTAAGCTTTGGACTTCCCTCCCTAAGCCTCTCGGCCTCTCTCTGATCTTCAAGATGCTCCTTCAAACCTATCTCTTTGGCCAAGCTTCTGGTCATCTATCTTAATACCTCTGGCTCAGTGACAAATGTTGCTTTCTGTGGAGCAGCTTGGGATATTTTGCAGCATGAAAATGAAAATCGCTTATTGTCACAAGTAGGCTTCAAATGAAGTTACTGTGAAAAGCCCCTAGTCGCCACATTCCGGCGCCTGTTCGGGGAGGCTGGTATGGGAATTGAACCGTGATGCTGGCCTGCTTTCAAAGCCAGCGATTTAGCCCTGTGCTAAACCAGCCCCAGCATTAAAGGTGTTACATAAATGCAAGCCTCCACTGTTGTGTTGAAAGAGGACTGGTGTCAGATTGGGATTGAGTGTGTGTGGGAGGAGAGTTGAAAATGTGACAATGTGAATAAATCAAACAAGCACCCAGAAATATTCAAAATGAAAAGCTTCCAGCTGGTTACGAAAAAAAAGGAGGAAGTACTCTTACATCTGTCAGGGATTAATTAAAGTTATCAAGTTTGTGGCTTACCTGTGTGATATGTGGTTAGGAATGTGCAGACACTATTCTTGTTGCTCCAGTTTCTAAACACAATTTAGGGAGTTTGGTCTCTGCATGTCATATGATGTTAAAGTAATTTTGTGTTTTGCGTATTATTGCTAAACTCCACTTGCCTAAGGGCCTTGCTGAGAAATTTAAACAGGTACTGTCATCATTAAGGTTTCTGAACTTTCAGATCAGAATTTTGAAGTAACCAGCAACAATTTGGAGAATCATGCAGGTTTGCTGCAGATTTTTAGGAAAAATAAATTTTGAACCATGGTTTATTTACTTTCCAATGAATGGGAATGGGAGGTTCAAACACTGCCCCATATTACTGTAGTGCCATTCAGCTCATGTGATCAAAAGTTAATGCTCTTCTCCCGTTTACCTTTCAACACTCCTTACCTGAATACACAATGCCAGTGGCCTCTTGTGTTACTGGACAACTAATTCAAAGGCTTGAACTAATAATCCATGGAATGAAAGATTAAATCCCATCATAGTGGTTGGAAACTTTGGTTTTGCTTGGAACAAAACCTGGAAATATAATAAGCTGTGATCATTAATATACTTTATGATATATGCTCCAAAAGTCCAACTGTTTCCTCATGTCTGTGCTGTAAATTCATTGACGGAATCACACTGGGGAGAGGCCATTCAGATGCTCAGTGTGGTCAAGGTTTCACTCAGTTACCCAGTTTACATAAACACCAGAGAACACACACCGGGGAGGAAGCGTTCATCTGCTCCATTTGTGGGAAGGGATTCAGTCGACTAACTGATCTCACTTCACACCAACTTGTTCAGTCTGACTTGAGACCTTTTAAATGAACGGTAGCACCGTGGTTAGCACTGTGGCTTCACAGCACCAGGGACTCGGGTTAAATTCCCAACTTGGGTCACTGTCTGTGCGGAGTCTGCACGTTCCCACTGTCTGCATGGATTTCTTTCGGGTCCTCCGGTTCCCTCCCAGAAATCCCGAAAGATGTGCTATTTGGTAAATTGGACATTCTGAATTCTCCCTCAGTGCCCGAACAGGCGCCAGAGTGTGGCGACGAGGGGATTTTCACAATAACTTAATTGCAGGGGCTGGTTTAGCTCACCAGGCTAAATCACAGGATTTTAAAGCAGACCAAGCAGGCCAGTAGCACGGTTCGATTCCTGTACCAGCCTCCCCAGACAGGCGCTGGAATGTGGCGACTAGGGGCTTTTCACAGTAACGTCATTGAAGCCTACTCGTGACAATAAGCGATTTTCATTTCATGTAAGCTTACTTCTGACACTAATAAAGATTATTTTTATTTATTATGTCACTTAAGAGAAGGAAACCTGTCATCCTGATCCAGTCTGGCTAATGTGTAATTCTCGTCCAGTACTAACACTTTGACTCCTTACTGACCTCTGATGTGGTCTCAGGAGCCGCTAAGTTATGCTGAACCGAAGGAGTCTGGGCACCACCTTCTCAGGGTAACGACGGGAAAGGTAATCAAAGCACCAAGAGTGATTTTATTTAAAACGTTTCTTGATGACCTTTGCATCACCATTCTATGGCACCTGGGAGCACTAGCCCATGTCGCTACGACAAAGAGCAAATACACCTTGAGTGATGTTCAGTTCACATCAGCAAGAATGGTAACGCAGGCGGAAAATACCGCAAGATGCGATTCTCACTGGTGGGGTTGGGTGTTCTGATTTTGTGCACCCTCGTCAGCGATGTAATGAGGTTCATGCCTGGAAAGGGCTGGAATCACATTTAAATATATTTTAATATACTTACCAAGCCCCACCCCCGAGCACCAAATAATCCTCCCTCACTGAATATTAGTACGTTGTCAAGGTTTACTACAGGTTTAGAAAAACGTGAATCCATTGAGAGGATTCTCCCAGGACACAAAGTGTAGCCCCCGGAGGTAGAGGGACATGCCCAGGAAGCGCCCTGCCACCGGCCCCTGGCATAGGTTGGCTGTGCCAGGAGGCAGTGCCTGAGGTGGACCCTCTGGGAAGCCCCACTGGGGACAGGGTTCACATATGGTGGGGCAGCATGGTAGCACAGTGGTTAGCATTGTGGCTTCACAGCTCCAAGGTCCTAGGTTTGATTCCCCGCTAGGTCACCGTCTGTGCGGGTCTGCACATTCTCCCCGTGTCTGTCTGGGTTTCCTCTGGTTTCCTCCCACAAGTCCCGAAAGACATGCTGTTAGGTGAATTGGACATTCTGAATTCTCCCAGTGCACCTGAACAGGCGCCGGAATGTGGCGACTAGGGGATTTTCACAGTAACTTCATTGCAGTATTAATGTAAGCCTACTTATGACAATAAAAGATTATTACGAGGAGCCCCCAGTGCTAATGCTTTGGTGGTGGGGTAGGGAGAGCCACAATGCTGATGATGGTGGAGCCCCGATGCTGATGGGGCTGGGGATGTCAAGAGCCCTGATGCTGACGGTGGTGATAGGGGGCAGGTAAGCCAGTCCCCGATGCTGATGGTAGTCGGCGGGGAGGAACTCCCGACTTAAGGGGGAGGGAGGGGGGTCTGCTGTGTCCATGAGGGATGCTTCAGAGGTTTATTTTCTGTGCTTATTGCTTTTAGTTCTATCAGGCCCCGCCCGCCAGTGATAGCGTAAAACAAGCTCCCTGAATTTTTGTTTTCAAGGAGTTTGAAAATCTGGATTAAAAACTTGGCTGTGCAGCTGGAGAGCTACACGTCAGGTTTCAGTCGGAGCATGACACTCTGAAAAAATATGGGAAAATTCCAACCATCATCTCTCACCAGTTGATGAATTTGTGTACATAGCACAGAATGTTTACATAGGGAGACGATTATGGCGGATTAACATACACACATTGACAGGGACTGGACTGAGGGAACTGGACATTTGTGGGGCTTCTGCAAAATGGCCCTTCCAAATCTGGGATCCCAGGGAGAATCCATTCTGTTACATATTTGTGTTATACTAGGTCAGGAAGGTTATGTGGAAAATGTGGAGGTGCCCTAATCTATGGCCCTCAGAATTGCTCATGCAGATCTGACAAAGGTGTAGCCAGGATTCACTAGCTCTATGAACAAATTGAGTTCAAGCTTAAACATGCCACTTTTTCAGCAGGTTACCTCGACAAATTAGATTTTTGTTTTGCTTACCAAGATTGTATTTACCATCCTACAAGTCTTAGATGCAAAGGCCTCAGATGTAAAGCTTATATTTATGCAGGTCCTATTCTAAAAATTTAATCCAGCGTTTGCCATTCTGGACACTTCCTGAGTGCATTCCCATCTCGTTCAGGTGGAATGTAAACTTATTTCATAAAACACATGACTGATCTTCTATCCAGATTCCTGAACAAATGAATGAAACTGTATTTTGTCCAGCAAGTCTTTCACTGCAAAAACTAATGTGAAGATTTCAATGTGCCTACTGTTTCTTGATTCATGCAATTTTCAGTCAAATATATTCTTTACACATCTCATTTGCTTTTTGACTCCTCACCAATTTTACAAGCTACAAACAATTTCGGACAGAATTCTCCAGCCGTAGCGATTCACTGTTTCTGTTGGCAGCGCATCCCCGCCTGAGGGTTTCCCGGTGTCGTGGGGTGGCTTCAATGGAAAATCCCATTGACAAATGCCAGGAGTATAAATCCTGCCCCAGCGAGCGGCGCGCGGCCGAGGAACACGCGCCTGAGGAATGCAGCCCATTAACTCTGCTTTTTCCTACTGTTGTATTCAGTTCATATTTTGTATTTCTGGACAATTTACCCCAAGGTTAATAAACTTGCAGAGCTTTGGGGATAGCGCAGGGGTGTGGGATTGACTGGACTGCACTACAGAGAGCTGCATGGACTCCATAGACTGAATAGCTCAAGAGGCATGGGGTTGGTTTAGCACAGTTGACTAAACAGCTGGCTTGTAATGCAGAACAATGCCAGCAGCGCGGGCTCAATTCCCGTACCGGCCTCCCCAAACAGGCGCTGGAATGTGGCAACTAGGGTCTTTTCACAGTAATTTCATTGAAGCCTACTTGTGACAATAAGCGATTATTATTATTGAATAGCTTCCTTCTGTGCTGCGATGCCTTTAGAGCAGTACCTGTTAACCGTGCTGTGTTTTCGGTTAAGTTTTTTCTTTGTGCATCGATCACATGTGAACAATTTAGAATAATTTGCATTTACTGTTTATGGTTTAATGTTTTGACATATCTGAAACTTGGCATGTAATTAAGACAGTGTGGGATAAATGGCAATAACATTGACGGTTTTCTGTTCCCTTCCCAGGCATTCAATTGTCTTTTGACCTTGCACTGCATGCTGTATTGTTATCAGGAAAATCTGTGAGAATCCATCTTTGACAAATGAGCATTATGGATTGGATTTGTTTTGTCATGTGTACCGAGGTAGTGAAAAGTATTGTTCTGCGTACAGTCCAGACATGAAAATAAAACATAGGATATACATAAATACACAATGTAAATACATAGACACAGACATTGGGTGAAGATTACAGAGTGTAGTGCTACACAGTAGAGAAGATGGGTGGAGAGATCAGATCAGTCCATAAGTCATTCAGGAGTTTGGTAACAGCAGGGAAGAAGCTGTTTTTGAGTCTGTTCGTGCGTGTTCTCAGACTTTTGTATCTCCTGCCCGATGGAAGATGTTGGAAGAGTGAATAACCCAGGTGGGAGAAGTCTTTGATGATGCTGCCCACTTTCCCAAAACAGCGAGAGGTGTATACAGAGTTAATGGATGGGAGGCGGGTTCGAGTGATGGACTGGGCTGCGTTCACAACTCTGTAGTTTCTTACGGTCTTAGGCCGAGCAGCTGCCATACCAGGCTGTGATGCAGCCAGATAGGATGCTTTCTATGGTGTATCTATAAAAATTGGTCAGAGTCAATGTGGACATACCAAATTCCCTTTGTTTCCTGAGGAAGTATAGGCACTGTTGTGCTTTCTTGCTCATAGCGTCAACATGGGTGGACCAGGACAGATTGTTGATGATGTGCAAACCTAGGAATTTGAAGCTGTGAACCACCTCCACCTCGGCACCATTGATGCAGACAGGGGTGTGTATGATACTTTGCTTCCTGAAGTCATTGACCAGCTCTTCAGTTCTGCTGACATTGAGGGATAGATTGTCGTTGTTGTTACACCACTCCACTACATTCCCTATCTCCTGGTCTTAGTATGTCAGCAGTTCATATTTCGGAAAATAATTTAATTTGTGCAATATTAATTTTTATCATTCGAGAAGCACTTAAATTCTGCATTATGATCCGTGAGAGCATAATCCATTTGTTAGTCGAGATTTCAAAGACTAACTAGCTCTCTAGTAATTCCAGTACAGCCCTTAGCCAGATCTTGCACGTGGAGCCTTTAAACGTGAGGAGCCTGTTGCCCTGCAGCTATGATACAGTTCTGGCTGACAACTGAACTCTCCCACGCTTACCCCTGCCAAAGGCACATAGGTAGAAATTGAGAGGTTGATAATCAATCTGCTTAGTTGTGCTATGAACACACCTTCCATGGTCACCAAGTCCTGAAGTGGGACTTGAACCCAGAGTTTCACTCAGAGGTAGGGATATTACCACTGCACCACAAGAACTCCTATGCTCCTAATTATTGGATTGGGTTTGTTTAATGTCACGTGTACCGAGGTAAAGTGAGTAATTAGCTAGGTATGGTGAAAGCAATCAGAGTAATTCCTGTGTTATGCTCATAAATTATCAATGTTGTCTAGACAAATAGACCACGTTCATTGATTTCAAACTCTAATTGTGTTATTTCTCGAGCAATAAATTCTATGAAAGTGATTAATCAGATAAACGTTAGGCTAAAATATTTAACCATCTTAAATAGGGGAATTTAAAGCTACAGAAATTCAGGACAGCTAGTTGTGTGATAAAACAATGCACAATTAACAAGGTTAGTTCCTTCCAAATTGTTTCATTGTGGCACAAATATTTAATACACAGAGACAAATTTAAAGTGTCAAAGTTAAGACCAAGAAACTGAATCAGTCACAACATTTGTTATCATGGTAGGGTTGTGGAGAAAATCAGGTGTGATTACAACTGGAGGGTGGATTGCAGGATATGCAAGCAGGCTGGAGAGGTTAGTTCAGAGTAATGAAAAATGGTCAAGCTGGTTAATCCTCATGCTATTATGACTCAGTTTCACTTCTGAGAGTCCCACGTGCTAATTCCTTATCTTGGGTAGAGCTGTGCCTAAAGATATCAAGTGCAAACAAGATGTATTGCTAATATTTTGACGATGTACTGTGCTTCTTCAATGCTGGTGATGAAAGATGCTTATGGAACCCAGGACTTGGAACCAGGTTGATCGATAGTTCCATTTTACATGCATGGATCTTATATAGAGAAGAAAAGACATGACAAAAAAACCCTGTTGCTTTCTGTCTCACTCATCAAGGTGTGCCAGCTAATCAGTTAGGCTCCGGGGCTGTTTAGCACAGGGCTAAATTGCTGGCTTTGAAAGCAGACCAAGCAGGCCAGCAGCACGGTTCGGTTCGAGGTAACAGCCTCCCCGAACAGGCGCCGGAATGTGGCGACTCGGGGCTTTTCACAGTAACTTCATTTGAAGCCTACTCGTGACAATAAGCATTTTTCATTTCAATAAAAATATCATTCAACAATCTCCAAACAAAATTTGATGCAATAATTGTAGCAAACCCTTATTTTTCTGCCATCATGTCTAAAATTACTAATGTAGCTGTTCTGTCAGCATCAGTGTCCTTACAGACTGGACTCTGGTAACAAGGAACCCCTGGCCTCAAGCCAGGAAAACATCTCAGATAACTACGCTATTCCCTTGAGAAATGAGGGACATTGCATCGCACAAAGAGAACTACTAATGCAAAATCTTTAATTGTTGCCCACTGGTTATGGTCAATATCTATGACTGCATTCCTGTTTCTCACCTTTTTAAGGTAAACGCCACACAGCCCAACATCATCACCAATCACTCATATAAAAAATGTTTTTCGACTGCAATGTCAAAGTTTGGTCTTCAAAAGAAAAGGGGGAGATGTAGGAAACATATATGTTTGCAATATCTGGAAAAATATGCCTTTTGTTACATAAATGCATACAAACCAGTTAAAAGATGGGAGAGTAAGAAAATAAGCTAAAGAAGAAACTGGGGGGGGGGGTGGATATTTTACGGCTCTGTTCAGCACAGATGCAAATCCCGTTCTAACCACTAACTCACGCAGGAGAGCCATTATGGAATTTGCACCAGGGCGATTTCAGAATGAGATCCGTCCCCAGTGAGTGTATGAACCTGACTACCATCAAATAGATGTAATGCCTTACCTTCTGTGTTTGCCGTTGTTCCCACACCGGCGGGGATCATTTCAAAAATGGAAACTAGTCATGGTGACTATGCCGGGGGCTCGGAGGTGAGATAGGGCAAGGGCTGGACAATATAAGGGGCAGTGTCGAGCACAAGGCCTCAAGGAAAGCCCTTTGGTGGGGAGGAAAGAGTGGAAACGTGCCAGGGGAGGGGGTTGTGCCTGCATGGAGGTGGAGTGGAGACTGAGCTAGGGGCAATGTCCGACCATTGGGGAGGGGGGGGGGGTCAGAGTTTGACCCTCTGTGTTGGAGGGTGGGGAAGTGTTTCCCGATTGTGTGTAACTGAGAATATGTAAAGCTAGGGTGTGTTTGAACAAAGCCCCAGCGACCTCAGGGGTAATTACAGAAGTTCCGAACTGACAGAGCCATTGGACTCGAAACGTTTGCTCTTTTCTCTCCCTACAGATGCTGCCAGACTTGCTGATATTTTCCAGCATCTTCTCTTGTTTCAGATTCCAGTATCCGCAGTAATTTGCTTTTATCCAGTGTTCCTAACTGATGCTCCTTAAGATTTAATTGATGTTAGCGACACAGGTGGTGAACAGATCTGTTACCGTTAACAACACTGATGAGGCTCAAAACTGGCATAATTGCTGACCTCCCTGTTACCCAACACCCCAGCCCATACCAAGACACATAGCATTTGTACAGCAAAATAACATTTCCTAAGTCAAACACATTTTTCACGGCATTATCAGGCTGGTAACGCAAGAGACCAACAGTCAACCTTTTATAATCTGGCAACACTAAATGATTGGCATTGTCTGGCACTATATGGGCAAGTCTCTGCAAATTCTCACACCACACCATCTCAGTCTCAGTTGTGCCACCTAGATTCTTTCATCCCAGGGAAGGAGGAGGCGTCGCGCTCACGTCCCAAGAGGCACGGAAATATATTGCCCATGATAGGCTTCTCAAGAGAAAACACAAACAGAAATTAAAAAGCACAAAAGTCAGGGGCATGGAACGAAATTCAAGTTGTGCCGATGCATAAATGAGCCATTCACAACAATTGTTCTGAAATTAGGATTTAATTTGTTCTCACTTGTATGCTGGTGCAAGATGGAATAATATTCATTCTGCCTGAAGCAAAATACTAATTTCTGAAAAGGTGGTCTATAATGATAAAACTTGAGAAGAAAACAAGCATGTAGGAAGCTTTGTACGTGGTGCAGCAAGTTAAATTGATTCAGGTTGTCGGTTTTGGTCCTCCAGGTATTAATACTATTACAGGGTCCGTCTCACATTCCTTCAGCCATCTTAAGTTTCCTGTTTTCTTGTTTAAGGGAGAAAATGAATATTAATTGTCTCCTAATGCACAGTTCAGATAAGTGATATCTTTGCTGCACTGTTCACTGCACCATACAATAACGTAACAAGAGATCCTCAAGTTCCAATTTTGCCACAGTTCCATTGTCTCCAAAAACCTTTGAAGTTGAAATATTTGAAATGAAATGATCAGTGATGCTTGTGAACACCTGGATGGTGTTGGGACAAAGTTTTAAAAGAAGATATTCATTTTCTAACCATGAATAGGTTGGATTTACAAATATTTTCTCCTCTTTTTGTTTGGTCTGCAACACTGAAGTGAACAAAACTTTTCGATTTCTCATTTTCTGTTTCAGAGCCAGTGACGTCGGCCAGCTGTGATGCAATGCGACCCTCCTGGCGTCTAACCCACTTCAACTACAAACTAAGAAAAACTCCTTCATAGGGCGAGTCCCACAATTCCATTTGGCTTTAAAGGGAAACTTAAAGGACAAGAAATGTGGAGAGATGGAGAAGTTTAAGCCTCTTCCACCATTCAATAAGACAGAAGATGATGGTGAACGGTGCCTAACACTGACGTTATGAGCGTGAATCCAGTGGGCAACAACATGCAACTGCCATCAAGCTTGGAAGAGGTGATCACAATGCACTGTGCAAGTCATATAGCAGTATGAAAACTTGCTTCCATCCTTATAAGCTATGCTGAATCCAGACCTTCCAGGGCCATATTTGGTCAAGGTATTAAGGCCTTTATTGTAATCTTATTCATAGAACCATATAATTTTCATTGCAGAAGGAGGTAATTTGGCCCATTGAGCTGCTGGCTTTGTTCTGCTTTACAAGCCAGTGGTTCAGCCCCTCGAGCCTTCGCCGCCATTCAATCAGCTCATGATTGATCTCTTCCTGGTCTCAAATCTGCCTCCCTGTCTGTGCACCTAAAAGAGTACCCTACCTAAGCCCACGCACCTGTTTAGCTCACTCACTCACTGAACTGGTTTAGCTCACTCAGCTAAATCGCTGGCTTTTAAAGCAGACCAAGCAGGCCAGCAGCACGGTTCGATTCCCGTACCAGCCTCCCCGGACAGGCGCCGAAATGTGGCGACTAGGGGCTTTTCACAGTAACTTCATTGAAGCCTACTCGTGACAATAAAGCGATTTTCATTTTTCATAAGATCATCTCGTTTGGTCAGGTAAAAGGGAAGGTTCACCAGATTGACTGTGGGCATGAGGGTGTTGACGCACGAGGATAAAACAGTTTGGGTTTATACTCCCTGGAGTTTAGAAGGATGAGAGGGGATCTGATCGAGGGGTGTATAAAATACTAAAAGGGATTGATGAAGTAAACGTAGACCAAATGTTCCCCTTGCGGGGTAATCTAGAATGAGAGGTCGCAGATATAGGTTGAGAGGCAGTAGATTTAGAACTAAGAGAAGGAACTAATTCTCATAGAGGGTGAACTCGCTGCCCCATGGTGCGGTGGAGTCCGAGTCATTTCAAGAAGTGGATATATTTCTGATTTAAAAAAACAGGGTAAAGGGATGCGGGGAACAGAGAGGGAAGCAGATTTGAGACCAGGAAGAGATGTCATGAGCTGATTGAATGGCGGCGAAGGCTCGAGGGGCTGAACCGCTGACTTGTAAAGCAGAACAAAGGCCAGCAGCACGGGTTCAATTCCAGTTCCGGCCTCCCCGAACAGGCGGCGGAATGTGGCGACTAGGGGCTTTACACAGTAACGTCATTTGAAGCCGACTTGTGCCAATAAGCCATTTTCATTTTCAATTGCCCACTTCTGCTCCTAATCTGGGGAAAGAGGTTGCATTTATGTCGCACCTTTCCCAACCGAGGCCAACTTGGGCTGGCAGCCAACGAAATGCTTCAGTGTAGTCACTGTGTCAGGCGCAGTTTATCAAGTTTTATTTGAACGGGCGCCATCCCCTCGTCTTTAACATCCATCTGGTTTGGTCCAGACTCTCATCCAACAGTGCAGCACCCTCCGCCCCTCCCTCCCTCGGTACGTACTGGGGTACCCAGCGCAGGTAGGAATGGGTAATCTTTGCGGACGATCCGCAAACCTAACCACACCGTTGCTCGCAATACGCTTTATTCTGTATTTGGCCTTCTTACCGCTTCTCTCGCTCTCTCCCTCACAGACTATTCCCAACGGTCGCTGCGCACGCCAGGCAGAAGCGCATGCGCGGCCGAGGGGCGGGGCCGCCGCGCGCACGCGCAGTCTGCCGGCGCCGGCGCCTCCCATTCCCAACCCAAAGGCGCATGCGCGTTGGCAGCGCGCGGGGATTTTAAACCGTCCGAGAGGAGGGGGCGGGCTGGAAGGAAAACAAATACGAACGGCGCCCGGGATTGGAAAGCTGGGGCGGGGCGGAGCGGAGGCTTCCCGTCCCCCTCCGACCCGTCGTAGGTACGCACTCACTCACGCCGCCCCACCAGTGTTTAGTTTATTTTTTTCGCTCTTGAGGCGGTTTTACTGTCCCGGCGAGGGCCCGGCCGTTGAGGCCTCGATTGGTGTTTGTTTCGCTCAACCGGCGGTTGGCCGGTGTGTGTGGGGGAGGAGAGGCTGCCCCTCATCCAGCTTGCTGCCCCGCCCCCGAAATCCGGGTGTTTTCCTCCGCCCGGCACCGATCGAAATCCCCCCCCCCCCCCCCCCCCCTCGCCGATCCAGAGCCCAGGCCCCAAACTCCAGCACAACAATCCAGTCTCCGCCCCTCCCCCACAGGGTGCAGCACTGGGGAGAGAGCCCCTCCCCCACAGGGTGCAGCACTGGGGAGAGAGCCCCTCCCCCACAGGGTGCAGCACTGGGGAGAGAGCCCCTCCCCCACAGGGTGCTGCACTGGGGGGCGTGCCCCTCTCCCACACGGTGCAACACTGGGTGGAGTGCTGCACTGCCAGAGGTGCCCTATTAAAGGCCAGAGGTTAAGATTGAGGCTCTGCCTGATCACTGAGGTGGGTGTGAAAGATCTGGTGGCAATGTTTTGACAACACGGGGGGGGGGTTCTCCCTGATGTCCTGGACAATAACAATCTTTATTATTGTCACATGTACATTAACAGGCACGTCTTTAGGTGGGAGGAAACTGGAGCACCCGGAGGAAATCAAGTGGGGAGAATGTGCAGACTCCGCACATAAGTGACCCAAGCTGGGAATCTAACCCAGGACCCTGGTGCTGTGTAGCAACAGTGCTAGCCATTGTGCTACCGTGCCGCTAGTTATCCCGTTGCTCGTTTGGCGGATGCAAGGTCCCCAAGCCGGGCAGTGTCTCGCGGAGTATGGCGAGGCCTCCGCGGAGTCTTGTGAATTGGACATTCTTCTATGATGTGACACGCACGGCATTCCCTCTTCCCAACATGGCGCAAAAGTTCCAACTGTGGAGGTTGGCCAAGCAGGTGTCGTGGCTGGTCCTGAACATGTTACGGGTGGGCCACTCTTTATTTTCCTCGGAAGGTTAAAACCTAGGCAGTTGTTGGTTTGGGTTTGGGATCAAATCCTTGTTTGCCATGTCCAAGGATTCCCATTGATCTGTAGAGGTGAACGTCCTGTGTGGAAGAGTTTTTCCAGATCGGCCTCCTTGATGGGAGGGAGTCGTACCTTGGGTGGGCTGAGTAGCTCAAGCGGAGGCGGTAGTGTAGCGGTATTGTCACTAGACTAGTATCCAGAGACCCAGGGTAATGTTCTGGGGTCCCGGGTTCGAATCCCACCATGACAGATGGTGAAATTTGAATTCAACAAAAATCTGGAATTAAAAGTATAATGATGATCATGGAACCATTACCGATTGTTGTAAAAACCTACCTGGTAAAAACCCATCTGGTTCACTAATGTCCTTACCCGGTCTGGCTGACATGTGACTCCAGACGCGGACAGCGATGTGGTTGACTCTTAATTTGCCCCCTCTGAAATGGCCAAGTAAGCCAATCAGTTCAAAGGCAATTAGGGATTGGCAACAAATGCTATTCCCACATCCCAAGAATGAAGAATAAATAAATTTTAAAATCAGGACGGAATGGTAGGTGGGGGTGCATTGTGAGCATTTCTTTCATTTTGTGGGTTATTGCAAGTTGGTAGATATGTGGAGGAGTGATAGGAACAGGGAGATGTGCGTGCTGTTCAAGTTTTGTTTGGGGTCAGGTCCAAAGTCTTGACGTCAGAAGCTTGGTTAGAAGATCATGTGTGTACAATTGAACATGGTTAGAGCCAATACTGATCCTTGGGATTTTGGTTTTCTTTTCCATGTACCTTTTGCCTGTCCAAAGTAAACTGTGAACCTTTGACCAGCTATAACGTCAAAGAACACAGCCTGTCTCCTAAGTCTTTCTGAAAGTTGTTTTCAATATAGTTGGTAAGGGCCAATACCTGTTCTCCGGTGCTGCGGTCCTTGCAGAAATCGTCTTTGTTGATGCTATGGACCTCTGCGATCAGGGATATGCGCTGAAGGATGAGGCTTTCAAGGATTTTATGTGGGACCGCCACAAGAGAGATTGGACCGCAGCTAGCTGCAAGTATGGGGTCTTTTCCGGGTTTTGGTATGGCGATGATTTTTGGTATGGCGATGACTTTTGCTGTCTGCTATTTTGAATGGTGTTGGAATTTGTGACTATCGTGTAGAAATGGATCAGCCAACCAAGAGCTCGGGGGCCCAGGTATTTGATAAATTCTGGCACAATATTGTTCTATCCTGCTGCCTTGCCACACTTCAAGCCCTGTAGGACCTTTTTTAGTTCTGCAACCTCAAAAGGGGTGCGGCTGATGTCTTCTCTGGTGGTGTTTTGGTTCACCCTGGTATTTTTGTCAAGGGTGCCTAACTATGGCAAGCAGGTGGCTGCAAACATGGTTGGGTAGTTTTGAGTGGATGGCTTTTGCTCCAAGGTGACAGATGGAGTGTGTGAAGTTTAGTTCTGCTACAGTTTCCTCTGGTATGGCATGTGGTATTGAAGGACTCAATCAGATGGCTTCCTACCTCTGGGCCCCTGATGCTTCATATACCTTTAGCAAGGCAGTACTTTCTTCATCTAAACATGGAGTATAGATGGGTTGATAGCCTTGGGGAATTGTCATGCAGGCTGCTTTGTAGATTACACCATAGAGATAGTTATATGCTCGTTATCAGTAATGTTTCAAAGTGGAATTGTTGAGATGCTGCATTCCAAGGTTTCACCATATCTTGTCTAGTTGGTTTTCCGCAGGTTCCATCACATCTTCATGGGGCAGTTGACTACTGGGACACATAGGCCTATATAAATGAGTAGAGGACAATGTTGGTTGTGCCGGAAGTTATCTAAGACGAGGCTCTGGACAGGGTGAGATGTCCCATTAAAAGAACTAACGCAGCACCAGATGGGAGAGTAATCTCTACACCATCTGGCTGAATGAAATGTTCTTCTCCGTTTGAGTGATGTATAAGTGTCAGATCATTTCTGGATGCTCACTCTGCAAGTGTTTCACTGTCACTTCAGTACTGGGTATCCCCGTTCTGAATGGTGGCTGTTAAGTCCCCCACGTAGATGACTGGGTCTGAGAGGATGGCCAAGACGTGCTCCCAGCTGGTGCTTGGGGGCTTGTAAACATTGACTATGTGGAATCCACCAACTGCATGATGGCACGGTAGCACAGTGATTACCAGTGTGGCTTCACAGCACCAAGGACCCAGTTTCGATTCCTGGCTTGGGTCACTGTCTGTGCAGTGTCTGCACGTTTTCTCCGTGTCTGCGTGGATTTCCTCCGGGTGCTCTGGTTTCATGCCACAAGTCCTGAAAGACGTGCTTGTTAGGGGAATTGAATATTCTGAATTCTCCCTCTGTGTTACCCGAACAGGTCCCGGAGTGTGTCAGCGAGGGGATTTTCACAGTAATTTCATTGCAGTGTTAATGTCAGCCTTCTTGTGACACTAATAAAGATTATTATTTTCAGGCTGTCAGAAAGTGGTTGTTGCCACATGATTGGCTTCAGCAATGCACATCTGGGCATGGGTGGCATGCACTATTTGGCATGTGGTTAGCATCTGTTGGCATATAGGCCCGCTTTGCCCTTGAGAGCGGGCCTCACTGCAGTGTAATCTTGGGGTAGTTTTCATTGTTCCTTTTGGTTTTAGGAGTTTGACTAGCATTTCTTGTGTTACCTCTTCTCATGAAGCTTCCTTTAGAATTTAGTCTGCTGGTATGATCGCTAGCTTCCCCAAGCAAGCCTACTGGGGGGGGGAATGACTTGAACGCTGATCCATTGCTCCCCAATTATCCCTCAGTCAGCAGCATAAGAACAGATTATCTGGTTATTATTACATTGCAATTTGTGCAAGTTGTGTGTAAATTCGCTGCTCCATTTCCTACATTACAACAGTGACTGCACCTCAAATATTTAATTGACAGTAAAGCGTTGGGGTATCAATTCATGCAATGTGCTTATGTAACTGCAAGTTTCTTTTTTTAAGCATGCAGTTACTTACTGGGACAGTGCTTTTATATGTGAGTCTAAAGTGCTATTTTTCCGACCTCCCAATCTTGGGTGGTGCTGCTTTGAGCATGAAATGTAGTCTGTGCAGATAATAGTAGGAGGGGGAAACTTGGTTCCTAATTAGATTTGCTGGTGCCTGTCGGTAACTGATAATTGTAATGTGAATTGGTGAAATCTTGCATATTCCAACAAACTCCTCACCCGATCCACCAGATCTTTACAAAACAGATCGATGAAACCTGTATTCGGAGCTAGCCTCACTACTTTTTCTTTCAGTGACACATCAAACCTTTCTGCATTTTAAAATTTGGATTTGGTATTTGACGGTTATGTTATTCAAACGGTGGAATAAAGCAGCAGAGTATACAAAATGGCAGTCAATCAAGTGAAATTGTGCCATTTTATATTTGTGAGGTGACCATTATAGGCACAATCATGACTCACTTTAAAAATAAAACAACACCTGATTGAGGAGTGGATTTCATAGGAAATAGCGGGGGGGGGGGGGGGGGGTTGCAAGGATATAGTAGAGTAGGGGGATATTGAGGTAGGTCCGTGCGTGAACAGAGCCGTGGTTTGCAATAAAATTGTTTGTTTTTAAAAAAAATGAAAATAGGAACTGGAGAAGGCCATTTGGCCCTTCGAGCCTGCATCATGATCATGGTTGATCGCCAAACTCAGAAACTATTTCCTGCCTTTCCACCTCATATCTTTTTACCTTTTTTGCCTCAAGAGCTGTATCTAACTCCTTGTTGAAAACTTACAATGTTATGGCCTCAATTGCTTTCTGTGATAGTGATGGTCAGCAGCGTAGCACAGTGGTTAGACCTTTTGCTTCATAATTCCAGGGATCCGGGTTCAATTCCCGGCTTGGAGCCTGCACGTTCTCCCAGTGTCTGCGTGGGTTTCCTCCGGGTGCTCCGGTTTCCTCCCGCAAGTCCTGAAAATCGTGCTTTTTAAGTGAATTGGACATTCTGAATTCTCCCTCCGTGTACAGAACAGGTGCCGGAATGTGGCGACTAGGGGCTCTTCCACAGTAACATCATTGCGGTGTTAATGTAAGTCTACTTGTGACACTAATAAAGATTATGAATTCCATAGGCTCACCACTCTGGGTGAAGAAATTTCTCCTCATCTCTGGCCTAAATGGTTTGCCCTGTAGCTTTAGACTGTGACCCCCTGGTTCGGGACTCCCTCAGGAACAGTCTTCCTGTATTTACCCTGTCTAGTCCTGTTTGAATTGTACAGGTTTCTGTGAGATCCCTGCTCATTCTTCCAAACTCCAGCGATATAATCTTAACCGACTCAATCTCTCCTCATTCTTCAGTCCCGCCATCCCAGGAATCAGTCTGGCAAACCTTTGCTGCATACCTCTATCGCAAGTGCATCCTTCCTCCGATAAGGCGATCAAAACTGCACACAATATTCCAGGTGTGGCCTCACCAAGGCCCTGTATAATTGCAGCAAAACATTCCTGCTCCTCGCATCCTTTCGCTACAAAAGCTTTCTTTGACAACCTGCTGCACTGGCATTACACCCAGGCCTCAAGATACATTCCCCTCTCTCAATCTACAGCCATTCGGATGATAATCTGCCTCCCTGTTTTAGCTACCACTTCAGAGTCAAGTACTCAGCCTTAGATTATCTGTAGCTGAAATCTGAATCTAAGCTTGTATGGCATCTAGACTCGACTGTACCATTGCTCTCCAAGATACCTTCTCTCTTGCCAGGAGCAAGCATAAGTTCATTCACTGCTCTGCTGCTCATAGCCTAACTCTCAGCAAGACCAATCCCCCTTGGGCTCACTGACCTCCCTATCTGCCAAATCTTCCAGTTTAAAATTTTCAACTTTGTATTCCATTCCCTCCATGGTCTTGCCCCTCAACGTACTTTCCACAAATTTCTGGTTCTGATGAAGAGTCATATTAGACGCTAAATGCTAACTCCACAGATACAGGTGGACCTGCTCAATTTTTCCAGCATTTTTATGTTTTCGTTCAGTTATGAGATGCTTTACTGCATTTAAAAGTGATCTATAAATATAAATTGTTGTCTGAGACTCATTTAACTAGGTTTTCTTTTTGACAAATTAAGTATAGTTTGAGGAATGTTGTTGCGTAGTTAGAATGGAGAAGTTGGAAATGTGTTCTCTGGAGAAGAGAGGTGGAGAGAAGAAATGATAGAGGTATCTCAAAGAAGGGACCCGGACAAGGTAGATCGGCAGAAACCTTTGCCATTGGTTGTCGATCCTTCCACCAGATTTAAGATAATGGCAAAAGAAGGATTGGAGATATGAGGAAAATAGTTTTCAGGTCACACTGCAATTGTTCGGGATCTAGCATGCATTGTCTGAGAGTGTGGTGGATGCAAATTTAATTGAGGCACTCAAGAAGGAATTGGATTATTATCTGAAAAGGAGGAATGTGCAGGGCTACAAGGCGATGGTGGGTGAGACTCTTGCTCCTTCGTTAAGTGAATTGCTCCTTCGTTAAGTGAATTGCTTCTTCAGAGAGCCAGCACAGACATGGTGGGTTGGTTTTTTACATCACAGAAGATAGCCATTCTATGATTTATTCTGCTGCTTTATGTACTCCACTGTCTGTGTGGAGTCTGCACGTCCTCCCCCTGTGTGCGTGGGTTTCCTCCCACAGTCCAAAGATGTGCGGGTTAGGTGGATTGGCCATGCTAAATTGCCCGTAGCGTCCTAATAAAAAAAAAGTAAGGTTAAGGGGGGGGTTGTTGGGTTATGGGTATAGGGTGGATACGTGGGTTTGAGTAGGGTGATCATGGCTCGGCACAACCTTGAGGGCCGAAGGACCTGTTCTGTGCTGTACTGTTCTATGTTCTATGTTCTATTTGGAAAGTAGACCCATCCAGATTGCTGTTGCCAAATCCACAATCAGTTGCTCTAATTAAATGGAAAATACGGCATGGGGTAAGGACAGGGAGTGATGGTTGTGTGTAACATTTTTATATTTTCTTCTATCCCATTAAGCTTTTCCAGATCTGGTGGATTGGATGCAGGATCAAGCTCCCTCAACTGTATCCAGCTTCAAATGTTTTGTTCCTACTGTTGTCAGCTTTGTAGTTTGTCCAAGTGAGGCAACAAAATATTGTGGTCCTGAATCGATCACAATTCCTTTAAAAGATTTTAAAACACCTTTTTGGAAGCCAGAAGTTAAACTATCTTGCCTCACTTTGCTCCTTGATTAAATTTCTTCTTTCATAGTTCTTCAAGAGGGAGACCAAAACAGCTGAATGAATGTTAGTGTTACAAACAAATTTATATTGAAAGCACGATTCTACCAGCGTGCTTTGGTACTTCAAAGCATCAACTCAACAACCAGCCAAAATTCCAGCATTTTTGGCACGATTGAGATTAGCAGTCAAATTAGGATTTAAGGTTGAGAAACTCTTATTGAGAAACCAGAAATAAATATCAAAAAAGCCAGCTTTTCCCACATGTCGGACTGGCAGGTTAAATTAATTAAAACTGCAGTGTAAAAGATTAAGATTAATATATGGCACAGTACTTTTGTGGTAAATCTTGCATTCCCTCTTAGACAACTCTGGTGGAAGTATCTTATGGCATAAGTGATGTACAATAGAAAATAATCAGAACAATCTGTCTAAAGTATGCATCTGTTATCAATGGAAACTTGTCTGGAGAATGTGTGTGTGTAATGAAGACAGGCTGTATGTCTGCAATTGTTCAATGACAAAGGCTAGCCATTTTAGGGTACGGGATAATGAAGGTGGCCTGTTGGTTTGGCGTATGTATGATCAGAGTAGTCTGAGGGTCCAGAATATGGAAACATAATGACAACTGGTTGTTGTGAAGTGCATATTTATTATAATGTTCTCGTGCAAAGATATGCTTTTGCTGCTTAAATATAAATTACCCTACCATCTTTCTTTCTACATTAAACAAATGAGTGACGTTGCAACTTTTAAAAAGGTCTCCCTTTGGGGCAGGGTTTTCCCATCTTAAACAGAGGGGAAAACTAGCAAGGAAGCTCTGACAGTTTTATTGAACTTTTGCCAGGGTAGTTGGTGGCAACAGTCAATTTGCTGGTTTATTTTCCTCTCCTGAGTGAAAAGGAGAATGAAATAAGGTACCGTTTGAAGATCATATTCAAAGTGCACAAACTTTTTAGGATACATCATTAATTCATGTGTGCTCTGTCTGAAGGTCGATGATTGGCTCATTTCTGTTTGTGTTTCCTCCTGAACAATTTTCTCTGCAATTTTTTTATCATTGATGGTTTGCCGTTGTCATCTTCTTGCATGGCCAGGATGAGGAGACAGGTCCCATGTTTACCTGAGCCGGAATATGAAATGCACGCTGTTGACAGTAATCTGATTCACACAATAGCCATTTAACCAACTGAACAAAATAGGTCAATATATACATCAGTTAAAGAATGTAATTAAGTGGGGATTATTCACCTAGATTTGAAAAAAAAATCCACTGAGGACACTTGACTGTCATCTCTATTCTTACCATGTGCGGCATGCTTATACCAAGGTTTGAAACATACAGAAATATACCCTCACCTGATGACTTGGTGAGACTTGTACCGTACCAGCCGCCCCAAACAGGCATTGGAATGTGGCGACTAGGGGCTTTTCACAGTAACTTCATTGAAGCCTACTTGTGACAATAAGCAATTATTATTACTTGGATCTGGGCAGTTAGAGATACAATGTCAGATTTGCTAGGAGGTAAACTCAGATGCTGTCCAATCTGCTTGCCTTTTGAATACTCTTTATCAATTCTTTATTTGGTTTTGTTGTCTTTGGTTACAGATACATGAGGAAGCCGGATCTGTGAGAGTTATAATCATTATCATGGTGCTGGAGCAAGAAGGAAATGTTACTGTGGTTGTCCGAATACGGCCACCGAATCAACGAGAGCAGCAGAGCAATAAGCAGGCAGTTGTGGAAGCAGTAGGTGAAAATGTTCTGGTCTTTGACCCAAAGGAAGATACAAACGATGATGTGTTTTCTGGAGCTAAGTTCAGAGACCGAGAGATGCCTCATCGGAAAAGCAAGGATTTGAAGTTTGTGTTTGATAGAGTTTTTAACGAAACCTCTACACAGCAAGAGGTATTTGAGTTCACAACAAAACCCATTTTGGAAGGTGTTTTGAATGGCTACAGTTGCTCAGGTAAGGGTTAAAGCTACATTACAGTTTGAAAATACAAAGTCACTATAGCTCCAGCGCAGATGTAAATGTGCATTTGGGAATCTATACAACTCCATTGAATTACTTCAGTTTGTGCCCAAAAGAAGGTGCGCACCCCCCCCCCCAAAGGAATCTAGAGTTGCTGTGGCAACATACAGTTTTACACAGCAACCTAAACTTTTATTTTGCTGTGGCAACATACACGACATCTACATTTGCATGCATGTTGGGAGAGGCTCCAATTTCTTTCCTTCTCATGACTTACCAGGAATTGCTTGCCCTTGCCATCTGCCATTGGCATGTCTTGGAAGGATTTAATAATAATCTTTAATGCCACAAATAGGCTTACATTAACACTGCAATGAAGGTACTGTGAGAATGCAAGTTGACATTCAAGCCCTGGAGTGTGACTTGAAGCTGGACCTTCTGACTTGGAGGCAGGGTAGGTATTCACTGTGCTGCAAAATTGGGAAGATTCTGGGCGGGGGTTTTCGCGGTCTTAGCCAGGATAGCGGAGGAGGAGGTTTACCCGGACCCTTTGGTGGAAATATTTGGTGTTTCAGAGAAGTCGTGGCCTTCTTTTGCTGGAGAGGCAGTCTGCATTGCTGCCGGGGGTAGCGGCTGGTTAGTTGACCTGTACAACTTCCTGCGGTTAGAGAAGATAAAGTATGAGTTGAGTGGCTCAGCAGGGTTTGAGAAAAGGTGGGGAATGTTTGTGACCATGTTTGAGGAGCTGTTCGTTGCAGGGGTGTGGGAGGAGGGCTGGGAGGATGAATGTTCCCCCCAACCCCCCCGCCATGACAAGTATACTGTTTTTTGACACTAGGGGAGGGGGGGATTGCCTGGCCTAAAACAGCAGCAGCCAGAGCAGTGGCACTTCAACTGGCTTTGTTGTTAAGTAGGGAGGAGGGACAAAGCGCAGAAGAGCAATCTTAATAGCCAGGGGCACAGATAAGTGCTTCTGTGGACGTGAAAGAGACTCCAGGATGGTATGATGCCTCCCTGGTGCCAGGGTACAGGATATCTCTGAGGAAGGGGGAGGGTGACCAGTCAGAGGTCATGGTACATATTGCTGCTAACGACAGAGGCAGGGAGAGTGACTAGGTCCTGCAGCAGGAGGTCAGGGAGTTGAATAGAAAGCTTAAAAAAAGGAACTCCTGGAGTTGTGATCTCAGGATTACTTCCTGCGCCACGTGCCAGTGAGGCTAGAAATGGGAAGATAGTACAGCTAAACACGTGGCTGAACAGCTGTGTAGAGGGAGGGTTTCAGATATATCAACCATTGGGATCTCTTCCAGGGCAGGTGAGACCTATACAAGAAGGATGATTTGCATCTAAACCGGTGGGGCATAAATATCCTGGCTGCAAGGTTTGTCACACCTTATGTTTAAACTAGTGTGGCAAGGAGGTGGGAACCAGAGCAATAGGTCAGAAGGTCGAATAACTGAGGGGGAACTACAGAATAGGGCCATTAAGACTCCGAGGAAGAGCAGGCAGGACGATGTTGCTGAACACAGCAGGACTGGTGGTCTGAAGTGCATTTGTTTCAATGCGAGAAGTCTAACAGCTAAGGCAGATGAACTTGAGAGCTTGGATTAGGACTTGAAACTGTGATGTTGTTGCCATTAGAGGCTTGGTTGAGGGAGGGACAGGCTTGGCAGCGTTTCAGTATTTAAATGTTTCAGGCAGGATTGAGGGGGATGTAAAAGCAGTGCTGGAGTTGCACTACTGGTTATGGAGAGTATTACAGCTGGACTGCAGGAGGACACCTCAGAGGGCTCATGCAGCGAGGTCATTATGGTTAGCCTGCTTTTCTAAATGGAGGGCTGTGACTAGTGGTGGTCCGCATGGATCAGTGCTGGGACCATTGCTGTTTGTAGTATATATATAAATGATTTGGAGGAAAATGTAATTGGTCTGATTAAGTTTGCGGATGACACAAATGTTGGTGGGATTGCGGATAGCGATGAGGACTGTCAGAGAATACAGAAGGATTATAGATCGGTTGGGCGGAGAGATGACAGATGGAGTTTAATCCAGGCAAATGTGAGGTAATGCAATTTGAAAGATCTAATACAGGAGGGAAAAATACAATACATGGCAGAACCCTTAAGAGTATTGATAGACAGGGGGATCTGGGTGTACAGGTCCGCAGGTCACTGAAAGTGGCAACGCAGGTGGAGAAGGTAGTCAAGAAGGCATACATCATGTTTGCCTTCATCAGCCAAGACATTGAGTGTAAAAATTGGCATGTAATGCTGCAGCTGCATAGAACCTTAGTTAGGCCACACTTGGAGTATAGTGTTCAATTCTGGTCACCGCAGTACCAGAAGGATGAGGAGGCTTTGGAGAGGGTATAGAAGAGATTTACCAGGATGTTGCCTGGTATAGAGGGCATTAGCTATGAGGAGAGGTTTGATAAACTCAGTTTGTTCTCAATGGGACAACCAAGATTGAGGGGTGACCTTATAGAAGACTACAAAATTATGAGGGGCATAGACAGAGTGGATAGTCAGAATCTTTTTCCCAGGATGGAAGAGTGAATTAGTAGGGGACATAGGTTTAAGGTGCAAGGAGCAAAGTTTAGAGGAGTTGTGCAAGGGAAGTTTTTTTTCCACATGCGTTAAGTGGTGCCTGGAGCTTGCCGCTGGATGAGGTGGTGGAAGCAGGTGTGATAGTGACATTTAAGGGGTGTCTTCACAAATACATGAATAGGATGGGAATAGAGGGATGCAGACCCTGGAAGTGTAGAAGGTTTTGGGTTAGACGGGTAGCACAGTCGGCGCAGGCTTGGAGGGCCGAAGGGCCTGTTCCTGTGCTGTACTTTTTTTTTTGTTCTTTGAGACTGCATAACTAAGCAAATTGTGATGTGATGCAATGTAGTCCGGGTTAATTCTTATTACTTCCAAAGGTTTGCAATGCAACATGCTAGTGAATTGGGCCGATTGCCTATGGATGGGTAAATCTTTATAAAATAAAGAAAAACACTGAAAGGGTATTGCTGAACAATATAAAATGTTAAGCGGTGTTTGTATCATCCTGCATATGAATGGAATGATGCAAGATAAGTGCTATGGTAAATGAGGAACATTACCAAAGTTTTTAGCTCCTGCAATTCATGGGAAAATGGATTTGGCACATTTGCCTCTATAATATTTCTTGCATTATGGTGCAATTTTTTACTTCACAGTTTGCAATTATCTTCCTCCTGTTCCCACAGCCCCCTCTCCTCCTTTTTGATTTCTCTTTATTGTTTGCTCCAAAGTAAAATCCAGAAGATGCTGAAAATACTCAGCAGGTCCAGCAGCATTCGTGAGGAGAGAAATAGAGTTAACATTTCAGGTCAATAATCTTTCATCGGAACCAGTTCTGTTTCTTTCTCTGCAAATGTCATGTCCCAGCACTCGCTGCTTTTATTTGTGTTAAACCAAAGATTTATAATTAATTCCACCCACTGACTAAGTACCAGCTTTAAATCACTTGAGTAAACTAGTATTGTGCACCAGGGAAATTGACAGAATATAAAGACCTTTCGAAAATATTCTGCTTGGCTTTAAAATTTAGGGCTCACACTAAACTTGGTCAGTGTTGCTTAAATTTAATAATAACTTCTGTAATACAGTCTGTCAGTGATCAACAACATCAATATGTTTGCAATTAATGCTGGAATGTTGAACTGTAATCAGTGTTAACCCTTTCCATAATTGCTATTTTATACTAACACCCCCAAGGCAACATTGTAATGGATCCATTTCCAGCTGTAAGTTTTGCAAGTGGAGTATGCAGCCAGTCACTTGAATTTATTTGAACTTCTATTTTGGTAGTTCGCTTCAAAATGGCTTAAAAAATAATTCTTGCTTACTACTTAATACAAATCCTGTCAGCAATGGCCTAATAAATGTTTCGAAGCTTTATAGAGCAACTTATCCATTACTCTTACGATTCGATTCTATCAGCTTGAAGACAAAACAAGCCAACAGCAGTTACTTCTGGCTCATGTTTTTTTCTATAAATTTAGAGTACCCAATTATTTTATTTTTCAATTAAGGGCCAATTTAGCTTGACCAATCCAGCTAACCTGCACATCTTTGGGTTGTGGGGGTGAAACCCATGCAGACACGGGGAGAATATGCAAACACCACACGGACAGTGACTAGGGGTTGGGATTCGAAGTCGGCAGTCCCAGTGCTAATCACTGCGCCAAATACCGCCCTTCTGGCTCATGTTTTTGAGACACAAGCAACAAGTAATCACAAGTGCATAATTTGTCCATTCCTTGAAGAGTAATCCACAGTGAAGGTTTCATATGTAGAATTTGGACGTCAGTTGTTTTGAGCAGAAGTGCAATGTTGTAGGAGAGAATGATTTAAATTGTACTATTTCGCCCATTGAGCTGCCCCTTCCCGAAAAGCAGGTACAATTTGCTGATTATGCTGAAATGGCATAATATATCTTTGTGTAAGGTGCCTGTTAACCTCCATAGAGTATCTACTTGTTGACTAATGGGAAATTGCCCATTGAGGAACATATTCAGGATTCGATCCCGTCTTGGTTGAATATTTAAGGGTATTATGGAGTGATTTTATAAGTTGTAATTAAATGTGAAATGTGAGTCAGTGGTCTGTTTTCATTTCTGAATCAGAAGGTTGTGGGATCAAGCTTCACTGAACGTTTACAGTGCGGAAAGAGACCATTAAGCCCTTCAAGCCTGCACTAACCCGCTGAAAGAGCATCCTACCTAATCCCACTTCACTGGCTTCTCCCCATAACCTTGCACACTTTATTTTCGGATAGCAATCCAATTCCCTTTTTCATAGCTCGATCGAATCTGCCTTTCTGGAAGTTCATTCCAGACTCTAATCACACTCTGGGTGAAATGAATTTTATTCACATGACTGCTATTCTTTTCACCCATTATTTTCAGTCTGTGCCTGTTCTTGATGAGCTCTTGAGAGGGAACAGTTTCTCACTATTTATCCTGTCCATATCCCTCAGGATCTTGAATACCTCTATCAAGTCTCCTCTCGGCCTTCTTTGCCCCACTTCTCCAATCTATCCTCATAGCTACAGTTGTCTTTTCCTGGAATCATTCTTGTGAATCTCCTCTGTATTCTTGCCAATACCGTCATATCCTTCCTCAAGTACGGTGTCCAGAACTGGATATAGCTCTCCAGATGAGGCCTAACTGGTGTCTGTACAAGTTCTACACAACCTTCTTACTCTCTTACTCAGTGCTCCTATTAATAAAACCTAGGATACAACAGCTTTCTCAACATGTCCTGCCACCTTCAATGGCTTATGTGCACATAAACCCAAGGCCCTGTACCTTCTTTAGAGTTTCTCCCTTTATTTTGTACTCTCGCTCCATATTCTTTGCACTTCTCTGCATTGAACTTAATTTGCCAATCTACCAATGCAACTTGGGTGTCCTTTTGAAAGTCAAGACCATCCTCATCATAGTTGACAATTCTTCCAAACTTCATACCATCTGCAATTTTTGAAATCATGCCCTGCACACCACTGTCCATAGGTCATTAATATATATCAGGAAGAGCAACGGTCCCAATGCTGACCCCTGGACAATTCCTCTACAAGTCTCCCTCCAATCTGAAAAACAATTGATAACTACAATGTTTCCCGCCACTCGGGCAACTTCTTGTCCAAGAGCCTACTTTCCCTTTTATTCCATGAGCTAGAATTTTGCTCATAAGTCTGACGTGTGGCACTGGATCAAATTCCTTTTGAAAATCCACATACACCACATCAATAGCCTTGCCCTTATCAACCTTCTCTGTTACTACCTCAAAAAAAAACTCCAAAGTTAGTTAAACATGTTATTCCCTTGCCACGCCCACGCCAGCTTTCCTTCATTATCCTGCACCTGTCTAAGAGACTACCAATTTTGTCC
The DNA here is from genome assembly GCF_902713615.1 of Scyliorhinus canicula. Classification (NCBI taxonomy): domain Eukaryota; kingdom Metazoa; phylum Chordata; class Chondrichthyes; order Carcharhiniformes; family Scyliorhinidae; genus Scyliorhinus; species Scyliorhinus canicula. The sequence continues at coordinate 6,571,128 of NC_052168.1, read as the reverse complement.
CAAACTGTAGTTTCCAGATATTTCCCTATGAATGTAGTCAAACTGGCTGGTCTGTAGTTGCTGACGTATCCTTGCGCCCTTTTTTTTTTGAACAAGGGTATAACATTTGCCATTCTCCATTGATCTGGCACCACTCTGTGTCTGAAGAAGACTGAAAGATTATCACCAGTACCTCTGAAAGTTCCACTTCTCTCTCCCTATCCTTTGATGCATCTCCTCTGCACCCATTGCCATTTCAATTTTAAGTAAAGCTAGCCTTTCTAACAACACCTCATTTATACCAGTTACCTCCACTCACATATCATAGAATTCATAAAGTGCAGAAGGAGGCCATTCAACCCATTGAGGCTGCATCGACCCTCTTAAAGAGCATACGAAGCAGGCTCACGCCCTATCCCTTCAACCGTGTACTCCACTCATCCTTGGACAGTAAGGGGCAATTTAGCATGGCCAGTCCATGTAATCTGCACATCTTTAGACTGTGGGAAGAAACCAGAGCTCACCTAGGTTAATACTTCAATGCAGTAATGAGGTGGTGAAACTCTCTGCCTTCATTCAGGTGTGACATTAAACTGCAGCCCTGTCTTCCCTCAGAAATGGACGTAAAGAAAATCCTATAGCATTGTTTGAAAAACATGGAAGTGCTTTTTTGTATGTCGGCTAATATTTATCTCTCAACCAGCATCATTGAGAGATTATGTGGTTATTTTACATAGAATATCCAGCCATTTGTCCCAAAAGGTCCATGATGGTGTCTATGCTTGACTTGTACCTTCCTCCATCCAACAATCAGCATAACTCTCTATTCCCAGACTCATATACTTACCTAATTTTATTTATGTATCTCATTGCTGCTTATGATATTACCGTGGTGCAAACTACATTTTCTATATTACAAAAAAAAACAGTTTTTAATTGGCTGTAAAGCATTTTGGAACATGCTGAGGCCATTAAAGGCAAAAAGTATAAAAGTTCTTGTTCCTTTAATCCCGCCCATTCGCTGCCCCACTGCCAACAGAAAGACAATCTTTCAAAAATATAACTATGCTTAACTATGATTTTTTAATTTTTTAAAAAGAAATAAATTTAGAGTACCCAATTCATTTTTTCCAATTAAGGGGCAATTTAGCGTGGCCAATCCACCTAGTCTGCACATCTTTGGGTTGTGGGGGTGAAACCCACGTAAACATGGGAAGAATGTGCAAACTCCACACGGACAGTGACCCAGAACCAGGATCGAACCTGGGACCTCGGTGCCGTGAGGCAGCAGCGCTAACTGCGCCACCATGCTGCCCTTGCTTAACTAGATTTCACATTATCCTTCTCTAAAGATGTAGTGGGGGATGAACTCTATTGATAGGGTAATACTACTTTTCATCAGTTTTCTTTGAATTTCTAATGTACTGTGCATTTTATTTTTCAGTCTTTGCCTATGGTGCAACAGGATCTGGGAAGACTCATACAATGTTGGGCAGTGTTGATCAGCCTGGTGTGATGTATCGTACTATGGTGGAGCTATATGAGAAAATCGAAGAGATGAAAGATGAGAAAATTTGTGAAGTTGCTGTCTCGTACTTGGAGGCAAGTAGACTTTTTAAAAGAAAATGCATTAAGTACAAGTACATTGGCAGAGCCTTATTGACTCCTGTTTAATATCACCTGCCTGTTATCAGGTAAGAATAATTTATATAGTGCCTTTAACATAATAAAATATCCCTGCATACTGCACAGGAGATATTACCTCACACAGCCACATTAGGGCATATTAGGTTAGATGCTCAAAGCTTGGGTAAAGAGACGTGCTTTAAGAAGGATCTTGGAGAAGGCGAGGGAGGGAATTCCAAAACTTGGGCCCTAAGGAACTGAAGGTTGGGCCACCAATGCTGGCGTGATAATTTTAATTCAAAGAGCTTCAACTGATTGGCCAGCAAAGAATTAATTAATCATATCGTCGATTTCCCTTGAGTGTAACAGTTCTATGTGGTGGTGACATCACAATGGCGTGTAATGAGCTCTGATCTACTCCCAACTCTCAAAAATAACTGCTGTATTGAAAGGGGCGGATGTTTGTGGACAGACTACAAATTATTGCTACTGGAAGAAGCTGGTTGTAAGTTTTTTTTTATTAGATCATATAAATTATCAGATTAAATGAGCAATAGTGAAGACTGATGGTGGAATTAAAGCCTGTGTGGATGTTTGCAGAGGCAGGTAATGTGTACTTGAGACTGAATATTTTCATTAATATCCACCAGTATTGGGGCTTTCCCTAGTCCACAAATATTTTTGTTTTCGACCTTCTGGCCAATTTTGAACGCTGATCTCCATCAAATCCCAGTTCTAAAAATAAAGATTCTAGAAAGTTCAGGCAACCTATGTAAATAAATGTTGATCCTCTGTGTGGTACTGAAACATAACAAATTAACTATCCAACCACTTTTTACCCTGGAGTCCAATTATATATTCTAAATTAGCTGTTACATCACGGTGGTTGTATGGTAGCGTTCAAACTGAAGCGCTAACAATTCTGAGCACACTGGCTGTTGCTATTGGCTGTGATGTCAACTGTTACCAAAACATCTGAGCCAAAGTGAAATAAATTAATCTTTCCCATTTTTTTTGTTTGAAAATGGGTATCTGAAAACAACAAGCAGCAGTCTCATCTCTGGGTTCAGGTGATGATTATAAACCATTTCATTCCGGAGGAGTTCTGAGCTCTTCTGTAAAGATTCCCATCTTGTAAGCCTATCCAAGTTTCCTGATTTGTTCTCGACCGAAGTGTGCCATAGCTATAGAACATAGGGTAGACTAAACTATTGCTAACCAAGCTGGAGCTTCTAACCATGCTACTAACAGCTCCAGTAACTCTGACCGACCAAAGACTTGTTTTGTCCGGCTCCAGTGTTCTCTACCTCTTGCATGACACCTAATGGTCGGAGGCTACGTCACTGGTCATATACTACTGCATATCATTACATCTCCGTTCCTCGGAGATTTTAAAAATATACTGCACACCATTATGATATGAGTAACAATGCACTTTACACAATTCACAAATTTTATTGTCCAATCACAGATTCAGCCGCTCTGGTTTCTTTATCTTCCTTGTTGATCTTCTCAACCTTGGTATGCCATGTTACTACTTTGAACATCTGTCGGTGTATCTGATAAGGTTGAACATCTGTCGGTGTAGCTGATAAGGTTGTGTCACTGTTTTGAATGTTGTTCTGTATATTCAAGTTTGACTCTTCCAATGTTTGTGTTGGTTCAGGTTGATAGATGTTTTCACTTACACCATCACCTTGCTGGCCTTGAACGGGTTCTTTTGTTTTCAATAGTGCCCTACGAATTCTTCTCAAAATCTGCCCTTGTTCTGTATGATCTTGTGATAATATTAAATTTTGCAGTCCAGAGGTAATCAGCAGTCGAACACCAGATAACTTCAAAGAGCTGTTTATTTACCGCGGGCTATAGCACAAGTGTAACTGAGTTACAGCAAGTGAAAAAGCAAATTTTTCTTAGTTACAGTTGACTATATATTCTTACAAAACCCCTCAAGCCTTTCAATCATTAGTCATACAATTAGCTCATTACGCCCTCCTTCATGTAATTATTTCTTCCCATCATTAGTAATAGTTAGTTCACATGTTTCATAGTATAGCAAGTCTTTATCGACAGTCCTGAGGAGTGTAGTTCTCACAAACAGTTAGGCTCCCACAGATAGTTCACAGGCTTTCCAGATAGCCAAGGCCGTGATAACGCCTTCTCACAGAAGCGATTCATTTTAAAATGCGCGTACACATTTTGCACAAACTTGACATTACATTTCCCATCAAGCTCTGATTTTTAACTTGACCAAACTCTCATTCCATTTCCCATTAAGCTCTGATTCAAACTTGAGCCAAACTCTCACTTGGACCTGCCTCTTGTAGTACAGTAGCTTTACTAGACCATCCATCAAGATCCTCAATCCTTATAACATCGCTTGGTAATAAAGGTTTAAGACTCCTGGTTGTTCTATCATAGTATGCCCTCTGTTTTTGCTTCTGAGATTCCAGCTTGCATCTAAACTTTTAGTTTTGCCTTGTTTATGTGTGGAATGGCAATGTGGTACGTAGCTTATGATTCACTCTGCAGGTGACAAACACAGCTTAAAGGTGAAGTTCTATAACTCAGTAGAGCTAGATACAGATCAGTTTTGCTTTTTTAATAACTGCTTTATTATTTGAACTCCCTTCTCTGCTTCACATTCGATTGTGGGTACAATGGACTTGAAGTAATATGTTCAAAATCCTGCTGCATCGCAAACCCTTGTCATTCTTTGCAATTAAAACATGGACCATTAGCACTCACCAGAGTTTTAGGTATGCCATGTCTTGCAAATGTCAATTTTGTGTGCATTATTTCACCACTTGCCGAGGTGAACCTCATGAATTTGTTTTTGCATATCGCTGCATAGAGGCTGAGGAATCACAATTCTTTCTTGCCTTAATAGTAGCCCATTTACTACACTTAGCTCAGATTTGATTTCATGATATTTTGTGCATGAACATTTAGGCCAACTATTGTTAAAGTTTTGTATTACCATCAGCAACACCTCTTTTGCTGTCTCTTCGACAATTCGTTTCAACTTTGCATCTGATCCTGGCAGTGCATCAGTGATCATGTCTATGTGAACCTGTACATCTTCTGAAACTTGTCACCCAGGAACATAATCTGCAATGAAAATGCCTGGTCTACAGAGACCTGGACCTGCTCAATGATATGTTTCATAGCTGTGGAGTATCTTCGACGCAGATATAATGCCAAAGGGCATGCGAAGAAAGCAACATCTGACAAAAGGAGTATTGAATGTGTAGTACTTTGCACTTTCTTCATCAAGCTTGAGCTGTCCGAATCCCTGCGATGCATCAAGTTTGGTAAAAATTCTGCACCAGACATCTCGCTTGTGATCTCTTCTCTCTTTGGAGTTTGATAATGCTCCCTTTTTACGTTTGCGTTCAAATCCTTGGGATCCATACAAATCCTGAGATCGTTATCTTCCTTTTCACGGACCATTGAGTTGGCCCAATCTGTAGGTTCTTCTATTTTCCATAGGACTCCATTGTGTCATCCTGTCTAACTCTGATTTCAGACAGGCACACATTGGTGCTGGAACTCTTCGAGGAGCGTTTTATCACTGGTTGAGCATCCTCTCAATTGTATTTTATATGTGAACGGCAGGACGCCAAAGCCCTTGAATGTTTCTGGAAAGGCCTGTACAATGGACTCCACTGAGCGTACTCCGTGCACTGTCAGTGCTATAGACTCTTCGTACCAATTCCAGTGTCTCACAGGCTTCATCACCCAATAATGATTCACAACCTTCAGCAACAATTGAGCACTTCAGCTTGTGCACATTGTTTTTTTATTTGCATGTCTAATTCGCAAATACCTTAAGTATCAATCTTCTTACCAATGTAGTACTTAATAAGACCGGCTTATTTTGAATTCTTGTCTTTAGCTGCATGGTCTTAATATCGCTTGTACTGATTAGGTTTGCCTTCTGACCAGTATCTAATTTTACAGCAATTAGAGATCGATTGATAGTCAAAGGTACAGTCCATTTGTCCCTTGTTGCAATATCACTTTCAGCACTCCTTATACTTGTGGGTGACATTTTATTCGGTGTGGCTTCATTTGCTGTGTCTTCATCCGACACCAGGCCAGTGAAAAATGTCACTTAAATTAATGTCATCGATCATGTTAATCGACTGCCCTGCATTAATTTTCTTATTTGAGAAAGTATTTGCGAAGTGATTCCTTCCTCTGCACTTGGTGCATATTTTGCCAAAAGCTGAATATTGCCTTGGTAGGTGCTTATGAACACATTGTTTTCATGCAATGGCTGTTGGCTGTGTGTCCAGACAGTTTAGAATGGCTGCTGAGACCACGTTTCGTTTTTAAGTGTGTCACAACACCAATGGCGGTTGCATTGCTTGCAATGTTCGTGCCAAAACTTCTTACATTAAAAGTATTAACGTGTTGCGCAGCTAGTTTGCATATTCTAATTTGAGTTCATTTTCTCGCACCTTGGTATCATGCAATCCAAACACAATTTGATCTCTAATCATGGAGGATTTCAGAATCGTGAAGTTGCACGTCTGCTTAAGGTCAGTAAGAAAACTATTGAATGATCCGCCATTCTTCTGCGTGCGCATCCAAAAAATGAACATTTTGTATGTTTCATTTTTCTTAAGTGTACAATGCTCGCCAAAGTTTTGGATCAGAGCATCAAATTTCTTACTGTCTTGCTCATACGTGAATGTATTACATATTTCAATCGACGGCGGGCCTGCTACCGTGAGCAATTAACGCAATTTGTCTCTCGTCCGGCTGTGCCTGCAAGCTGATAGCTGAGACATGCAGCGTGAAGTGCTGCTTAAATGCACACCAATTTCCATCCACGTTACCAGTAAGTTGAAGCTGTTCTGGAGCGTTCAGACTTTCCATTTGAAGAACCACATTTTTCTTGTAGCAATGTTTCTTCTTTGTTTGACAACCTGTGCCATTTAAATTACTCCTGGTATCATGTTACGTTCGTGTGCTATGATAATAAATTAATCAGCGTGCGACAGAACCACATTTTTCTTGTAGCAATGTGACTTCTTTGTTTGACGACTGTGCAGTTCAAATCACTCCTGGTACCATGTTATGTATGTGTGCTATGATAAATGAATCAGTGTGCGACAGAACATCTAGTTCAAGACTAGTTATTTAACGTTGAATAAACTGTGGGTAGATTAACTTGCTAACCAAACTGTGGAAATTCTAACCATGCTCCTGTAACTCTGACCAAGACTGGTTTTGTCCATTTCCAGTGTCCTGTTCCTCTTGCATGACGTCTAATTGTCAGAGGTCTTGTACACTTGCCCTACACTTGTCGAATACACTGTTGCTGCATATCATTGCAAAGTGGTTTCACAAAATTGTCCTTTGTAGTAACTTCACATGAATGTCTGTAAGGGGCTAAGATGGATGGAGCTCAGCACTGCTGTGTAAGTATACAGTCTGATGTTGTAATGATTTTACTTTAACTGTTAAATTCTTATAGCGCATTGATATAAATTGGGACTTGTGAAAAATAATCTTCCCTACCAGGGTTTTGTATTTGTCTTCATACTGTTGAGAATGTTTTTTTTTTAATAAATTTAGATTACCCAATTATTTTTTCCAATTAAGGGGCAATTTAGCGTGGCCAATCAACCTACTCTGCACATTTTTGGGTTGTGGGGGCGAAACCCACGCAGACACGGGGAGAATGTGCAAACTCCACACGGACAGTGACCCAGAGCCAGGATCGAACCTGGGACCTCAGCGCCGTGAGGCGGTTGTGCTAACCACTAGGCCACCGTGCTGCCCTACTGTTAAGAATGTTGATTGAATGCCATGAGGTCTGAAAAGCTGCAAACTATTACTCTGATAACATTTAATACTATTACTATAGATTCTGGGGGATTAGCTACCAGAAAGAAATAGGAAGTTTTAAAATTCAGCAAATACAGAAAGCTATGCCTCAGAGCACGACTTCAAGCAACTATTAATTCTCTAAGTTGATCGTGTGTTTAATTAAGCAGAAATTGCACTTGGATTCAACTCCTGTGGAACATTTTCATGTGTAATGCCTTGAGCAGTCTTTCCACTTGGGTGTTCTTCAAGTAAAAATCCTCAACTATCCTTCATGTTTCAGGGTAGTCAGAAATTCTGCTCATTTTAAATTGCATTGCTCTGGTGTTAGATGGGGAGTGGACGGACAGTGAAGCAAGAGGTGTAGTGTTCAGCCACATCTGTGAAATAACAGCCTGTTTCAAATTCTGGGATCAGTGATCCGTTTCTAGATATTGAAATGATTGTAGGCCATGTTATGGCATAACTGGCAAGTTTATTTTGGCACCTTTGCTCTTTGACATTTGATTTTGGCAGTGTTTATGCCAACTGTGTACAAAAACACATACACTCATCTTTCAAAATAACAAGATAATTGGGGCAAACACGAGGGTTAAATAGAACTGGAGTATGGTAAGCGAAAAGGAATTTGATTCTGTTACATCTTAATTGGAACAGAATAGCTGGTGAAAAGGCAGGCCCAGATGGAAGTAGGAAATGAGATAGACCAATGTTTAACTGCTGAACCAGTCCAATATGATTTTTATCTTTTAATTCTTGCTCGACAATGGGTCCTGACTTTGTTCACAGATTTCTTGTCCTCTGGAGCATTGTGGTTAGGAGTTGAGTGCATGTTTTCCCAGCTGATGCACAGCTTACATTTATACAGCACTTCTAACACGATAAAATTTTCCAGAGTACTTTACAGGACCATTAATACATACACAGTCTGCAGAACATTACCTTCCCCCCCCCCCCCCCCCCCCTCTCATCTTCCCATAACAGCATCCCCGAATAGGTGCCGGAATGTGGCGACTAGGGGCTTTTCACAGTAACTTCATTTGAAGCCTACTCGTGACAATAAGCGATTTTCATTTCATTTCATTTCACTCATTCCCAGTCCCTTCTTTTCTGATTCTTGCAATAGTGATTACTCCTTTCAGTGTAGTCTATTAATACTTGTCATGCCATAAAACTTGCAACTTAATGTAATCGTGCTATGCTTTCTATTTGTCCTCAGCCGTGCACTAAGTTGACAGTTTACTGAAGCTAAATTATTTTAATTGTTCCACTCGAGAAAGCATTCTACCTAGGTTTATTTTTTGATGATAAATACTTCAAATAGGTGTAAATCCGTCATAGTTGACTTGTGGTTTCTGCTTATTAATTAATCCACATTACAGAAAAGGGGAGGGTAGGAATATTGGGCCATATCAGCAGAAGGCTCACTAAAATATCTACATTTTTAATTTCAGAGTACCCAATTATTTTTTTTTCCAATTAAGGGGCAATTTAGCCCCTTAGTGGCCAATCCACCTAACCTGCACATCTTTGGGTTGTGGGGTAAGACCCACGCAGACGCGGAGAGAATATGCAAACTCCACACGGACAGTGACCTGGGGATCCAACCCGGGTCCTCGGCGGTGTAGGCAGCAGCGCTAACCACTGCGCCACCAAGCCGCCCGGCTCACTACAATAGTATGGATGCAAAATAGTAGCTGGATTTTTGTTTTGTCCATGGCTTTTTAGTTTTCTTGGTGTCTCGGTTTGTGAGGAACGAATTGTCAGTTGCACCCATACTGGTATACACCACTCTCCAAAACCAAGCTATAATTTTGACTTTGATCTTGTGAATAGAACATAAGAACTAGGAGCAGGAGTAGGCCATCTGGCCCCTCGAGCCTGCTCCGCCATTCAATGAGATCATGGCTGATCTTTTGTGGACTCAGCTCCACTTTCCGGCCCGAACACCATAACCCTTAATCCCTTTATTCTTCAAAAAACTATCTATCTTTACTTTAAAAACATGTAATGAAGGAGCCTCAACTGCTTCACTGGGCAAGGAATTCCATAGATTCACAACCCTTTGGGTGAAGAAGTTCCTCCTAAACTCAGTCCTAAATCTACTTCCCCTTATTTTGAGGCTATGTCCCCTAGTTCTGCTATCACCCGCCAGTGGAAACAACCTGCCCGCATCTATCCTATCTATTCCCTTCATAATTTTAAATGTTTCTATAAGATCCCCCCTCATGCTTCTAAATTCCAACGAGTACAGTCCCAGTCTACTCAACCTCTCCTCATAATCCAACCCCTTCAGCTCTGGGATTAACCTAGTGAATCTCCTCTGCACACCCTCCAGTGCCAGTATGTTCTTTCTCAAGTAAGGAGACCAAAACTGAACACAACACCTTATACAATTGCAACATAGCCTCCCTAGTCTTAAACTCCATCCCTCTAGCAATGAAGGACAAAATTCCATTTGCCTTCTTAATCACCTGTTGCACCTGTAAACCAACTTTCTGTGACTCATGCACTAGCACACCCAGGTCTCTCTGCACAGCGGCATGCTTTAATATTTTATCGTTTAAATAATAATCCCGTTTGCTGTTATTCCTACCAAAATGGATAACCTCACATTTGTCAACATTGTAGTCCATCTGCCAGACCCTAGCCCATTCACTTAACCTATCCAAATCCCTCTGCAGACTTCCAGTATCCTCTGCACTTTTCGCTTTACCAAGCATCTTAGTGTCATCTGCAAACTTGGACACATTGCCCTTGGTCCCCAACTCCAAATCATCTATGTAAATTGTGAACAATTGTGGGCCCAACACGGATCCCTGAGGGACACCGCTAGCTACTGATTGCCAACCAGAGAAACACCCATTAATCCCCACTCTTTGCTTTCTATTAATTAACCAATCCTCTATCCATGCTACTACTTTACCCTTAATGCCATGCATCTTTATCTTATGCAGCAACCTTTTGTGTGGCACCTTGTCAAAGGCTTTCTGGAAATCCAGATGTACCACATCCATTGGCTCCCTGTTATCTACTGCACTGGTAATGTCCTCAAAAAATTCCACTAAATTAGTTAGGCACGACCTGCCCTTTATGAACCCATGCTGCGCCTGCCCAATGGGACAATTTCTATCCAGATGCCTCGCTATTTCTTCCTTGATGATAGATTCCAGCATCTTCCCTACTATCGAAGTTAAGCTCACTGGCCTATAATTTCCTGCTCTCTGCCTACCTCCTTTTTTAAACAGTGGTGTCACGTTTGCTAATTTCCAATCCACCGGGACCACCCCAGAGTCTAGTGAATTTTGGTAAATCATCATTAGTGCATCTGCAATTTCCCTAGCCATTTCTTTTAGCACTCTGGAATGCATTCCATCAGGGCCAGGAGACTTGTCTATCTTTAGCCACATTAGTTTGCCCATCATTACCTCCTTAGTGATAACAATCCTCTCAAGGTCCTCACCTGCCATAGCCTCATTTCTATCAGTCGCTGGCATTTTATTTGTGTCTTCCACTGTGAAGACCGACCCAAAAAACCTGTTCAGTTCCTCAGCCATTTCCTCATCTCCCATTATTAAAACTCCCTTCTCATCCTCTAAAGGGCCAATATTTACCTTAGCCACTCTTTTTTGTTTTATATATTTGTAAAAACTTTTGCTGTCTGTTTTTATATTCTGAGCAAGTTTACTCTCATACTCTATCTTACTCTTCTTTATTGCTTTTTTAGTAGCTTTCTGTTGCCCCCTAAAGATTAACCAGTCCTCTAGTCTCCAGGAATGAACCAGGACAGGTGTCAGATTTGGAGGTAGATGAGCACTTTGGTGATAGTGACCACAATTCGATTATGTTTACTTTAGTGATGGAAAGGGATAGGTATATACCGCAAGGCAAGAGTCATATCTGGGGGAAAGGCAATTATGATGCGATGAGGCATGACTTAGGATGCATCGGCTGGAGAGGAAAACTGGAGGGGATGGGTACAATGGAAATGTGGAGCTTGTTCAAGGAACAGCTACTGTTTGTCCTTGATAAGTATGTACCTGTTAGGCAGGGAGGAAGTGGTCGAGCGAGGGAACCATGGTTTACTAAAGCAGTTGAAACACTTGTCAAGAGGAAGAAGGAGGCTTATGTAAAGATGAGACGTGATGGTTCAGTTAGGACGCTTGAGAGTTACAAGTTAGCTAGGAAGGCTCTAAAGAGTGAGCTAAGAAGAGCCAGGAGAGGACATGAGAAGTCTTTGGCAGGTAGGATCAAGGATAACCCTAAAGCTTTCTATAGATATGTCAGGAATAAAAGAATGACCTGGTCACGGCTCCTCTACCGCTGCCGCCGGCCAAGTACACCACCAGCCCGGTAGAGGTGGCGACCCTGCGGATATGGGGCCAGTGGAGGAGGCATGGGGGGCGTCTGTCTGGGTGCCAATCTGCGACAACCATCGGTTTGCCCCCGGCAGTATGGATGGGGGGTTCCGAGTATGGCGGCGAGCAGGGGTGGGAAGGGTGGGCAATATGTTCCTGGAAGGGAGCTTTGCAAGTTTGAGGAGCTTGGAGGAGAAATTTGGGCTGGTAAGGGGAAATGATTTTAGATACCTACAGCTGCGGGACTTTGTTCGTAGACAGGTCCCATCTTTCCCGCGCCTCCCGCCAATGGGGATCCTCGACAGAATAGTCTCTAGGAGGGAAGAAGGGGAGGGCAGAGTCTCGGGTATATATAAGGTGCCCATGAGGGAGGAAGGGTCCCAGACAGAGGAACTGAAACTTAAATGGGAGGAGGAGCTAGGCGGGGAAATGGAGGATGGGCTGTGGGCAGAGGCCCTGAGTAGTGTAAATTCGACCGCGACATGTGCTAGGCTCGGGCTGATCCAATTTAAGGTCGTTCACCGGGCCCATATGACGGTGGCTCGGATGAACAAATTTTTCGGGATAGAGGACAAATGCGCTAGGACCAGCGAACCATGTTCACATGTTTTGGGCATGCCCTAAGCTGAGGGGGTACTGGGAGGGATTTGCGGGGGTCATGTCCCAGGTGCTAAAAACAAGGGTGGTGATGAGTCCAGGGGTGGCAATTTTTGGGGTTTCGGAAGACCCGGGCATCCAGGGGGAGAACGAGGCCGATGTGTTGGCCTTTGGTTCCCTGATAGCCCGGCGACGAATATTATTGGCGTGGAGGGACTCAAAGCCCCCGAAGACTGAGTGGTGGCTTGCGGACATGTCGAGTTTCCTGGGGATGGAAAAAATTGAGTTCGCCTTGAGGGGATCTGTGCAGAGGTTCACCCGGAAGTGGCAACCATTTATTGACTTCTTTGCGGGAGAGTGAGCGTAAGCAGGGGGGGGGGGAGAGGGGAGGTAGAGTAGAGTAGGAGGGAAAATATGGCGGGTAGTACCGGTGGGAGGGGAGCGGGCTTGTGTAATATGTTACGATGGAAGTATACGTGGATGTTTGCACATTTTTGTCTTTTTTGCTTTCTTTCTGATGATGTCTGTAACTGTTTATAAAGCCAAAAACTACCTCAAAAAAATTGTTTATTTTTTTGAAAAGGAATAAAAGAATGACTAGGGTAAGAGTAGGGCCAGTCAAGGACAGTAGGGGGAAGTTGTGCGTGGAGTCCGAGGCGATAAGAGAGGTGCTAAATGAGTATTTTTCGTCCGTATTCACACAGGAAAAAGATAATGTTGTCGAGGAGAATACTGAGATACAGGCTACTAGACTAGAAGGGCTTGAGGTTCATATGGAGGTGGTGTTAGCGATTCTGGAAAGTGTGAAAATAGATAAGTCCCCATGGCCGGATGGGATTTATCCTAGGATTCTCTGGGAAGCTAGGGTGGAGATTGCTGAGCCTTTGGCTTTGATCTTTAAGTCATCTTTGCCTACAGGAATAGTGCCAGAAGACTGGAGGATAACAAATGTTGTCCCCTTGTTCAAGAAGGGGAGTAGAGATAACCCCGGTAACTATAGACCAGTGAGCCTTACTTCTGTTGTGGGCAAAGTCTTGGAAAGGTTTATAAGAGATAGGATGTATAATCATCTGGAAAGGAATAATTTGATTAGAGATAGTCAACATGGTTTTGTGAAGGGTAGGTCATGCCTCACAAACCTTATTGAGTTCTTCGAGAAGGTGACTAAACTGGTGGATGAGGGTAAAGCAGTTGATGTGGTGTATATGGATTTCAGTAAAGCGTTTGATAAGGTTCCCCACGGTAGGCTATTGCAGAAAATACAGAGGCATGGGATTCAGGGTGATTTAGCAGTTTGGATCAGAAATTGGCTAGCTGATAGAAGACAACGGGTGGTGGTTGATGGGAAATGTTCAGACTGGTGTCCAGTTACTAGTGGTGTACCACAAGGATCTGTTTTGGGTACAAATTAAATACGGCCAAGAGTGAAATGTTTGTGGTACAGGCAAGAGGCCAGGAGAACAGATTGAGAGGGCTACCGTTTAGGCTGGTTACGGAAAATTTCCGGTATTTGGGAATCCAGGTGGCGTGAGACTCGGGCAGGCTGCACAAGTTAAATTTGGCCAGTGTGGTGGAGCAAATGAAGGGAGAGTTTCGGAGATGGGATGCACTCTCGCTGGCAGGGAGGGTGCAGACTGTAAAGATGACAATCCTCCCTAGATTTCTGTTTGTTTTTCAGTGCCTCCCGATGTTTGTCCCACAGTCCTTCAAAAGAGTTAACCGGATGATCATGAGCTTTGTCTGGGCGGGAAAATCCCCGCGGGTGAAGAAGGCGATGCTGGAGAGGAACCGGAGCGAGGGAGGGCTGGCTTTGCCGAGTCTGATTAATTATTACTGGGTAGGGTAAATTCGACCACAACATATGCCAGGCTCGGGCTGATTCAATTTAAGGTCGTTCACCGGGCCCACATGACGGTGGCTCGGATGAGCAAATTCTTTGACATAGAGGACAAATGCGCTAGGTGCGCGGAAGGACCAGCGAACCACGTTCACATGCTTTGGGCATGCCCTAAGCTTAGGGGGTACTGGGAGGGATTTGCGGGCGTGATGTCCAGCACGAGGGGACATAGCTTTAAATTGAGGGGAGATAGATATAGGACAGATGTCAGAGGTAGATTCTTTACTCGGAGAGTAGTAAGGGCGTGGAACGCCCTGCCTGCAACAGTAGTGGACTCGCCAACACTAAACGCATTCAAATGGTTATTGGATAGGCATATTGATAATAAGGGAATAGTGTAGATGGGCTTTCGAGGGGTTTCGCAGGTCGGCGCAACATCGAGGGCCAAAGGGCCTGTACTGCGCTGTAATGTTCTATGATGTATATTGCAAGGACGGATTTGTGCAAGGGTTTATCAATCCTCGATGTGATTGCTGTGCACTTTGTACACACATTGCGGATGTTCTCTTGGTCTTTCCTAGGTTCTAGACTATGTAAGCTGTAGTTTCTGTGAATATCATGGCTTTTTGAGAGGCTTGTTGGATACTTTTTGTTGCAGTTTCTACATTCTCCTTCCTTTCAGTTCTGACAAAGTGTATATGGACTATTTAGGTGCAATTCTTCAGCCTCAATGCGCTCTCGCTTGAGCCAAAAGATGGCGGTGAACAGCGGGAGAGGTTGAAAACGAGAACCGCACCAGGTGCAACTGGCCCGCTCCCATAAGAAAAATTGGCATTTCGCCTTAGTGTGGTGAGAAACCAGTTATCACCACTTAAGCCCTATTTCCATACAATTAATGGGGGAACCACCCCATATCCAACAGGGAGGGTGGGGTGGGGGGCGGTGGTGGATGCTCATTTGGGGATGAAAGGTCTCTGGGTGGGTAGGGGTCAACTCGCATGTGCAGAGTACGTCGTTGACCGTCTTATGGCACTGGAGCCCAGTCCTCCTGGTCATACACCTCAAGCTTATGGCTGTCACCACCTCGTCCCAGGCAGCACTGCCTGACCTATGGCTCACCCTCCAGGACCCTCTGGGGAACAGGACATCCCTCCTGGCTCGACTGCATCCAGGTGGCTCCCCAGGCCTGCATCGTCGAATCTTGGGACCAATCTTCTTGGCGCCATGGCTGCAGGTTGGCTGTGCAAGTGCTGCTGCTTAACCTTGTTGGGGTACAGTGAAAAGTATTGTTCAGTGCACAGTCCAGTCGGATCGTACCATACATGGAAAAAATAGGACAATTACACAATGTAAATACATAGACATAGACATCGGGTGAAGCATGCGGAGTGTAGTGCTACACAATGGAGAAGATACATGGAGAGATTAGTTCAGTCCATAAAAGGGCCATTCAGGAGTCTGGTAGCAGCGGGGATGAAGCTGTTTTTGAATCTGTTAGAATACCCTGGGTGGAAGGGGTCTTTGATTATGATGCCCGCTTTTCTAAGACAACGGAAGATAGAGACAGTCAGTGGGTGGAAGGCGCAGTTCACATGATTGACTGGCTGCGTTCACGACTCTTTATAGTTTTTTACGGTCTTGGGCCAAGCTGTTGCCATAGAATGCTTTCTATGGTGCATCTGTGAAAATTGGGAAGACTCAATTTGACGGTGACAGTGGAAGCCGTGTATTCACATTTGCGATGTATCAAGTATTTACATAATGGGCACACATTGGTTTGATATCCACCCTCAGTCAGGTGTATATATACACTTTGTGACACTGTTGTTAGACTTCATTAGATGAAATTGTCGATGTTTGCGCACATCAGTCAACCATGTTTAATAGAATATGATTATTAATATTGTAATAGATGCCCTGAGTGTTTTGTTTCACTGAAATTAAAATTTCTATGGTTTGAACCTTTTTTCTGCACGTTCATGCCAGCATGTATTGGGGGAGATGGTGGCATCGAGGTAATGTCACTGGGCTAGTAATTCAGAGACCCAGGATAACCCTCTGGGGAGTACGCACAGGTTCAAATCTCCCCACAGCAGCCGGTGGAATTTAAATCTGGAATTGAAAGCTAGTCTTTCTCTAATGGTGACTATGGAACTATCAGTGATAATTTTTCACCTTCTTGCTTATCAAGAATCTATTTACCTCCGCCTTCAAAATATTAAAGACTCTGTTTCCATCAACTTTGAGGAAGTGAGTTCCAAAGGCTCTCAACCCTCCGAGAGAAATACATTTTTCTTGTCTGTTTTAAATGTGCGACCCACGTTTTTATACAGTGACCCCTAGTTCTAGATTCTCCCACAAGAAAAAAATTATTTTCTACATCTACCCTGTCAAGACCCCTCAGAATTGTATGTTTCAATCAATTTGCCGCTTTCTAAACTCCAGTGGACACAGGCCTAGCCTTTCTATTATTTCCTCATAAGACAACCCGCCCATCCCAGGTATTAGTCTAGTAATCCTTTGAACTGCTTCTAATATATATTCCATTCTTCCTTGAATAAGGAGATGAATACTGTACACAGTACTGCCGGTATGGCCTCCCCAATACCTGTATAACTGACAACTAACCACCCAACTTTTGTATTCCATTCCACTCACAAGCGATGGCATTCTACTAAACAATTGTCTTAAAACCCATCTCATTCATTAATGCCTTTCAAGAAAGAAAATCTGCCCTCCTTGACTGATCTAGCCTGCGTGTGACCTCCGATCCACAGCCATGTGGATGACTCTTAACTGCCCTCTGAAATGGCCCAGCAAATCACTTGTGTCAAGGACAATTTTGGATGGGAAACAATTGCTGGCAAGAACATCCCATGAAAGAATGAATAAATAAAGCATAATAAAGTACCATAACAAGATAGTATTGCGTAATATCAAGGGTGGCACAAGGGCTAGCACTGCTGCATCACAGCACCACGGATCCGGGTTGAATTCCGGCCTCTGGTGACTGCCTATGTGGAGTTTGCACTTTCTCACCGTGCCTTCATGGGTTTCCTCTGTGCTCCAGTTTCCTCCCACAGTCCAGATATGCAGGTTAGGTGGAATGGTCATGCTAAATTTCCCATAGTGTCCAAAAGGTTAAGTGGGGTTACAAGGGGGTGGCATGCGGCACAGTGGTTAGCACTGCTGCCTACGGCACTGAGGACCGGGTTTGAACCCTGGTACTTGGTCATTGTCTGTGTAGAATTTGCACATTCTCCCCGTGTCTGCGTGGGTTTCACCCCCTACATCCCAAAGATGTGCAGGTTAGGTGGATTGGCCACGCTAAATTGCCCCTTAATTGGGGGAAAAAAATTGGGTCCTCTAATTTTATTTTAAAAAGTGGGGTTACAGGGATAGAATGGGGGAGTGGGCTTTGGTAGGGTGCTCGTTCAGAGGGTCGGTCTAGAGTTGATAGGCCAAATGCCTCCTACACTAATGGGATTCTATGATTCTAATATCTAATAAAATCCTTGGAAATTAAAACCGGATAACTGTTTTGCATTACAATCTGATCTCTATCAGCAACTGGGATATGATTGAATGATAGCTCAACGCACCTTGCCTAAATTAGTGAGTCTCTACAGTTACTGCACCCCAGCTTGAACCAGTCTTTTTTTAAGCTTATTTGTTTATTTTTGGGGTCATTAATTTTCTTCTGAGGTTTTTTTTGCATTCTTTCTTGCATTACCTGAAGAGCATGATTGTTTTCAATAAGTGTTTGAGTTTTTAAAGTCCTTTTCCAAATGAGGGACAGTATCAGACTATACAGGAAAAATCTTCCATGTTAAATAGACCGCCTGAGGTAAGAGCTATAATTTCTGTTCTCCTTGACTCTTTCGTTTCCACTCTATCAACATATTCATTGTTGTTCTTTACCAGTTGTGAAAGCCAACAGGGTGGATGTAGAAAGAATGTTTTACACCAACAATTACAGTAAAAGCTTGAACCCCTTGTAGTTGCCCATGGTCTTTCTGGTTGAGGTCAGCTGATTTGGTGCTGAGCAAGAATCTGTCTGATCCTTGTTGCGCAGGGTGACAAAAAGCAATGCTTTTGCTCCTGAACCATTTGCCATTAATTGTATTTGTTGTTTTTCGCCTCTTTGACAGGTGTACAATGAACAGATCCAAGACCTGCTTGAACCTAAAGGCTCACTTGCTGTAAGAGAAGATCCAGAAAAAGGAACAGTTGTCCAGAGACTAAGCTTTCATCGGGTAGGAGGAGTACCCTGCTGCTTTTGACCATTGCACTGCTGTTGGATGTTATCAATATAATTTTTTTCTTGACAAAGGGTCATTTGGACTCGAAACGTTAGTGTTAATATTCCTTGCCTTTTCCTCCAAGATAGCCAGATATGTAGTGTTGACAAAGAATATAAAAATAAGAAGTTTGAATCAAAACTAATTTATTTGACACTACTAAACTTGATTAGGTTCGCACACTTTACTGAGTAACAGATACTAAACTAATAATACTGAATCTGTCGTACAGTAATTAATATTCTCTCTACCTGTTAAACTACACTGTAACTTGACCTCGTGCTATATCTCTACAATGAATTCTCGCTCTGCTCTCAGCAGCTTCTCATCATGTTCTCCCAGAGTTCCCAGAGATGCTACCTAATATACAATAACTTGGTAACGCCATCTAGTGTTTGATTTACACAGTGTCTGATGTTAACCCTATACTACACTTATACATATCATTACAGTTAGCTCTTTTCACTCCTTACAGATCCATCCACCTTAACCAAAGGAACAACCTTAAGCATGTGAATTTAAAATTGGAGGCACTGAGGGGCTGGGAATGAATATATATTAATTAGTCCAAATGCAGTAAAGGATAAGAGTATCTTGGTACAGGGTGGTAGGTTACAGGGATCAAAGTTTTGGATGAGCTTAAGTTTGTGGAGACTGGGCAGGCACGTTGGGTGGCTCCTGCTCGATGCTTGATTTCTCTGGAACTTAATTTCGGTCCAGGGGCAATTTTTCAACAAGCAGGTGCAGGAAGACATAAAGTAGTAAAATCAGGAGTTGGCAAAGACAAAAGCGTGAAAATTTCACAAGCTTTTGGGCAGAGGCAGTATCTGAGGTGGAGGAGAGCGGCCTTTTTAATGGGGATAAAAATGGAATGGGGAGTTCAGTTTGAGGCTTCAAAAGATAGGCATGTATAATTATTAAACAGAGTACACTGGTTGACATTCAATAATATTGAGCTAAACAATAGTTACTTTCAAAAATACTCAAAGATGTGGATAGACTGTTAGCACAGCTGGGAGGAATGTGGTAAAATAATGCTTTTTAAAAAATATAGATTTAGAGTACCCAATTTTTTTCTCCAATTAAGAGGCAATTTTAGCATGGCAAGTCCACCTAGCTTACACGTCTTTGGATTGTGAGGGTGAGACCCACGCAGACACGGGGAGAATGTGCAAACTCCACAGGGGCAGTGACCTGGGGTCGGAATCGAACTCAGGCCTTCGGTGCTAACCAAGAAGCAGCATTGCGAACCAGTGGTAAAAGAATGTCAATTGCGGAGCTTCCGGTTGCGGCATGTAGGAGGACGTTGCACGTTGGGTGGCTCCTGCTCGATGCTTGATTTCTCTGGAACTTAATTTCGGTCCAGGGGCAATTTTTCAACAAGCAGGTGCAGGAAGACATAAAGTAGGAGGGGGATGTCTAAAAATCTAAAGAAAGCCACAGTGAAGAAGAGGGCGAGTGAAGGTTCGCCGTCGAGCGAAAGAGTCATCCTGGCAACTGGAAAGGTGGCGGAGGCTGGATCGCTGGATGGGGCTGCGCCGTTCACGGCAGAAAAGATGTCCGAGGTGATGGCCGTGGAATTTGAAAGGCAGTTTGCTAAGCACGTGAAGGTGATGAGGCAGGAGATGATGGCGGCAATGAAGGTACTGGTGGAGGAGGCGATTGCCCCGGTGAAGGCTGTGGTATTGAAAACATCGGTTGTGATCCGGGAGCAGGGAGAAAAGCTGAAGGGGGCGGAAGAGGCTTTGTTGCATCACAGCTCACCTCGATGGGTGAGGGTGGTGGAAGTCAACAAAGGTTTTGAGAGCGAAGGTGGAAGACCTGGAAAACCGATCCAGGCGGCAGAATCTGAGAATCGTGGGCCTGTCCAAAGGGGTGGAGGGCCTGAGGTTGACTGAGTACTTTGCCAAGATGTTGGCGGAGCTGTTGGGGGAGGGGCAAGTTAGGGTTCACCGGTTGTTGAGGAATAAACCAGAGACCAATGAGCCGCCAAGAGCGGTACCATGTTAAGGAGAAAGTTCTGAGTTGGGCAAAGCGGGAGGTGCAGTGGGCTGGAGCTGGTATACACATTTACTAGGACTTAACCGTGGAGTTGGCGAGGAGGTGGGTAGCCTTCAGCCGAGTGAAGGCAGCACTGTACAACAGCAGCGTGCAGTTTGGTATGGTGTATCCAGCTAAGTTGAGGGTGACCTACAACTCAAAGAAGACTTTTACTTTGAGACGGTGGAAGCAGCGGCGGTGTTTGTGAAGGCAGAAGGACTGGGGCTGAAATGGGACTGAGGATTTGTCTTGAACTGAGGGTGGGAGGAGGGGTGGAAGATTGTATATAGTTCTATTTTTATGTTATATGTGTTAATAGGGATGAAGTTGCCTGTTTGGGCAAGGTAGGAGTTGGGATTTTTTGTGATGGCGGTTTTCTGGTGTTTGTGTGTTTGCACTGGGTTTGTTTGTTTGAAAGGAATTTTTGTTTTCCTGCGATTGGTTAGGGGGAAGGGGATTGGAGGGGAGTGGGGCCTGGGCAGGGGCCTCCACACGAGCAAGCTTAAGCTGGCTAGTGAATGTGAGTGTGGTGGGGGGAGAGGTGCAGGCATTGGACCCTGGTCGAACAGGATTCGATGGGCCTAGGAGTTGTGAAAAGTGGGGGGAGGGGACCGATACTGGGAGAGGTGTTTTTGAGAGGAAGTGAATGGGGGGATTCTCGGAGGGGGGGTGGGGGAAGGGGTTTAATGGCAACAAAGCGACGGGGTGGTCCACGCCCCCAGTGGGCAGGGCCCGGGATTATCATCATTAAAGGCCGATGTTATGCGACAAGAAACCCACCTGAAGGTGAAGGACCAGGTGAGGCTCAGGAAGGGCTGGGGTGAGCCAAGTATTTCACTCTGGATTCAACAATAGAGGAGTAACCGTTCTGATGGGTAAGCGGGTGAGGTTCCAGGTGGAGACAGTGGTGGCAGACTAGGGGGACAGATATGTGATGGTAACAGCGGAGTTGGCAAGTGTGTATGGCCCTAACTGGGATGATGCAGCATTTGTGAGGAAGGAGCTTGTGGCCATGCCAGACTTGGATTTGCACAAGCTAATAGTGTAAGGGGATTGGAATCTGGTACAAGAACTAAGGATGGACAGGTCACAGCAATGCTCATTTGCCCGGGGGGGATGAAGGCGCTGACGGGGCTTATGAGGGAAATGGGAGGAGTGGACCCGTGGAGGTTCTTGCACCCAAGGGAGCGGGAGTATTCGTTTTTCTCCTTGGTTCACAAAGTTTGTTCGAGGATACATATCTCCGTGGTAGGGAAGGCATTGTTAGCTGGGATTAGGGGATCAGAGTATTCGGCGTTAGCGATTTCAGATCAAGTGCCACATTGGGTGAACAAGGGGGTGGAAAAGGGGATAGAGCAGATGCCAGGGTGGAGAATGTATGTGGGGTTGCTGGGGAACCCAAGTTTTTGTGAGAAGTTCAGGAAAGTGATTGGTGTACATTGGCTTTAACTGGGAAGTATCAGAGGCAGTGGTATGGGAGACCCTGAAGGCAGTAGTGAGGGGGAAGGTGATATCATTTAAGGCCCAGGTGGATAAAGATGAGAGGGAAGAGCGTCAAAAGAAATGTTGGAGGTTAGGGTTGGGTACGCTGGGGACACAGATCTGGCTCTTTTGGACAGAAGGCGGGAGCTCCAGGATAGTTATGACCAGTTGTCAACGGGGAATGCGATACGCCAACTGAGGCAGGCAAGGGGAGCAATTTATGAATATGGGGAGGCGGCCAACTTCAGAGGGACGCAGCGGCAAGGGAAATAGTCCAGATGTGGGATAGAACGGAGAAATTGGAGGTGGCTCAGGACCAGATTAATAAGGTATTTGAGGAGTTCAATGAAAAGCTGTATAGGTCAGAAACACCGGGGGAGGATCAAGGGATGAGGGAGTTCCTGGACGGATTGGAGTATCCTAGGCTGGAGGAGGGTGATAGGGCCAGATTGGAGTGGTCAGTGGGGGAACAGGGGCTAAAGGAGGCAATTGGGGAAAGCGGCTGGGCCAGATGGGTTCCCAGTGTATTACATGAAATTTAAAGACAAATTGGTGCTGCTGATGGTGGGGATGTTCGATGAGGCGATAGGTAAGGGGGTGCTACCACAAAGAGTGGGCAGGTTCTGATGTCCCTGCTGTTAAAACCAAGGACCCGACCGAGTGTGAGTCGTACAGGCCTATATCGCTACTGAATGTAGATGCCAAAATACTGGCGGCTAGGTTGGAGGGGTGCCTCCAGAAGGTGATGAGGGACGACTAGACAGGTTTTGTGAAAGAAAGGCAGCTATTTTCGAATATCAAGAGGTTACTAAATGTAATCATGTCGCCGGCTGAGGGGAAGGAGACTGAGGTGGCGGTGGCACTAG
Organism: Scyliorhinus canicula; assembly: GCF_902713615.1. Classification (NCBI taxonomy): domain Eukaryota; kingdom Metazoa; phylum Chordata; class Chondrichthyes; order Carcharhiniformes; family Scyliorhinidae; genus Scyliorhinus; species Scyliorhinus canicula. The sequence goes on along the minus strand of NC_052168.1, from coordinate 6,548,201 downwards.
ATGCGGAAAAGGCGTTCAATCGGGTGGAGTGGGGATACTTGATGGCAGTCCGAGAGAGGTTCAGAATTAGGCCGAGATTTACAGAATGGGTACGGCTATTATATAGGAACCAATAGTGAGTGTCTCCACAAATAACGAGCTTGGGGTACTTTGCTCTGCACCGGGGTACTAGGCAGTGGTGTCCTATGTTCCCTCTTCTATTTACATTAGCGATAGAGCTTTTGGCCATTGTTTGAAGGAGTTCGGGACTTTGGAAAGGAATAGTATGGAAGGGGGGGGAAAACAAAGGATATCTTTGTACATGGACAATTTATTGCTATATATATCTGAGTCGAGTTCGTTGGTGGGGAATATAATGGGACTGCTCCGAAGATTTGTGTCTTTTTCAGGATAGAAACTGAACTTGGAGAAGAGTGAATATTTTGTAGTGTCCCAGGTGGGAGTGGGGAGGCTGCCATTCTGCAGGGTAGCAACCCACTTCAGGTGCTAGGGGTTCAGGTGGCATGTGACTTGGGGGTGGGGAGGCTCCATTGTACAGTTTTACTAGTTTACAGGGGTGGGTAAAAGCGGACTTGGCAAGATGGGACAATCTCCCTCTGTCACTGGCGGGTCGGGTGCAGGCGGTTGAAATGAATGTGATGCTGTAATTTTAGTTTTTATTCCAGTGCCTGCCTGTCTTTTTGCCGAAGGCATTCTTCAAGAAAGTGGACATGTTGGTCACCTCGTTTATTTGTGGGGTGGGGGGGGTGGGGGGGGGGGGGGGGGGGGGGGGGGGGGTGGTAATCCTGCAGAGAGGGTGGCAGGCAATGGCCATGGGCCTCCTGAATTTATTATGCTATTACTGGGCAGCAAATGCGGAGTTGGGTCGTGGGTGGGGAGTCCCGGTGGGTGAGGATGGAGGAATGTCTGTTGGGGTTGAGGGTGCTGACAACAGCGCTGTTCCCGATGGCCTCGGGCAAGTACACTTGTGAGTCCGGTGCTGCTGGCAACACTGAAGATTTGGAGGCACCTGAGGGGCTGGATCAGTGGGGATGCCGATCAGGGTGAATCACAGGTTTGAGGCTGGGTGGGAGATATCGGAATTGGGAGGAGAGGGGGGAATCAGGATATTAGAAGACCTGTTCCTGGGAGAAAGTTTTGCGAGGTTGGAAGAGTTGGGGACGGCGGGGGGGGAGAAATATGGACTGGGGCAAGGAGAAGGGTTTAGATACCTACAGCTCCAAGACTTTTCAAAGAAGGAGGTTCTGAGCTTCCCGATAGCCCCAACCCCCTTGTTGTTGGAAGAGGTATTGACGGCAGGGGGAATGGAGAAGGGGGTGGTGTCGGCAATTTGTGGGAATATTCTGGAGGAGGACAGGGTGGGTGTCTATAGAAGGGATTAAGGCCAAGTGGGAAGAAGAGCTGGGAGAGGTCCTGGATAAAGGTCTGTGGTGTGAGGTGCTTCGAAGGGTGAACGCCTCAACCTCGTGTGCGAAGGTAGTGTATAGGGCGCACCTCACGAGGGCGAGGATGAGCCGACTCTTTGAGGGAGTGGAGGAGATAGATGAGTGGTGTGGGAGGGGCCCAGCAAACCTTGTACACATGTTTTGGTCCTGTCCGAAGCTGGAAAGATATAGGGGGAAATGTTTTTAGTATTATCTCGCGGGTACTACATGTGAACTTGGAACTGGGTACCTTAGAGGCCATTTTTGGGTTGTCAGACCGGCCCGAGCTGCAGCTGGGCAGACATCTTAGCCTTTGCCTTACTGATTGCCCGGAGACTAGTCCTGTTGGGGTGGAGGTCAGGTTCTGCATCCTGTGCCTCGGCGTGGCGGAGGGGCCTACTTGAATTTCTGGCTCTTGAGGAGGTGAACGTTGAGCTGAGGGGAATGAAGGAGGGGTTCTACCATTCATGGGCATTGTTTATTATGCACTTTTGAGAACTGGTTGCCATTGAACATTGGCAGGGTGGGTTTATTGTTGCACTGTGACTGTTTGATTGTTAACGTTTACCTGGAATGCACAAATGGATGTATTGGACTGTATATTGAGGGGGTGTTGTTTCTGGGGGACTGTTATTGTGTTGGTTTTTCTTTTGTTGTTTATTTGGTGAAATGTGGAAAATAAATTTTTTTAATAAAATGTTAATTGCTGATTAGACTCGTGTGTAAATGGCAACAACTTCCTTTTGCAAGAAAATTGGATGATGAATTAGGGTACTGATGAGGCTGCTATGTGTGTGTTCAGCAATCTGATAGGTTAATGGCCAGTGACACTACACTCAATGACCTATGGGTGACTCAAGTGAATTGTGAAAGTCACAAATGTGACCATATATGGGAAATTAAATTAATATTCAAAAGAGGAAAAAGCTCTTGACATTTGTCACTTCGGAAGGATAGGAGATAGCATCCAAACCCAGCCAGCTGTCCCAAGCATGTAAGTCTGTAGTCAACTGCTTAATTATTACTTATTTTAGAATAGGTCTGAGAGATTCAAGTTAGTTGCCTATTCATGATATGGTCTTTTGATTTAACCAAAGTAATGCGTTGAGCAGATACTTCCGTTAATTAGGGGCTTAAGCTGAACACTTTCAAAAGAGATGGTGTTTTAGGTCATTGCCCTGATTTAATACAAGGTATAATCTACACATTTTTAGTATATCCTCAAGCCGGTAAGGATGTATGACAATGTCGATGTTGAAAATGAAAAATGAAATGAAAATCAGTTATTGTCACAAGTAGGCTTCAAATGAAGTTACTGTGAAAAGCCCCTAGTCGCCACATTCTGGCGAGGCTGGTACGGGAATTGAACCCACGCTGCTGGCCTGCCATGCTCTGCTTTAAAAGCCAGCTATATAGCCCTGTGCTAAACATGTCTCTACTGGTCGAACCTTACAAAAATCTAATGGTATGACAAGGTGGCAAGTAATCTACTTTATCGTAAGGCAATGTCTGAGGGGGGAAATGGAATGGCGTTGTAGATCAGGGATTAAGAGAATAGTTTTGGTCTACCCAGAATTTTAAATAGAGGTTCATCCAGGACAGGGTGTCAAACAAATAAAATGAGAGCAGTGGAAGAGTTGAGAAATATAAAGAGGTTGAGCTGGCTGTTTCAGTGTAGATATGGAGGGTGACCCCATGACTTTGGATGATGCCACAATGGCAGGGGAGGTAATGGTGTAGGGGTAGTAAGAGAAGCTATTGGTATGGCTACTCTAAAATTGAACCAAGTGAGATCCAACTGCGATGACAATGAAGGAGAACTGTTACTGGTTGATCAACCATGCCAAAGGACATAAAGGTTGAGGAGTATGAATTTTCACCATTTGCACTGTCACAAAGGGTATTGATTATTCCTTTGCTCCAATCAAAGACAAGCAAAAACCTGATCAGAGAGATTCAAACATTTGAAAGGTGGACGTGATTTGAGAGTGACAAGACTTTCAAAGACTTTAGAGCCAAAAGGGAAGTGAAGCTGAGGTAGTTTAGGAGCATAGGCTTTTTGAAGAAGATTGTTTAGAAAAGTGGGGAAGAGTAGCTGAAGAGAGTAAACTATTTGGAATGTCAGCTAACATGAAGATCTAGAAAGAAAATTGGATGGTTGCAGTTAGTGGGAATTAGAACTAAAGTTTCAGGAAATGGGTCTTGTGCTCAGGTTGAATTTGGTGAAGGCATAACTAGGTACTGGATAAACTATAGAAGGATTCGGACAAAACGTATGGAGTTGAACCACTGGAGAAAGCCTGCATAACATCTCAAGAACAGATTATCTGGCCATTATGACACTAGTTTGTGGGAGTTCACTGTGCACAAATCGGCCGCTGTACTTCAGACATTACAGCAGTGTACTTAATAAAGAACATAATTACCTGTGAAACGCTTTGGGATGTCCAGTCGTCATGAGACATAAATTGTTTTTGTACTGGTGACTAAATGGAAAGGGAAGGAGTGGCAAAATTTCCTACACTTCGCCAGGATGCTTTTGAAGTATTTAAAAACTATTAATAGCATTGTGCTGGGTCATTGATAGTTTATTAATAAATATATACCAATATTTAATTCCAGATTTTTATTTAATTCAATTTTCACCATCTGCCGAGTTAGGATTTGAACCCAGGACCCCAGAGAATTATTAGTCTAGTGGCAATACCACTACGCCACTGTGTCCCATTGTAATCTAATCTAATCACTGATGAATGTTTTGTGTGTGCCCTCTCACAAAAAAAACTTAAGCTTACTAAATTTAAAAGTTATATTTGTACGGACTTTTTTCTATTCTTCCAGCCCAAATCTGCCAAAGAGCTTTTAGAGATGTTGGCAAATGGAAACCTGAACAGGACGCAACATCCAACTGATGCAAACGCCACATCCTCACGATCCCATGCTGTCTTTCAGGTGAAAATAACTGTCAGGATTAAAATTGTTGTTCTATTAAAATATTTCCACTTTCCGTGTCATCCACAGAAACTTTAAGAATATGTAGGATTACGAGTACAGTGTAATTGGGTACTTGATTAATCTCAGACCAGTTATGAATTATTCTAAATTATTTTACTATCCATATTTGTGCCTCATGGGTTGCTGTCCTAGCATGTAATCCTATTGGTCTGCGGTGTGCGCTGTAATGTGTGGTTGAACAGTGACATGATGCAGAGTTTCCTATTGTTGCCATACCAAAGCCACTGGGAAGGCAGATAGATAATCCTAATCCTATTCTTCAGGTGGTCATGCCAGGAGCCAGTGAACGTCACATGGGAGAGGACAGGGATGTTTAAAGAGCTAAGAAAATAATATAAACGAGATATAGTGGAAGCCGTAAATTAAATGCTTTGTCCTAATAAGCAGTTAACTTTTAGTGCATTGTTTTATAGAAGTAAAGATCTAAGAATTATTGGTGTTTGTCTAGACTAAAAGTGAGACTGAATGCACTGGGTGATTACTGTATTTTGTGAGGTTTTCTTATTTCTTTGTTTTTAAATAAACTAGGTCTTCGTGAAGCAACAAGATCGTATTGCCAGCATCAGCAAGAATTTGCGGATTGCCAAGATGTGCTTGATTGACTTGGCTGGATCAGAGCGTGCCAGTGCAACAAAGGCCCAGGGAGCACGGTTTAGGGAGGGAGCAAACATAAACCGCTCACTGCTCGCATTAGGAAATGTAATTAACTCACTAGCAGACAACAAGGTACAGCAGATTATTCTTTTTTTAAAGAAAGGGGCATAGTTTTCTGAAGACACCACTATTTGATGAAATGGCAAAAGTTGCGTGCTACTTGTCACTTACTTACCACTTCCACTAAGACTGTGCTCTTTTAAGAATTACAAGTGATGATAGATCAGGGGTGGGCAAACTACGGCCCACGGGCCGCATGCGGCCCGCCAAAGGTCTTTATGCGGCCCACCAAGTCATAAAACATTTTTTTAAATTTTTTTTTAAATTTTTTTTAAAAGGTTAATGGGGGGGGGGGGCTGTTGGGTTACTTACTGGTATAAGGTGGATACGTTGACTTGAGTAGGGTGATCATTGCTCGGCACAACATCGAGGGCCGAAGGGCCTGTTCTGTGCTGTACTGTTCTATGTTCTATATGAGGCGCCCAGAATCATAACCGGGTGAAGTAATTATTTTACTTAATATACTATGCGGCCCTTTAAAATTGTGAATTTCTGAATGTGGCCCTTGCATGGAAAAGTTTGCCCACCCCTGTGATAGATAGTGGTAAGGAGCAGGAGATTTGGAGGGAATTTGAAGAAAAGCTTTTTCACCCAGAGGGTAGTGGGAATCTGGAACTCACTGTCTGAAAAGGTAGTAGAGGTGGGAACCCTCAGCATTTAAGAAGTATTTAGATGAGCACTTGAGACACCATAGCATACAAGGCTACGGACCATGTGCTGTAAAATGGGATTAGAACAAATCGGTGTTTGATGGCCGGCACTGACACAATGGGCCAAAGAACCTCTTCCTGAAAAGGTGGTAGAGATGGGAACCCTCACAACATTTAAGAAGCATTTAGATGAGCACTTGAAACGCCATATACAAGGTTATGGACCAAGTGCTGTAAAATGGGATTAGAATAAATAGGTGTTTGACGGCCGGCTCAGGCACGATGGGCCAAAGGCCTCTTACTTTGCTGTTAAACTCTGACTCTTGTACCAAATGTTTGCCTTCATTCCTGAGGAAGTAACTCACTTGTAGGTGTATCCATTTGTGTAGTTTATTGAATGAAGCTATCAAGGCAGAATATAATTTGCCTCCATATTATTCCACTGCCTGTTGCACTACATATTCCCACTGAGGGGGAACATTGGTCTGCCATTGGTGGAAATGCAACAACACTGGTATCTGGGATCAATTCTCCTGCCCACCATTTTGGCTCTGGAAGATGCAGAGCAAAACTATAGTGAAGGACAAAAGCCCCGTTAAGGATGGGAATCGACCTGTTAGAACTCATGTCAACATTATAAACCTTTAAGTATACAAAGGCAGTAAAGTCATTTAAATGTCCGCCTTGACTAAATTAGTTAGCGCCTTATTTGGAAGCTTTGTAGTCTCCAGAGGCTTAAGCAAATAATCTCAGCTGACCCTCCAGTGCAAAACTGAAGGAGTGCTACACTGAGTTGAAACCTTTAGAATGAGACATGTGAAGCGCGGCCCTGGCTACCCTTTCGCGTGGATGTTAAAGTATTTGTATAGCACCTTTTAATATAACAGAACACCCGAGGACACTTCACAAAAGCGTTATAAAGAAACCTTTGACACCATTAGGACAGAAGAGATGGGTTTTTAAGATGCACCTTAAAGGAGGAAAGTGAGGCAGCGAGGTTTACAGAGGGAATTGCAGAACCTGGGGCAGCAGGGTAGCATGGTGGTTAGCATAAATGCTTCACAGCTCCAGGGTCCCAGGTTCGATTCCCGGCTGGGTCACTGTCTGTGTGGAGTCTGCACGTCCTCCCCCTGTGTGCGTGGGTTTCCTCCGGGTGCTCCGGTTTCCTCCCACAGTCCAAAGATGTGCGGGTTAGGTGGATTGGCCATGCTAAATTGCCCGTAGTGTCCTAATTAAAGTAATGTTAAGGGGGGGGGTTGTTGGGTTACGGGTGTGGGGTGGATACGTGGGTTTGAGTAGGGTGATCATGGCTCGGCACAACATTGAGGGCCGAAGGGCCTGTTCTGTGCTGTACTGTTCTATGTTCTATGTTCTAGGCTCGAGGCAGCTGAAGGCATAAATAATGGAGCAAATAAAATTGGAGCAGCTCCAATATCTTCAGAGGATTGTGGAGCTCGAGGAGATTAAAGAAATAAGGGGGGGGAAGAGACTGGACTGAGTTAGATTAACAAATTGCAGCGAGTCCTTCTTGGTGCACTGTCTAATATTTATCCCTTAAACAGTCAAGACTTAACTGATTATCTGAGCATTGTTTAATGCTCTTGGGAGTTTGCTGTGCACAAATTAACTGCCGGGCATCCAACATTATGATAGTGACCAGATCAATAAATACCTCATTACGTGTAAAATGCTTCCTATGTGACAAACTGATATGAACATAAAAGTAACAGTAACAAATCAAATTGGATTTTGGTGCAATTCTGAACTGTCAGAAATGTTATTGCACCAAAATAATTTGCTCCTGTGCGCATCAATCCTTTGGGAGGGAAGGTATCCTGACCAGCGGCATCATATTTTGGGAAGGATGCTGAACAAATGCAGAGTGCTTCATTATTAGTTCGGCAGAAGTAAATATTGTATGGATTGCTTTGCAGAGAGGTCTAGTTTAAAATTTCACTGGATGCTGTTTCCTTTTATTTATTTCCGTACTCAGGTTAAAAGGCCCTATATCCCTTACCGGAATAGCAAGCTGACCCGACTCCTTAAGGACTCGTTAGGGGGAAACTGTCGTACAGTGATGATTGCTACCGTTAGCCCTTCAGCCTTCAGTTATGAAGATACATATAATACTCTAAAGTATGCACACCGTGCTAAGGATATCAAGTCCTCTGTAAGTTTATTCACTTTTATCTCATTTGTAACTTCATATAATGTTGTAAATGTTCAAATGTATGATATTAATCTATTTTCTCCACCTCCTTTTAAATTCTAGTATTTATGAAAATACAACAGCAATTGTCTCACTGTGACAAGTAATTTGTGCTGTTTTCAAACACCACTTTCATCCTGGAATCTGGGTTCAAACACAGAATAGAGAGAGGAAGTAAAGGCAGCTTAAAGAAGCTGGTATGGGGCAGTATTCCCAATGCTTTATGTAGCAGAAAATTAACCGGCTTGTATCAGGTTAGCTTTAAGATTCTGCTCGGCAGAGTGGCTCAGCGCAAAGTGGAAGCTAGCCTCATTTGTTTCTTGGAGGACAGTTGGAGCGGTTTTTGGTTGAGGATGTCAGTCCACCTGTTTGCTTGAGTCTGAGGGCTTGCTGTGGAAGTAAATGACAGCAAGTGTGAAACAAAAATTGAAGCAACAAATTTCTCCCAGCTTTTTTGTGTATTTTCATGAATGGGAACGGTGCTGGTGCCGTCAAGACTTTTTAAAGTTGAAACTTCACTGCAAATGCCCATCAGTTTAACTGTTAACCTGAGGCACCAGTGATGCTCTCTGGGTGCCAAAGAGGGGGGTAGAAAAGAGATGCATGCCTAATTTTATGATCCATTTGCTTGAATGCAAAGCAGAATGGGGCACTAGTTTATAATTTTTTTTAAATTTTAGATTACCCAATTATTTTTTCCAATTTAGCGTGGCCAATCCACCTACTCTGCACATTTTTGGGTTGTGGGGGCGAAACCCACGCAGACACGGGGAGAATATGCAAACTCCACACGGACAGTGACCCAGAGCCGGGATCGAACCTGGGACCTCAGCGCCGTGAGGCAGCTGTGCTAACCACTAGGCCACCGTGCTGCCCTCACTAGTTTATGATTGACTGAATAAATCAAGTCTGTTTTTATTTCACGGAAGACTGGTATTTTTAATAGTGGTTTGGGGATTATATTCTTTCATATTGCCCAAATTGTACATAAGAACTGCAAACCAGCAGCTTCGATAGAATTTATACTTGACCTGCTCTCCTAACAATAGCTGAAAATCAGACACAACACGTGGTTTGATTTGGATTTATTGTCACGTGTACTGGGGTACAGTGAAAAGTATTGTTCTGTGTCCAGTCCAGACAAGATTGTTCCATACATGGGACATATGATAAATAGACAATGTAAATACATAGGCACATGCATCGGGTGAAGCATACATAGTGTACTGCTACTCAGTAGAGAAGATGGGTGGAGAGATCGTAACAGCGGGGAAGAAGCTATTTTTGAACCTGTTAGTGCGCGTTCTCAGACTTTTGTATCTCCTGCCCAATAGAAGAAGTTGGAAGAGAGAATAACCTGGGTGGGAGGGGACTTTGATTCTGCTGGCTTCGTTCCGAGGCAGTGGGAGTTGTAGATAGAGTCAACGGATGGTAAGCTGGTTTGCGTGATGGACTGGGCTTTGTTCACGACTCTCTAATGTCTTACGGTCATGGGCCGAGCAGTTGCCATACCAGACTGTGATGCTTCCAGATAGAATGTTTTCTATGGTGCATCTAAAAATTGGTAAGTGTCAATGTGGATATGCTGAGTTTCCATAGTTCCTGGTGTTCTTTCTTGGTCGTAGAGCCGATGTGGGTGGACCAGGACAGATTGTTGGTGATGTGCACACCTAAGAATTTGAAGCTGTCAACCATCTCTACCTCTGCACCAGTGATGCAGACAGCCGTGTGTACGATACTTTGTTTCCTGAAGGCAATGACCATCTCCTTAGTTTTGCTGACATTGAGAGAGAGATTGTTGTTGTTACACCACCCTACTAGGTTCTCTGTCGATCGCCATCTGCATGGTGACCATCGCCTCCGTGGCCGCCACCAGGATCTCTACCTTCATTTCTTCTCTCGTTGCGATCATTTCCTTTGTCAGGAATATCTTCCATCCACCTCCATGGAGTGAGGGGGTTAGAGGGGTGAGGATGGCAGGTCGTGGTTTGCTTCATCGATCTCCCTATCTGGACCCTTCGCCTCATGGATCCGCCGACTCGCTTGCTCGTTGCTCCTGACCTTTTCCTCCGCTTCTACCATCTCTGCAACCGCAAGCTCCCATTTGCTGGCATACTGCACCTTTCCTCTTCCTTTCTTGTTTGTGGGTAAAATGAGTCCGGATTTTCAGGCTAAATTTGTCTAAAAATGCCTACTTTATTGTATTCTGGAGGAGAGCCACCTGATGTGTGACTGCTCGGCACATCCCCTTCTTAAGTCTGCACGACCTTCTTAACCAGATTCTCCCACTTAATTTTCTGCTTGTATGTCGGGAGAAGGACCTTGATGTTCGTGCAGCAGTGGTCAAGGATGTTGGGGCTCCCGGTGGAACAGGAGGTGTGTTGGTGAAATTTTGGCAGTACACTCTTGAGGTTGGCCTAGTTGAAGATGAACAAGGCCTCCGGGTATTCTATTTCACTTATTTATAGCGGTGTACAATTCATCAAGCGTCTTCTTCACTTCTTCCTGGGGTGGGATGTAGACCGCCGTGATGATGGCAGGTGAACTCTCCCAGTCAGGTATTCCATGTCCAGGGAGCAGTAGTTCGCCAGGTTTGCCATGTCCAAGTGCCAGGAGCAATTGATGAGGAGGTAAACTTCTTCATACTTCCCTTTCCTTGACTCTGAGATCCATCCAGTGTAGTAAGTCTTCCGTTAAGCTTGTTCAACTTGTTTTCAATCGCTTGGACCTTTGCCAGGACAATGCTGGGGAGATGAGATTTCAATCTCACATTGTTTATTAGTCTCTGAAAGGGATAGGAAGTATAATGCTCAGGTAGGTCCAATCCAAAAGGTTCAGATGTTCATTACGTGGACTTGTAGTATTTCCTATGGCTCTGCCATGAGGGAGGAAGTCATTTTCATATATAGATAAAGGACCTCTTGTGCTGATTTAAGACTTTGTTCCGCAAAAATAGCAGATTTTCCTACCATTTCCAATATAAGTCACAAATGATAAGAAGGGAAACAATGATATGTGGATACTGATCTCCTTTTGCTTCTGTTACAGCTGAAGAGCAATGTTGTGAACCTGGACAGTCATATTAGTAAATATGCAGTCATATGTGAAGAACTCCGGGAAGAGGCAAGTTTTAAAAATTATTTGTCTAACTTTTATTGTGAATGTAGTAGCTCCAAATCTGATGGTCTCCAACTATCTCCTGTTAGTCTCTTATAGAATCATAGAATTTACAGTGCAGAAGGAGACCATTCAACCCATTGAGTCTGCACAAACCCTTGGAAAGAGCACCCCATTTAAGCCCACACTTCCAACCTATTCCAGTAACCTTACCTAACCTTTTTGGACACCTAAGAGCAATTTAGAATGGCCATGCCACCTAACCTGCACATCTTTGGACTGTGGGAGGAAACCGGAGCACCCGGAGGAAACCCACGCAGACAGGGGTGAACGTGCTGACTCTGCACAAAGTGACCCAAGCCGGGAATCGAACCTGGGACCCTGGATCTGTGAAGGAACTGTGCTACCATGCTACCCATATCTTTCAAACTCCCGAGGGTTGGGGACTGTTTACTCCGATTAAAGAGACGCTAAATGGTTTGAATTTTTTTTTTAAAGGGTGATTAAAGTAGAGCTGGGTAACTACAACCTCATCAATTTGACTGCTAAGGGGTAAGGTGCTCAATGATAGGTGCCGCTGGGGAAGGTGTGATCTGAATACTTAATATGGTTTCTGGAAAATATGATTGTGCCTTTCTAATCTTTTTTAAAGTAGTAAATTAGCTGTTGAGTTTGTCCTCCTAATGCAGCTTAGGAAGGGTAGAATGGGGACTTGCATGTTGGAGGAGGGATGGGGTTTAAAATACTGTTCAATAAAGGTATTTATTTCACTGCAAATGTTTTGCGTGTCCCTGCTAATTTACCACTAATGTAAAAATAGTCTTTATCTTTGAAATGCCCACTAATTTAGGAAACTTGCTGAAATGCCCACTAATTTAGGAAAGGGTGATGCCATAGCACAAGTTTGCTTTAACTTTCTTTTCATGTGTTTTTTCCTCTGTCATTCTTCCCCTTGTGCCGTGAAGATGTTCCTCCCATTGGTGACGCATCTGTTCTTCTCTTCATTGGCAGCTGGGTACTTCTACTGCTGTTTCCCAACATATAAATGTTTTGGTTCACATTTAAATATTTGTACACTTCAGAGATGAATCTTGTAATGCGTTTATGGTGATCAATTCTGACCATCCTAGTGCAGAATATGAAGGATTTATGATAAACAGCATCCTGATTTGTCCTATAGGTTCTAATGGATTTGCCTTGTCCTTTTCTGGTTTTGCTGCTGCAGAGACTAATGTGTCTACACTCTGGTGTTCCAACAATCTCAGTGCAAGCTGTAAAATATGTTATTCATACAGACCCTGTATAGGATCTGTTGAGTTTATGATGCTATATCCTGGCTTCCTAGGAGCAGTGTGTTGCTTAAGCTTGTACACCTTTTCTTAATGTCTTGATCAGTAACTTAAAACACTTGTGTTTTTTTTTAGTTTCTAGTTGACTTCTGTCTCCCCTTCTGGGAAAATCAATATAAAAATCTGTTCCATTTAACCTTTGGTCCAGGTGAATTGATGCAATTAAGTTTCAGGCTTTAGGTCTCTTCTGGAAAAGGTGTGTTTTCTGTTTGCTGTCTTCTGTTAAAGGTGATTTCATGAATGGACTCGTTAGCTACTGTACGCTTAAATCTAGTAATAATTGTCCTAAAGGGCTTGTAAACTATAAGAAAATATCTTGCTCCTTCCTTATTGCATGTGTTCAGTCCTAATTATTGTTTCCCTCTTGACGGAATTTGGATTGATATGGAGATGCCGGCGTTGGACTGGGGTGAGCACAATAAGAAGTCTTACAACACCAGGTTAAAGTCCAACAGGTTTGTTTCAAACACTAGCTTTCGGAGCACAGCAGTGGTGCTGTAAGACTTCTTACTGTGGAATTTTCATTAACTGCAAACAGATTTGATACTGTACTTGAGCACATTACATTAACACCATGTTCTGATACTAACTACTGGAATACTGCTGATTTGCTGTTCAGCTTAATACACCAGAAGAAAAAGGAAAATGTTTTTAAGTCTGCGAAACTTTGTATAATGGCCCTCAGTAGGACTGTCTTTTCCAGGTAAATGGCAATTATCTCCTCGACTATGTTTTTCCATAGTATTAGGCGAAAGGTGTTGCAAGTATCCTTTCTCTTTCATAATGTTCAGCATTAAAATTTAAGCCCAGTCAGCAAATTGAAATGAGATATTCCACTCCATATTGCCGCTGTCATTTTTTTCTTTTGAGTTGAGAAAAGTCGGGTGTGCCGGGGAAAGCGGGCGGGGTTGTGTGTCACTGCCCTCTGTGGAATTCTGTTTGGAGCATGGCCTACAGCTCCTGGGCAGTAACAAATTCTTGCATGATTAGTCGCAGCCTAACTCCGTTAAAAGGACAATAACTGACTCCTTTGGAATCTTATTTATCCTCAGGTTACACAACTGAAAATCAAGCTGAAGGCCTACGAGGAAGCAAAGTGTGTCATCTCCAAATTTGATCATAGTCCAACCCCGGTGAAGCCACCTACCCCAGTGAAGCAGCAATGGTAGGGTACCTGATTTTGCTCTTCCATTGCACAACTAGTCAACTATTATTTCTTATGACGAAAAAGCTATTTGCTTCGGACCGCACAGCAAGCTACTGCTTCAGTAATTCCACACACCGATTGGTTTTATTTATTTAGCATAATGGTGACTAATGTGCAAAACTTTACTTGCGGCAGCATTCTATCAGAATTTACACTTATGATAACTTCCATTATGCTGGATGTCTACTTTTTCCCAGTCCTGCAAAAAAAATTACACCTCTATACATGATGTTGTCTGTTTTAATCTGCAATTTTCCTAACCATTCACTCTCCTTTCCATCCTGGAACTAAGATTGTTGGGATAATTGCAGTTGAATACAAGCTCCGCTTACTTTTCAGTGAACCAGCAATCTGTTCATGTTACAGCTACCCCCCCCCCCCCCAAAGGGCCAACTAAAACTAACCTTTATTCAGTTCTCTGAATGCTTGAGTTTAATTTCTTCCCCATCCCACGTACTTGTATTTGGATGCAATGTCGCATGCCATATTAAAATTAACTGTCATTAGTTGGAATATGTTATTTGCTGTCATTTGACATTTGATCATTCAACCAGCAGAAGAAGCAACAGAAGTTCTATTGTCGATTAAATTTAAGATGCATATTTGATTCTAATTGAGTGCGTTCCCTATTTGGCAAGAAAACACCTTGATTATGTAAGAAATTATCCCCGATGGGAACTGTCCTTCCTAATGCTACTAAATGATTTTTGGATATCTGGGCTCCTGCATCAGAAGAGCTTGTTTCAAAACTCTTGCAGTGGAAAAGCCCATAAATCACTATGCAACAACTTTTTTTTTTAAAGCTATTAGTAATTAGACATTTAATTCAACATTTCAAGCCTCTTTATACTGCAAAAATGTTGAATTGTGCTCTGAAACTGAAAGAGATTGAAAATAATGTGCTCATCAGATATGTGGAAAGATAATTCTGGAAATGCAGAGCAATTGCATCTGTAAAAAGATGGGTTAAATTTACAATTTTTGCTGCTTTGAAAACTTCCAGTATTTGGCCATTCCATATTTTCAGACCGACATGAAATTCAGTCCCATTGAAACAAATGAAAGAAAGCTGCACCGCCTGTTTGCAGATCAGGATTTTGAATCCATTTAAGTAAAGGCAAAAGGGGGAAAAATATAAATTTAGGAAATGAGACTATTTTAGTCAGGTTAAAACCAATGGTGGTCCAAACACGTTTGGGTTTGACTATTCATGTGGGGGGAAAGTGAGGATGGCTGAGAGTATCCTGGGAAAGGGATTGTGGGAGGGAGTTTTGGATGTAAAGGGAACATGGGCGGGTGACTGCGGGAGGGAGGATTGAAGGGCAGAGTACATTGGACCGGGAGTGGGGAGGAAGAGAGGGAGTCCAGTTCATAAGGGGGACTGGAATGGAGTCCGAGTGAGGGAAGTAGAGGTGGAGGGTGAGGGAGGGGATCCGGGCTGGAGAATGGGATCAGGACTGAGAAATGGAGTGGAGGGATAGAGACCGAGAGACAGGGGAAAGAGAGATATGGGTTGTGGCCCGCTGTTAGAGCTGAATGCATTCTTTTAATATGTTATTTGTGCATTCTAGTTGGACTGCACTTAGTTTGGTCTTCAGGCATTTTTGTGTATATTTGTTACGGGTAGGTGGGGGTGGATATTGTGATGGCTGAAGGTAAAAGAAAATGTGCATTAATCGAGTTACGACAATCAAAAGCAAAGGCCCCAGTTATTTTTTTTGGCAAATCTTTCAATGGCTTAAGAGAACAGAGGACATTAGATGTGTTTCCTCTGACACCCCCCCACCACCCCATATTTCTACAAAGTGTATTGGACAAGGTAATTTTTGCAGGGAAACTGTCAGAATCTCAAACAACAGCCCGTCTAGTCTTGATTCCCAGGACCACAATTCCTGAAGCTACTATGGTCCCTGTGTTCTTAATTCAGAAGGTCCTTTCAGTTGAATGTTTTTAAGACAAGATTGCAAACAGCATGAGAGATGGTGGGAGGGAGAATTGTTGACGCTGTAATGGGAACAGAGGGATAAACTTTTCTGTCCTCGTTTGCCCATTTGTGGAGGCTGTTGGTTCTGACAGTTTGACACCCTCGTTTTGACCTGTGGTAACCTGTAAGACTGGCGACCACCGACCACTTATCAAGGTAAGTAACTGTTTACAGAGAGGGGCAGCACGGTAGCATTGTGGATAGCACAATGGCTTCACAGCTCCAGGGTCCCAGGTTCGATTCCGGCTTGGGTCACTATCTGTGCGGAGTCTGCACATCCTCCCCGTGTGTGCGTGGGTTTCCTCCGGGTGCTCCGGTTTCCTCCCACAGTCCAAAGATGTGCAGGTTAGGTGGATTGGCCATGATAAATTGCCCTTAGTGTCCAAAATTGCCCTTAGTGTTGGGTGGGGTTATTGGGATAGGGTGGAGGTGTTGAACTTGGGTAGGGTGCTCTTTCAAAGAGCCGGTGCAGACTCGATGGGCCGAATGGCCTCCTTCTGCACTGTAAATTCTATGTTCTATGTTCACATAAAGGCTGATGTATCCCATGATTCCAAACTTCAAAACTGGCCAGGAAAACCTGTGTTTTGGTCCAATTGACTGAACGGGTCACAAGACTCTCCGAGAACTCTCCCCTTGGAAATTTGATATGTAGTCACACCCATGGAAGGTTGCATTAGAGCCACAGTGCTCCGAAAGCTCGTGTTTGAAACAAACCTGTTGGACTTTAACCTGTTGTTGTAAGACTTCTTACTGGGCAATTTTTGCTGCATTTGTCTGTATCCATCCCAGGCTATCACACGTAGCAACGTGCGAGCATCTTCATCTTTGTCACCCCAGCGTGAGCGCATGTATAATTCTTGTAATAATAACTTTCTAGCAGGAGTGGGAACCACCACCTTGCCCCCCCCCCCCATAATAATATGCCTCCTTCGCAACTTAATTTGTCTTTTCTTATTTGAAACGGTCTTAATTGCTCAGACCTGTTACCAGCTTGCCAGCCACTGCAGATCATAAGCTTCGGGGACCTTCAGGGCCCACAATTTGATCTGTCGTGCCCAGACATTGGTAATGTATCGAAAAAGTTTTTAGAGCAAGAGCAATTTCCTGTGGTACTGGTGGAGGGCGGTATATTTTCTGGTTGGGGAAAGTGGCTTATATCCAGGTTTGATGTGTGTGCCCAGCCTATGCTGAAAAGTATCCTCGGGCTGCTAGCCCAGAGTTGGACCCTACCTGAAGCTATGGAAGGGATGGCCTTATCCTCTCTAAATCAACCTGACTGGAGTTTGTGGTCAGTAATCCTATGAAATGCTGTCCATAAGCACATTGGTGGAACTTTTTCACCATGGCTAGTCCCTCTCTTTTTGAGCGAATAAGCTATTTCAGCATTGGTCAGAGTGATGGGCCTTTCTGCACCATCTTTCATTTTATGCGATAAAACTACTCCAATTTAATAAGGAGTTACAGGTAAGAATGATCCCTTTCGAGTGGTCAAAATGGAACTAAGACTGGATGACTGCAATAGTAGTTTAACCTGTTCAAAGGCCTCTTTCTGATTGCTCTCTCCAATACCACCTCTGGTGCTTCTTGAGTGTGTGTAGGGGTGCCAACATTGTAGAAAGATTAAGAATACATTTTTCTGTATTTCGCCCTTCCCAAAAAAAAATTCAATTGAGGTGCTTCCTCAATTGCTTTTATCTTCTCCTATCGGGTACAGTTCCATTCCCCCCCATGACAAATGTTGACTTCCTCTGTATTAACACTCTGGTTGCTGAATGAGCCGTTGTGTGCTAAAGGTGACTGCACTCTTTGTCTGCAAAATGTAAAGAATGTTTCAGTAGATTGCCCAGGTGAAGAAGTTATTTCTCCTGCAAAATGTTCAGGTGATTAATTTTTGGAAATCACATCGGAAGCCCCGAATGGACTGTACATAGACAGGTGAAAATGACTGCAGACATCTCCCTGGCTGCATTCAATATCACTTCAGTACATAGCCTGAGGAGGTGTTGGAGAATTTGTGCAGCTGAGATAATTCTCTCGTTGGTGCTCTGCTTTTTAACATAACTACAATCGACATGTCATCTGGGGACAAACTGAGAATGTTGACTTGAGTCCTGGTTTTTGAAATTGTGCTAATAGTCTTTGAAAGCAATTTAACAGTTGAATCCTCCAGTGCCTAATGACTGATAATTCATGTTCTTCATGCTGTCTGTACTTCAAATACATGATTTAAGCTGCAGGTTTTGCTGTTGATGAAAAACTAAAGCAAGAATTCCATTTGCAGCATATCTTTTCAGATTTAAAGCATGCTGTTCCATAATTATGATTTTGCTTTGGAAAAAGCCAGTATTATACATTGAAATAGTGTGATTTGTTCTCCTACAGCTACTGCTTTAATTTTCCTCATGTGCAAATTTCAACAGTAAATGTTCAGCTATTTAACTGAGGGGTCATTCACCTGTCTACAGACACCAATCATTTAGTAATCATCCAGGTAAATTAAACCAGCTGATGTGGACACCTAGGAATTTGAAACTGTCAATCATCTCCACCTCCTGCTTTGACATGCTTATAATAGCCATGTAAGGATGATCAGAATTTCCCAATACTTGTAATCCAATATTCCTAAAGTCTTCCAGTTGTCACGCCTGTGTGGAAGAGGAATGCTGCACACTTGGAAGTTTTGGGGGCTTCGTTAAGCCAAAATATTAGTCTGTCAATTCAGTTGGACATTAATTATCTCATGGCTTTATTCAAAGATGGTTAGGAACTACTTGTGTTGTTCTTAACACAGTGTGTATCCCTCATCCAAGATTACTAACAAAAGATTAACAGGTTATTTACCTTATTAACTGGTACCTTGCAGAATGCAAACTTGCTGCACTTCAAAAATAATTTATTATTTATACAGACTTTGGTCTGTTCTGAGGATGTGAATATAGATTCAAGTTCTTTCTTTATCGTTTGGAACGTACTCCTTGCCTCTCCTTTTAGTACCTCCAGTAGCTGTTCTGTGAGGCACCACTTTAGGATCAGTATAGAATCTTTGAATTCCTACAGTGCAGAAGGAGGGCATTCAGCCCATCGAGGCTGCGCTGACACTCTGAAAGCGAACTCTATACTTCCTTGGACACTTGAGGGGCAATTTTAGCATGGTCAATGCCACCCAAGTGGACAAAGTTTTTTTTTCAGAATGCGTTCAAAAGTGACATGAAATAAATTCTTGTTGTGGAAAAGTATATTCTCCAATGGTCCAGCTAAGGTAGTGCATGCAGCTTGTATCTTGGGGCAAGGTGGGTTTTGTACATTAACTTGATCGCTTCCCGCCCCCCAGTTATAATGCCCGTGAATCGTGATTGGAATCATCTGAACTACCATCACAGGGGGAAAAAAATTTATCAGACCCATCAAATTTTTTTTTAAAACAAGCTGGAAATACTTAAGTCTGGAAACATCTGTGGCGAGAGAAACCGTGTTAACGTTTCAGGTCGAAGACCTTTCAATTCTCATGCAGCGACTTGTGACCCCTAGTCCTAGACTCTCCAGCCAAGTGAAATTCTCCCAGCATCTACCTTTTGAATTTTCTATGTTTCAATGAGAAAATCCTACGGTTAGTTCAATCTATTTGACATTTTAACATGGGTATAATGGTCCTAAATGAGATGGCTCTAGTTCAGCCATCTATTGCAGAAATAAACACACCAGAACACACTAAATGGGAGCAGGAGTAGACACTATGGCCCATTGAACCTGCTCCGCCATTCAATATGATCATGGCGGATCTTGGGCTCCAATTTCCCGCCTGCGGCCCATTTTACTTAATTCGTGAGACACCAGAAATCTGTCATTCAGCTTTGAATATCTTTACTGATGGAGCACCCACAGCCCTCTTGGGTAGATAATTCCAAAGATTCACAGCTCTTTGAATGAAATAATTTCTCATCATTCAGTCCTAAATGATTGTCCCCTGATCCTGAGATCGTACCATGTGTTTTAGACTCTCCAAAACAGCAAAAACAATCTCGTCATCTACGCTATCCAGCCCCTTCAGAATTTTGCATGGTTCAATAAAATTGTGCCTCCATTCTTCTGATGTCCCACAGAACATAGCCAATTTTACTTAGCTCCTTATCCAATCCCAGGGACCAATTTAGCAAATCGTACTGCCAGGATCGAGCCTGGGACCTCGGTGCCGTGAGGCAGCAATGCTAACCACTGCACCACCATGCTGCCCAGAAGTTTCATACCTTTTAAATATTCTGCTTTTCTATTCTTTTGACCAAAATGAATAACTTCACACTTCCCTACATAATGCCCCATCTACCATCTTGTTGCCTATTCACTTTACCTGTCTATTATTTCTTTACATTCTTTCTGTGACTGCCCCACAAATTGCCTTTCCACGCAGCTTGGTATCATCAAACTTCAATATATAATGCTCTTTGTCTCAATCGGTGATACAGTTTGTAAATAGCTTGAGGCCCCAGCACTCATTTCTGAGTATCACTGGCAAATAATAAATTATGGTTAGTTTTGTGCAATGGGTCAATGCCCAAAAGACAATGGTTTGCGTCGGATTTCATTGATTATTTAGCGCCTTAACATCCAGACCTATTTACTGACTTGTCCTTCTAAATTTTGGTTAACACTATTACACAATTGCAGAATAAATCCTAAATTATAACCAAGACCTATCTGTATAATCAACTTTGATATCAATGTCTCCTCTAAATTGCGTGGCATTTGCAGGTCCCTTTTAAGGACCTACATTCTTCAAATTGTCCACATGCTCAAAAAAAAGTGTTACTTGAGATGTTTGCAGTTAATTGCAAATAGTTTCTTTGTTCTCTTTGAGTGCTGCCTGTGACCCAAAAAAAAATTACAACTTGCATTTAAACTTTATTAGCGGAGTTTGAGACAAAGATAAAACCAAAGCATGGTCACTTTGCTTTTCTTTATCCCTCAACTAAATCAACGTTTGCATCTTAAGAGTTTACAAAACCAAAAATTCATCACTTCGTTTTTTGTATACGTTGCTGGCAGATTCGCCATTCTGACAACCGCCTCAAATCATTCTTCTCTTCTCTTTTCTCAATGCCCAGCTTAGTGAGGTCTTTGCAGCAAGTTTTTGCTGATTGCGAAGTAAATCAGAAGAACTATTTTGACTTGGAAGCGAATGCTAAAGAAATTGAGCTCAAAACATTATTTCGATTACGGGACCAAGAGCGGATTAAAATACTGTGTTCAGAACAACGATTAGAACAGGTAAGACTTTTCACTTTAAATTGAAGACCTCATTCTTATTGGATGCCAGGGTGCTAGTTAATTGAGCAGATTGGGACAACGTTTTCCTGGGATACCTTTGCAGGGATGTAATAATAAAGTGTAATAACCTTTTCCAGTCTTTGATACTCAGCATTTATATTTTTAAATATTTTATTCAGGCATTTGTATAAACAAACAACAAACAGAATAAAAGCAGGAGTGAAATTGTCCAACATAATAAATAAACCAACACCCACACCCCTTCCCCTTAACTCTTTTCCCCCCACACACACACACACCTTTGCTGACGGGCAGCTCGTATTCCTTTAGAAGTCCTCTAATTTTGCAAAGCTGCCTCCTACGAAAAGGTCCTCAAATTGCTCAATCCCTGCTGCTGCCACCCCAAAAACCTCACATTCAGCCCCCCTCAGTGCAAATCTAGGATTATCGCAGATGGGTGCCCACGCCGTGGCATCCTCCAGCCTCAAATGCTGCATCCACTGGGCCCACGGCGTACCTGGCCGGCGTGAATGGCAGAGGTGCTGTCAACACTTGTTCCCCTCCAAGAAACTACCTCCATCCACTCCTATATCGACGCCTGCCCCACTACCCATTTCCTGACCATAGTGATATTAGCCGCTCTGTAGTAATTCATTATATTTGGCAGTGCCAAACCCCCCACTCGCCCCCGCTCCAAAAAAAATCCTCTTGACCCGCAGGTTTTCCCCATCCATACAAATCCCCATAATACTGCCAATGCCCCAATGGGTCCGAAATCTATAACAGGTCGCCCATGTACAACACAACCCTGTGCTCAATGCCCCCCCCACCCACCTCTCAAACCCTTCCAATCCCTCCACACTCTAAACTCCATTGCCAATGGCTCTATAACCAAGGCAAGAATCAATGGGGAGAGTGGGCACCCCTGCCTTGTCCCACAGTGCAGTCCCAAATATTCTGAACTCATCCCAGTTCATCCGCCCATTTGTGACCAGTCCTGCGTCAACCCAAACTGGCCCAGCACCTCCCGCAGATATTCCCACTCCACCGGCCGAAAGCCTTCTCCACGTCCATCGCCACTGCCACTTCCTGCCCCTCCCGGGGCATCATGATCACGTTAAGCAACTTCCTCACATTTGCCGACAACGGTCTCCCTTTCACAAACCCCATTTGGTCCTCACCTATCACCCCTGGAACACACACCTCGATTCGTGAAGCCAATACCTTTGTCAACAACTTAGCGTCCACATTCAGCAACAATATCGAACGGTATGATCCACACTGCTCCGAACACTATCAGTATCAGAGAGATGGATGTCTGCAATTAGTATAGGGGGAATTCCCCCTCTCCCTAGCCTCATTGTATGCCCTCATCACCAACAAAACATTTATCAAACACCACTGGGAGCACATCTGGGCCTGGGCCTTCCCTGCCTGCATCACCCCCATACTCTCCATCACCTCCCTCAATCAATAGAGGTCCCCAAACCTTGCACCAACTCCTCATCCATCCTGGGATACTCCAACTCATCCAGGAACTGCCACATATCTGCTACAAACTCATTTCCCTAGTTGCTGAATCTATCTCACTCTGTCAACTATTTGAAACTGAACCGGATTGATTGGAACCTTGGTGTCGTCATTGACATGAAAGATGAGCTTCCAACTCTATATCCACCCCATCAATAAGGCTACTTATTTCAACCTCCATTATGTCACCTGACTCCACTGCGCCTCAGCTCATCTGGCTTTCTAACTTCTAGATCTGAATATTCCCATGCAATCCTAGCCAGCTTCCCAAATTCTACACTCCAAAAACTTTGTTCATTCAAACATTCGTTGGTGTGGTGTGCCAAATACAATAATAACCAGGGTGACACACGTGGCACCGTGGGTAGCACAGGGACTACAGCGCTGAGGACCCAGGTTCGAATCTTGGCCTTGGGTCACTGTCCGTGTGGAGTTTGCACATTCTCCCCGTGTCTGCGTGTGCAGATGTGCAGGTTAGGTGGATTGACCATGCTAAATTGCCCCTTAATTAGGAAAAAAAAAATAATTGGGTACTCTAAATTTATTTTTAAAATTACAACTAATCACCTGGTGCTCACTGACAAACAAAGAAAAGTACAGCACAGAAACAGACCCTTCGGCCCTCCAAGCCTGTGCCGACCATGCTGCCTGTCTAAACTAAAACCTTCTACACTTTCTGGGTCCGTATCCATCTATTCCCATCATACTCATGTATTTGTCAAGATGCCCCTTAAATGACCTCCATTGGCTGTTGGTTAAGTCAAGCCTCAATCTAAAAAAAAACGCTCATTCTTGCTTTAAAATGGCCAAGAGACCTAAATTAGGGATGCCTCTCTCCCCTTCCTATCTATGTAATCTCTCCAACCCTACTCCTAACTCACGGCTATCTGTGATTTTGATCGCTCCGGCTGCAAAAGCTTACATTCTGCACTTCCTTCCCTAAAGCGCTCTCTGCTTCTCTACCTCATTTACCTCTTTCCAAAACATTCCTTAAAACCTAGATCTTTGACCAAGCTTTTGGTCACCTGCCCTCATTTCCCTTTGTGTCTGGTTGTTAAATTTTGTTTGATAATGCTTCTGTGAAGAGTCTTGGGGCAGTTTGTTATATTTAAAGGAGCTGTGTAAATACCAATTATTTTGAAAGATGCAATATAAATGCAAGTTTTTTTTATTTTTGTGCATTTGGCAGATGTGAAGAATATCTCAAACTGAGTTTACAAATAAAGCTGTTACTCCTTTCAAAGTAATAGAAAGTACAATGCAATTTTAATGATTTGGCTTTTTTGAGACTAAGATTGCCACTTCCGAGTTTGTGAATGAATCAATTGTACATTACCGTAATTCTGGTTTGTCTACATGGCCAGGCCTCCACTAAGTTTGAACGTAGCCAGGCAGCTTTCAATCGGCGACGCAACCACGTACTGGAACAGATGCAGCAAGTCGAAGAAAGGCTGAAAGAGAATGGAAACCTCCTCTCCGAGCTGGGATCTAAAATAAGTTCAGATGGCAAAAGTCGACCATTGCATCAGGTAAGGGAGAGGCTAACGTCTGCTGGAATGTGCCTGTCCCTTCTGGACACTTGATTTAAACAAATGTTAATAATTGTTTCTTATTCCTTTCTCTTGCTTTACCTTAAAATGAGTAAAGTTGACATCAGTATTAACTTTGGAAGAAAGTGTACACTATGGGGGCAGACCAAAGCTCAAAAATACAGTGTGCCCTTTCAAGTTGAATCCTAGGACTGTTCGCCACTTAGCCTTGCCTCTTGCTGGTGCTGCATGAGTTTAGGTTTCTCCTGTATCGCTGAATGGAGAATCCAGTAGAAACAAAAGTACTTTGTATATGTAAAGCAACCACATCCTAATGCCAGTATTAGCAAGAACTTGCGGATTGCTAGGATGTGCTTGATTGACTTGGCTGGATCAGAGCGTGCCAGTGCAACAAAGGTCCGAGGAGTACAGTTTAGGGAGGGAGGAAACATAAACCACTCACTGCTTGCATTAGGAAACGTAATAACTCACTGGCAGACAACAAGGTACAGCAGATTTGTTTTTTAAAGAAAGTGGCATAGTTTTCTGAAATCTGATTTTTGGTAAACTTATTGGAATAAAGAGACACCATAAATGATCAAAGTTATTTCAACACCACTATTTGATGTAATTGCAAAAGCCACTTGTCACTTCCACTAAAAGTGACTGTTTAGTCAAATACTTTTTTTCTTGAAGATTGTGCTCTTTTGAAAATTACAAGTGATGATAGATGGTGGTAAGGAACATGAGATTTAGAGGGGTTTTGAGGGAAGATCTTCTCCCAGTGGGTGATGGAAATCTGGAACTCACTGTCTGAAAAGGTGGTAGAGGTGGGAACCCTCAATATTTAAGAAGTATTTAGATGAGCACTTGAGACACCATAGCATACAAGGCTACGGACCAAGTGCTGTAAAATGGGATTAGAATAAATAGGTGTTTGATGGCCGGCACAGACACAGTGGGCCAAACAACCTCTTCCTGTGCTGTAAAACTCTGACTCTTCTACCAAATGTTTGCCTTCATTCTTGAGGAAGTAACTCTCACTAGTAGGTTGATCCATTTGTGTAGAAAGTGAAGGGTTCCTTAACAATTGCATTAATATATTTCAAAATGTATTGCTGAACAGGTCGTGAAATTGAGTTTACAGAAACTTCTATTGGAGACTGAATTGAGCAGCTACAAGCAACAAAACCATTGCATGACCCACCTGCTGATGCTCCAGGAACGAGACCGTCAGCAGTCAGAAAAGTAAGAATGAATCAGTAGATGGCCATTACGTGAGGTGTACTAATTCGTACAGATGGGATAGTTCCAGGCTTAATTCCCCGTTCTAGATGGGTAATTAGGCTGCTGTTTGGTTCACAAGAGCTTGGACGTTTGGCGGATGGGAAGGGAATCAGCCAGGGTTCTGCCTCCTTTTGAGGTATATTTGTGTTGAGTGAGGACAAGGTTGAGCATGACCAAGTTGAAAAATCTGCCTACTCTCACTGTCCAGACTTTCTCAAAGCGCAAGTAGAGTACACCAGTCACCTGCAGAGCTAGAATTGCATTTAGAAGAGATTGGTAGAAAATTGTAAAAGTAAATGATATGCTAAATGGAGAAATTTACCTGAAATTAATATTAACGTAACTCCAATTGTTATAGGCCAGGGTTTAGAGAACCCCAAAGTGTATCATGCAGTTCACCTGACCCACAGCTTTTAATAGATTGTGGTATGGGGAGCACACGTCCCACTCTACAGGTGTGGTACAGCACAAATGGAAAAGTATTTTTTGAAGCAAAACACTTTTTTCTATGAACTCAAGTTAACCTTTTTAAAATGTACAGTGAACATCTTAGCAACCATTAATTCAAATACAACCCCCAAAGACTACAACACTAAGTAAACCTTTAAGCTTTCCGTTTTAACATCCATACAACTTATAAAGAAAACCTTTTATCAGAAGCACATCAAGTTAAAGTCACTACTGAAAATATTTAGAATTCTGAATTCACCAAATAATTAAGAGATAGTCTTTTGATGGCAGAGAGAACAGCAGTACACCTGCTTGGTCTGGCTTCATCTCCAACACTGAAAATGAAACTAAAACACACCCTGCAGCAAACAGCCTAAAACGAAGTTTAAAAGCTGACAGACAGCCCAGCTCCACCCACCCTCTGATGTCACTGCAGTAGTAAACACCCATTTCTTAAAGGTACTCTCACTACAGATATTTATATACACACTCATTTATAAACACCCATTTCTTAAAGGTACTCTCACATGACACAATTCAGGACTTGATTTCCCCCATAACTCAAACTAGAATGTTCTGTGCTAGGCAGCAATGTAACGCAAAGAGTTGCTGGCTTGACTCTATTGACAACATATTTTGTGATTGGTGTCTTACAAATCACTTTCGCTTTGAATATTTACTCAATTTTGATTTGTATTTAGATTAAGGGATTGAATGTTTCTTCAGGGATGAATTTGTTTCTACCAAAGGGATGGGGCCATCTGCTTTCCTCAGTATTAGTGGAAGGAAATGAGGATTCTTCACCTGGACCTAACAGGTGTATACGAGCACCGTAACCCTAATCACAGCTTCAAGAACTGACAAATACTGCTTCCCCTGATCTGATACCAGTAATCTCACGCCATAATCCGGAGGAGTCTGAGTCGGCAATGAATGTGCTTTAATGTGATTCTCATTTAGATTTATCCATGTTGTGGTAATCCCTTGGTGTAAGATCTCTGGTAACTGCTGCCAGTGCCCATTGTAAATCCTTGCCACGAACTCCAAACCATGCTCTTTCCAGATCTCCGATAGACACATGGGCTCGTTTTAAAACTTCATTGATTTCAGTCCAGAGAAACCGATTTGTCCATGATTGCTGACAGGTTTTATTATCTGGAATGACATCTTGGGGCTAGTCTTATTTAATTGCATACTCTTGCAGAATAATGTAACCTATGAATGCCATTTCATCTCCTTAATAGCCTTTTGTTTCACAGCATGTTACATTATAATTCATCGTTACAGCAGCTTTTGATCGCTTTAAAGGCGCTTGGCATTTGCCCCATAACGGTGTTGCTTAGGAAATGAGTAATATAAAAAGCTCCAGTATGCTTTGAATATGCTGCTGAGGCAAGAAAACCATGTACAATTTATCTGCTGTAGAGTATACTCTATTTTAGGTTACAAAGCTCCACTCCCAAACTTTATGGTTGCCAATATCATTCTTCCGGCTGGCATTTCCTTTATTGAGTCACTTGTAACGGTCCAACTTGGCCATCGCCCTGTTGAGGGAACAGCCCATGCCCCAGCACTCCTTGACAAAAGGTGACTGGTCTTCTGCAGCAAAATCAAACTGCAATAGTGCAAACAAACACTAACCCAATTAGTTCACAACTACAGGGTCCAGCTCTGAACTGCAATGCCTCGTAAGGAAGCAGAAAGTACTGCTTCCAAAAGGGATTCCTATTACCTTTTTGAAATTTGGCACTGATTTATTCCATATGACCCAAAATGTCATAATTCTTTAGCTTTTCGGATGCTAATTGTCATGCTTTGTATTTTCAGTATTTTTATTGCCAGGATATATATCAGGTAATGCCCAAGTCATTTTGACTCCTTTCCTGAAAGCCTATCCTTGATGGTTAAATTAAAATAAGCTCTAATGCACAACAACCTGAGTGTAAAGTGAAAAATACAATAGGTGCTGGAATTTTGAAAGGCAAACAGATGATGCTGGAAACAATCAACAGATTAGGCAGCATCAATGGAGAGAATGGACTTGTTCACATTCTGTATGTGACCCCTTCGATAGGAGTGAATATTGCTGATGAGAAAAACAGGCTGAAGGAAAGGGCAATACAAGGACAAAACCAAAGGGACCATAACAGGAAAGGGAAATCAATGTGCCAGCAACTCATCTCTAAACAACCCAGCGCATACATAGCCTCTGGTTAGTGACTACTTACTGAAAGTGGAGAGTGAGTGGTGGGTGCCAAAATACTGGCAATAGTTTGCAGATTAGTGGTAGAATTTGGTCAGGAAAAACTGTTCCAAGGACTAAATGTTAGCCTCCTTGGAAGAGAGGGAGGGAGTTGTGAAACGTTGGTTGTCACTGGATTTGAGTAGTGAAATTGAAAGATTGCCCCCCTTCTTTTTTATTGTTTTCAGGTTAGTGACCACACTGCTGCAAGTGGTACGCAAGCAATTTGGCATTCTGCAAGAAGCTAATCTTGCAACTACAGAGGAAGTAACACAATTCGATGAGCTGGAGCGCCTTGTTCGGGGGGAGAAAGCTGTCCTATGGGCTGATCAAATAAACACAGACGAATGTAAAGAAAATCAACAATCGAAAATAATAGCTATTGCTACACTTTCTAAACTACATTTTGTACCTGAAACCCTAGTTGAAGTTGCTGGTAAGCCTCTGTTTTTTTCCTCCTCACTTTGTGTTCTGTGGCCTCATCTCCAATCATATTGTACCCCTTACCCATTACATAATTGGATGATTTCTCCTCAAAACATAATGCCATTAAAAAAAATACTTATTCCATTCTTTCTTTTATTCATTTGAAATTAACCCCAGTTGACTCGAAAATCGATTCTTAGAGGTAAATTTGTGCATTTCATTTTTAACAAACATTAATGCTGTGCTTTCCAATTTTTATCACTTACAGTTGGCTCAAATGTCTTTAGCACTGTTACTTATGTGGTGTTAATTTTCTTTTGGAAGTACCTTCTCCTTCTCCCTTCTCCCTCAACACCTCACCCCTTCAGGATGACATTGAAAAACTTATTTAAGAAGAGTAAATGCACTGCTCAATAGCCATAATCCACATTAAATTGAATAAACCTAGATTCAATTGATGACTGAAATTAAATCAGCATGTGAAAATCAACAAATGTTTACATTCTTGACTTTTTTTAAAACCTGAAAATCAGTTTAATTGCGTTTACGAAACCAATATATTTCAAGACATGAATTTTCCATGTGCTTTGGTAGATCCATATCTCCTAATTTCTGTTAATTATGGATTACCAACCAGAATTGTGGTGTGCCATGACAGAAAATGGCTTGGCTTGTTTGTGACATTTTCCACTAACCACAGTTGAGGCTTTCTTCCAAAATTTCCGCCTTCAAATGGTTCCCTTCTGTATGACAAATTTGTGAGGGTTAACGGTGCCCTGAAGTGTTAATTGCAACTCATTTAAAGTGGCGTTTCTGTTCTCTGTGAAACAGAAGAACTACTTTCAAAGTAGTCTTGTACAGTTTTTAAGGGATTAACAAGGCTGAAGTAATTATTTAGCGCAGAATCCAGTTCTTTCAAATCCACAACTTGACAGCAGGAGAGAGTTGTTAACGACTGCAATTCGAGATGGCTTGTAGTGTGCAGACTTGCAGCATAACTGCAGCTAATGATTGCTCAATCTTTTAGAAACGTGGTGTAAACATTTTAATCACCACCCTGTACTTGCTGTGTACCTACAATAGCAGGAGAACTGTCTGGTAAAAATTTTAACCATTTGACTGCTGCTGTTAAATTAAGTACATTGCAACATTTAAAGCAAAAACAGATGTTTGCACCATGATTCCTACATTTTACATGCTCATGATCAAGGCTTCATGTAGAAAAGACAATGTTGAAAATAATTCCTTCAAGCTCTTTGGGCCATTTAACACCAAAAGCAAAAGTATTTATAGTACTTTTTCTGAATTAATCTGAATGCCTTTTTACTGCTCAGCACATGGTAGCACAGTGGTTAGCACTGTCGCTTCACAGCACCATGGTCCCAGGTTTGATTCCGGGCTTGGGTCACTGTCTGCACGTTCTCCATGTGTCTGCGCGGGTTTCCTCTGGGTGCTCCGGTTTCCTCCCGCAAGTCCCGAGAGACGTGCTGTTAGGCGAATTGGACATTCTGAATTCTCCTCTGTAGATCCGAACAGGCGCCGGAATGTGGCGACTAGAGGATTTTCACAGTTACTTCCTTGCAGTGGTAATGTAAGCCTATTTGTGACAAAAGATTATTTTTATAATATGAACTTTAAAATGCTGCAACACCTAAAGTAATAACATCCCACATATTTATGCTCATTCTTTTGGATCTCATTGTTTTTAAATGGAATATGCTGGCTTGGGAAGATAAGCACAGAAGAAGGCTGTTCAACCTCTCGAGCCTTCCTGGCGCCTGGCTGATCTGCGATCTAATCCCATATAACTCACTGTTGCCCCATATCCTTTTTCAATCTACAATTAAATGAAGAATTATTTTTTTTATCATTGCCATTTACTTGTTTCACCCTTTTTCATGAAGTGTTTCCTAATTTCACTCCTGTATGGTCTGACTCTAATTTTAGGATCTGTCCCCAACCAACAAATTTAGTTTCTAAAACTTTGAATCACCCTTGCTGATCTAAATTCACGGGGAGTGCAATTCCAGGAGTATAATTCTAAATGGTCAGGTTTAGCACAGTGGGCTAAACAGCTGGCTTGTAATGCCAGCGGCGTGGGTTCAATTCCCGTACCGGCCTCCCCAAACAGGCACCGGTATGTGGCGACTAGGGGCTTTTCACAGTAACTTAATTGAAGCCTACAAGTGACAATAAGTGATTATTATAATTTGTCTCAAGACATGCTTTATCTCTTTCCTTATGCCATTATTTTGCCTACTATTTCAGCAGCTACTCGTTTAAAAGTTTTTTCTGTTGCAATAGTAAATCTGCGTCACAAAATCCTGTTAACTTTTCAATATTACTATAATAACAGTAATTTCTAAATTCAGTCCCAACATTTGGCATCAAAGTAAATGGTGTCCTCTGCAGCACTCACCATTCCTCGATGGAAGAGTCAATGTGCAAGAGAGATTAATTTAGATCAAGCAAAAAGGCAATTCGTCCGTGACTTATTTAATTATCTTCTAATAATCGTTCCATGAGGTTGAGGATTCTTTGTATCCCTTTGTTACCCCAATCAGTAGTTATATTTTTAAAAATAGCTAGTTAATTTTCTATCTTGGCAGTCGGTCACTTATTCCAAACAGGTTAAAATGCAGTCACATTTTGTTCCATTCTGCTTTTCTCCAAAATCAGTTCTACACGTATAAAACGCTAATATCTTGACACTATGCTTATTCCTACTTATGAACAAATCGTCTTATCGACAACTGGTAGCAGAGAAAGATTTTAAATAGTTCACATTTTCAATCCTAATGGGAGAATGAAATGGAGTCTTAGCCAAAATTCACCTACTGATTTTTCCATCAGCGTTCCTTTTATTTGCTGGAGGATCAGAGGCATTGAGCACAATGCGTAGACATTTCTGTAATATAATTGCAACAACGAACTCCACGTATATAGTCTAAATTAGATCTTTAGCAACATATGGGAACTTTCAACAAATAATGGTGCCAAGGCTTTGGGGCTTGTTTTCCTGGTTCATAATTTTGATTTCTCCCTTCCAAATATTCCCAAGCTACTGTCAGCAGTTACTTTAATTTCTTGAGAGCTTGCATAATTGAACTTCTTAAGTCGCAACAATCCTGGTGTGATCCAAGTCTCGGATTTCCCTTTTTTCTTATTTATCAGTGGCTCTTTGGGATGTAGATAATTCCTTTCCTCCTTTTCCCCTGTGTTGTTGAACCCCATTTATCAGTCAAGAGTTTGGATATGAAGTTAATTAAACTAGATTTGACTGAAGCTTTTATATTCAATCATGCTGTAAACGCCATTCTTCACTTACCAAGTGGTGAGTTTGCAGGTAAGTAAAATTTTGTTGTGGAATGTAATGTAGATATGATGCCTTTTTCTCTGCTGCTGTAATGTAATATTGCAAACTTCAAATTGAAGCTAAGGTAGCCCGCAATCATCATTGTCAAGTTAATGTTACAGGAAATAGGGCTTCAATTAAGATAAAATGTTGTGTACTTTCGGAGAGCTGAAGTGACTTTTTTTTTTTTAAACTTGACCATCATGTGTGCTTGTAAGGCTAAAATTTGCACAATTAATATGTGACCCAACTGAGGCCATGACACTTTATTTAGCCGCATTTACCATATCAAGACATTACAGCTTTTAATGACCAATATACCCCAGTCATCCATACTGAAGGCCATTTTGGAAAGCCCATCAGGCCACAAAAACTCGAGCAGCTTACCAGCAAGGTAAATGAGGCTGTGGGTTCAAGTAACTCCCATCAATGGCATAATATATGTTCATAGCATTCTTGCACATAAACTATTGGCATCTATTTGCTCAACGGGCAGTTTAGTCTTGGCTGTCAATTGTCAAGGATAATGTTTTGCCCAGGCATCATCTGACTTGTATTCATACAAGTAAGTATTCCATGACCAATGAAAAAGAACAAGCATAGCACATGAATACCTGATTTAATATTGTGCCAGCTGCAGAACTGCCAACTCGTACGGATTTTCCATATTTCGTACAGAAAATCGATCTGAATACGATTTGCCATATTGAAATACGGAATCGGGGAAATTTATAGCAACCCAGTGGGGAGGAGGGGAAATAGCGCCGTGTGATTACAGCCATCATCAAAATTAATAAGCAAAGTGTTGTAGGAGAGGTAGAGTATTTCCTGTCTAATTCTGATTGATCGGTTTTGTGGGGAGGGGGCTCGTTCATCCGCTTTTCACGGGTTAACGGCCGCTCCGGCTGTGCAGGGTCAACAAGGCCGGTCGGTTGCCCTGGAGACAATGGCGTGGGGAAAGAGGGGTGCATGCATGGGCACGAAGATGGGTGTGGAACAAGCACATGAGCTGAATGGGGGCCGTTCTCTGACCACCTGGTGTGTGTGTGTGTGCTCCCAATTCCAAAGCCATTTGCAATGGGACCCAGTCAAGGTGAGTGGGAGTGGTATAAAGGTGAATGTTTTGATCACGTTTATCATTCTTAGATTTACTGAATGTTTGAAAATCAATTTGAAAGCACCCACTCATGACGCTGTCAATGTAAAAACATGTGATTTACACTTTCCATTCGTGTTTTAGAAGAGTTGATTGGCCAATGATGTTAAAGACGCCCAGTGTGCAACAACAGGTCGTTTAATCTTCTTGCAAGGGAGATTTGGAATATTTAAAATCATAAAATCAAAGATTTTGCTTTACCATTACACGCATGGTCGAATGTGATTTACCACTGATTTGTGCTCTAAAGGCATAAAGCTGTACTGCAGATTGGTGGGCATTTTTTCTTTGAAATGAAAATAATGATTTTACTGCCAAAATACTGATTTTTGGTATCTGGAATACTGATTTATGTTGGAAAAGGTTGGCAGCTCTGCAGCTACCCATTCCCATTAAGCAAATTCTGTCCTTATTATCTACAATATGGGATGGCTAAGGCCCCTGATTTGATTATCGGGTCTGCAGTGTGTTAGCTAATCTTAGTTGGTGCACTGTAACTGGAAACTAAACTTGGAAATGTTACGTGAAAATGTGATTTGAAACCCTCCACAGTAATACCGCAGATTGACATCTACCCTCATGCATTAAGAATAGAGACTGGGCATTGCAGGATAATGCAGCATTGATTCATATGCCAGTGTGTCACCGGTGGGTTTGAGTAATGCGGCAGTTATGTCCAAATGTCAATGCATCATAATAATGTTTAAATCAGACATGTTTTACTTTGGGTAAAGTTTAATATTTTGTCCTTAGAAACTTTAAATAATCTTTTTCAGCAAAGTTGGTTAAGCTTCTTCCTGTTAAATGCACTGTCTCCTTTTTTGTTTACAAATTTGTCACAAGTGGCTTTCAGAAATGACTCAGTGTCACTGTGTTCAGAATATGCTCACTGAGAATACTCTGTGGTTAGTGTGAGTAGTGATGCAAAAATTTAAGGTTCCAACAGATAAACAAGATTGAGTTACCGCCTTATTACTCACTAAAAGTTGTTTCCACTACCATTCAGAATTAAGATTAGAAAACAAATCAAGCAGTTGGGGTAAGAGCCATGTTTAAAAATACACCTTTTTATACAACTTTCTATTTTATAAATTGAAAAGATTTAATATTGATAGAAGTTACATTGTGGTAGTCCAGCACAGTGGATACTTTCTGCTTTACGGTTAAATCCAACATAGACATTTGTGGGTAACATCCCCCCCTTAGCTGTAAATCATCCTGTATGAAAGCCACCTTGGGCAGTGTCAGCCCAGTTCCCACTAATGCAAACTCCCTACAGAAAACTACAATTGATCTGTGAAATCGCACAGTGGGGAATGCATGCCACTTCTTAGCACATTCAGCTCACATTTCACCAAAAGATTGTCAGATTTATGTAAAGATTTATTAGGGTTAGCACCGATTGTTTACAGCAAGAACTTCCAGATCAGATATGGCATAATCAGTTACAAAGTCAACTTCCCTTGTATGCTTTAACAATTTGCATCAACCGTATCACCAGAAGACTATCTGTTTTCAGTGCCTGTGTGGCATTTTCCCCACAATAGCCGAATGCTATTTCTCAGTGAGGTTTACTATTCGTGCGAAGTTGGGGGCATTTGGTGTTGTGATTTGTGCCTTGCCTGTCTCAGACAGATAGATAGGTGTGAAGATCTTGTGGCACTATTTTGAAGAAAAGCCCGTGAATTCTCCCTGGTATCCTGGCTAGTCTTTATCCCCAACCAACATTGTTAAAACTAATTATCTGGTCATTATATGTTGTTTAAAGGAGCTTGTGAGGTTCAGGTTCACTGCTGTGTTTCCTAGTTATAAATCTGAGTTCTTTGTTGGCTGTAAAGTGCTTTGGCACATTCTGAGGTCATGAGACGTAAAAGTCCACTGTACTAATATTTGTATAGGCTTGTCCCCAACTGTAAATTTAAAAATATTTCCATGCTTTTGTTACAGTAGAATGTATTTCACAAACAAGTGTTATAAGCTAACTACAGTTCAGGGGCAAATGACAGGGATACTAAGAGCTCCGTGTTTGAACAAAACACTGTTTATAAATACAGAAATAACTCTATTTGAGAATTTCATTTAAAGAAAGTGAATTGCAAAAAATTATCATTTTTTCCAGAAGCATGTAATCACATAAAACTGCAAGACCCTTAATGTAGGGTTATAATGTTCACTTTGGTGTTTTGTTCCGAAATGCATGATGACATTGTGTTTCTTAGAAATAGATAAAGAAGGTGCAGATGACGAAGTATTGTTCTGCATACAGTCCAGACAGATCATTCCATACATGAAAAAAACCTAGGACATACGATAAATCCACAATGTAAATACATAGACACAGACATTGGGTGATGCTGACATAGTGTAGTACTACTCAGTAGGGATGATGTGTTCAGCCCATAAAAAGGTCACTCGAGTCTGGTAACAGCGAGGAAGAAGCTATTTTTAAATCTCTTAGTGCGTGTTCTCATACTTCTTATCTCCTGCCTGATGGAAGAGAGGATAACCCGGGTGGGATGGGTCTATGATGATGCTGCCCACTTTCCCAATGGAGTCAATGGATGGGAGGTGGCTTCGCGTGATGGACTGGGCTGTGTTCACGGGTCTCTGTAGTTTCTTACGGTCTTGGGCTGAGCAGTTGCCATACCAGGATCTGATGCAGCCAGTTGGTGCTTTCTATGGTGCATCTGTAAAAACTGGTCAAAGTCAATGTGGGCATGCCGAATGAGGAGGTATAGGCGTTATTGTGCTTTCTTGGTCATAGCGTCGACGTGGGTTGAACAGGACCGATTGTTTGTGATGTGCAACTTAGGAATTTGAAGCTGCCAACCATCTCCACCTCCGCACCAGTGATGCAGACAGGGGTGTGTATGATACTTTGCTTCCTGAAGTCCTTAGTTTTGCTGACATTGAGGGAGAGATTGTTGCCATTACACCACACCAGGTTCTCTATCTCCCTCCTGTACTCTGACTCTTTGTTGTTCGAGATCCAACCCACTACGGGTCGTGTCATCAGCAAACCTGTAGGTGGAGTTGGAGCTGGAGCCAAATTTTGCCACGCAGTCGTGTGTGTATCAGGCGTATAGTAGGTGGCTAAGTATGCAACCTTGCGGGGCCCAGTATTGAGGATTATCGTGGAGGAGGTGTTATTTATCCTTGCTGATTGTGGTCTATGGGTCAGGGAATCGTGACTCCAGTTGCAGAGAGAGAGAGTTTTGATATGGGCTTGACTGGGATTATGGTGTTGAAGGCGGAATAGGAGTCAGGCATAGGAGTTATTGTTGTCGCGGTGCTCTAGGGATGAGTGTAGGGCCAGGGCGATACAGTCTGCTGCGGGACCGTTTGTGGTAGTATGTGAATTGCAGTGGATCAAGGCATTCTGGAGTATGGAGTTGATGTGTCTCATGACCACCTCTTTGAGCACTTCATAATGATAGATGTCAAGGCCACCGGATGGTAGTCATTGAGGCACATTGCGTGGTTCTTTGGCACCAGTATGATGGTGATTATCTTGAAGCAGGTGGGAACATCGGAACAGAGTAGAGAGAGGTTTAAGATGTCTGCGAACACACCTGCAGTTGGTCCGTGCACAATCTGAATGTCTGGTTGCTCCCTCTCTATAGAAAGAAACTGAAACTTGGCATTTATAGAGGACCTTCCATGACTTCAGGACATTTCAAAGTGCTTTGCAGCAGTGTTAATAGGAAACATGGCAGCCAGTTTGCACACAGCTAAATTCCTCAAACAACAATGTACAGTAAGATGTTTGTTATCTGGCACACTACGAACCAAAATTCTGTATTAACTGGAGTTCTGGGGTCATGTCTGTTTTTGATGAATGATTGGCATATGGGTGTTTATCAGTGATGTCAGAGTGTGGGTGGATCTGGGTTGTCTTGTCAGCTTTTTACTTTTGTTTTACGCTGTTTGCTGCAGGGTGTCTTTTAGTTTCATTTTCAGTGTTGGAGCTGAAGCCAGACAGAGCAGGTCTACTGTTGATCTCTCTGCCATGAAAAGACTATCTCTTGATCATTTGGTGAATTCAGAATTATAAATGTTCTCAGTAGTGAATGTAAACCTAATGTGCTTCTGTTGAAAGGTGTTTATTTTGTCTCGATGTTGTTTGGGAAGTTATTAAGGATTACTTAGTCTTGTATTTTTGGGGGTTGTATTTGAATTGATGGTTGCTAAGATGTTCACTGTATGTCTTAAAAAGGTTAACTTGAGTTCATAAATAAACATTGTTTTGCTTTAAAAAACATTTCCATTTCTGCTGTAATACACCTGTAGAGTGGGCCGTGTGCTCCCCGTACCACAATCTTTTAAAAGTTATGGGTCAGGTGAATTCCATGAAACACTTTGGGGCTCTCTAAACCCTGGCCCATAACAAATTGGCGGCTCGTCTGGGATAAAAGTCTATCTATTGGATTGGCTTTGTGAACTTAAAGACAGTGAGGGGTGAGCATATTGTGGTTGCTTTTCAGGTGTGGTATTGTAGTTTAAGTGGGGAGCGTGTTGTGGATAATGGCTCTTTCAGAGGCTCAGAAGTTTTTGGGGGTGGAGACGGTCACTCGCAGTACCTTACGGACAGAGACTAAAAGCAGACTGTTAGATTTGGCAAAAGCATTACCTGACAAAATACAAAAAGATGAAGTAATTAAGGCGGCGGCTAAGCATTTAAAGTTGCCTGAGATACAGTCTGACTGCATTAGAAATGGCAAAGATCCAGTTGCAGATTAAGCAACTTGAACATGAGAAAGAATTAAAGCAGCTTGAATATGAAAGAGAGGAAAAAGAACGAGAGAGAGAGCGAGCAAAAAGAAAAGGGGAGAGAGAAGAAAGAAGAAAAGAAAGAATAGCCCTAGCAGAACAAAAGAAAGAGAAAGGGAGATACAGATCAGGGAAAAAGATAGAGAGAGTTTGAACTTCAGAAAATGGCCATGAAACATGGCAGTCAGTTAAAATTGGCAGACGTAAAGGGAAACGTACAGTTGGATGATAGTGATGAGGATAGTGAGAAAGAGCATCGTAGTCGAAGGCTTGGTGCGAATTGCCGAGCAAAAACTTATAGCTAAGTTCCGCACCCATGAGTGCGGCCTCAACCGGGATCTTAGATTCATGTCGCATTACATTCATCCCCCCACCATCTGGCCTGGGCTTGCAAAAGCCTACCAACTGTCCTGGCTTGAGACAATTCACACCTCTTTAACCTGGGATCACCCCCTATCTCTGGATCTGTAATGATTTGATTACCCGCAAATGCTCGCATTCCAAGCATTGTCTGGCATCTCTGACTTTGTCTATATAAATGTTTCTGGAACATACCTCTCCATTCACCTGAGGAAGGAGCAGTGCTCCGAAAGCTCGTGTTTAAAATAAACCTGTTGGACTTTAACCTGCTGTTGTAAGACTTCTTACTGTAATAATGATCAGATACTCGGTTTAGTGATGTTGGTTGAGCGTTAAATATTAGCAAGGATACTGGGGAGAATTCGCCTGCTCTTCAAAATAGTAGTTGTGGAATCTTTTACATCTACTGAGGAGACAAATCTCTGATTTGGATGGTGCACCTCTGACAGCGCAGCACTCAATATTGTCTCTTGAGAGAACCAAGATCTCTCAATCTGCTGACTTGGGTGAGGGTGCTACTTCTGTATCATGGCTGTTGCTCAGTTTATCCTGCAATATGTCTTTGTGTTAAAAGGTGTCTTTGTAAAAGGAATTGTGACTTCAGTTGAAAATAGCGTGCAATCTGTGAAGGAAATGAGAAGTACACAACATGTTAAGACCATAACGGTTCAGTAACTGAGTTAAAGTTTGGTTTAACACACAACCTTTTTTCAATAATATATTCATCAAGTTGACCCTTTCTGTTCTTAAGCCTGTGTTATTCCTGTTACCTGTGGCACTTGTAGTTCTACCGATGGATTTAAAATCTATACAGGAGTTCTCCAATACCAGGTGGGCTCCAAGTAGCTAAGCGGCCCAGAAAGAAGGGAGAGGAATGAACATATCATGCAACAATTTCAAACTTGCAGAAAGCCCTGTGGGAGCAGGGAAGCAGATACTAAATTCCATTTTTAGTGTGACTGTATTTTGCTGCTAGTATTACAACGCATTGTTGATGTGTTTTTCAGCTTGCTAACCATGATAAAACTGGTGTTGCAGATTTGCCACCATTAACTTAATCTCCGTCACAGAATTACAGAATTCCTACATTGCAGAAGGAGGCCCATAGAGTCTGTTCCCATCCCCTTGATAGAGCACCCTATCCCCGTAACCCAATAACCCCACTTAACGTGCACATCTTTGGACTGGGAGGAAACGGAGCAACCGGAGGAAGCACCCACAGGCACGGAGAGGAAGTGCAAACTCCACACAGTCACCCAAGGCCAGAATTGAACCCAGCTGAGAGGCTGCAGTGCTAACCTGCTTGTGGCAGAAAATCTGCCATGATAGCACAATGGTTATTACAATTGCTTCATAGCTCCAGGGTCCATCTGCACTTTCTCCCCGTGTCTGCGTGGGTTTTCTCCAGGTGCTCCGGTTTCCTCCCACGGTTCAAACTTGTGAAGGTTAGGTGGATTGGTCACGCTAAATTGCCCTTGGTGTCCAAAAAAAGTTTGGTGGGGTTACTGGGTTAGGGTGGAGGTGTGGGCTGCTCTTTCCAAGGGCCGGTGCAGACTCGATGGGCCGAATGGCCTCCTGCACTGTAAATTCTATGAACATCAGTTTTAAGCCCAGGTGGTTGGTTAGAAACACTCCCTATACAATAAGATGGGCACCCTTACTGGACTGTATCTCCCTCAAAGATTCTGTAAAAACATGAGTGAGAATGCGGTTGTAGCATAATTGTGCATCAAGATCAATATTTCTGGATGACTGGTAGGCTATATGATATTTTACCATTATGGCAGCTCTTGACCACTTCCACAGGGTTTCAAGTACAAAAGCAGGAGAGTTATGCTGAACATTTATAAAGCTCTGGTTATTGCGTCCAGTTCTGCTCACTGCACTCTAGGAACGATATGAGTGAGAGCCCTTGATATATCTTTACCAGTGGTTCCAGGGATTAGGGATTTTAGTTAGTTGCAGGGGTTAGGTTGGAAAAACTGGGTTTGTTCTAGGAACATAGGAGATTAAGGAAAGATTTGGTAAAAATGTACACGGTTATGATGGGTTTAGAAGAAAAACTGTTCCCATTAGCTGCTAACATCAGGACTAAGGAACACAAGTTTTAAGATTTTGAGCAAGAGATCTAGCAGGAATGTGTTGCAGAACTGTTTTTAAATACACATGGTAATGACCTGGAAATTGCTGCCCACTAAGGTGATGATCAGAGATTTCAAAAGGAAAATTGGATGGGCAGGTGAAGGAAATATATCTGCAGGGATAGAGCGGTCCAGTACAACTGACTGGATTCCTCTACAACAAATCGACCTCTGCCATTAATGACATAAAGTGCATATTTTAGGCACTTTACTTTTCCTCCGCAACATTCTTTCTCCCTGTAGTTATATCAGTGGAGTAGTGCTGCTTCATTGTGAATGAGTTGCTATTGGGTTCTATTTATGAACATGCAAATGAATTGGGAGCAGGAATATGCCATTTGGACACTCAAGCTTGCCCTGCAATAAGATCCTGGCTAATCTGAAAGTAACCTTGACTGCCTATTCCCACCTATCCCTGATGACCTTTCACACCTTGCTTAACTCCCCCTGCTTGGAAAATATTCAATGACTCTGCTTCCACCGCCTGAATGGACAACCCTTATGTTTGAATAGTGAACCCAGTGGATACAAGCCTAGCCTGTCCAATGCTTCTCCATAAGGCAGCCTGCCTATTCCCGGTGTTCGCATTGTAAACTTTCTTTGAACTCCTTTCAATGGGTTTAATCCTTCCTTAAATAAGGAGACCAATACTGCACAGAACTCAAGATGCAATCTCACCAGTGCTCTGTGTAACTACTTTTATATTCTATTTCCCTTGCGATAAATGTTAATAGTCTATTAGCTTTCCTAATTACTTGATGTATCTGCATACTTTTTGCGATTCCTGCACGAGAACACCTAGGTCTCTTTGTATCTCAGAGCTCTGCAATCTCTCACCATTCAGATAATGTTTCTTTTCCTGCATATAGACTTTCATCTGTTGCAATGGTGTTTTTCTGAAGCCGGTTTCTAGCCTGCTGCCAGCTGGAGGGGTGCCACTCTGCATCCGGCATTGCTGACCCATGTGTCTCCCTACTCTTAGGCACCCTTACCATTGGCATGTGTTGGAAGGTTGATTTTGCAGGTTGATACTCAATCTGTTAGCTGCATTATGAATGCACCTTCTTTGGCCATCAAGTCCTGGAGTCGGACTTGAGCCCAGAGTCTCTGGCTCCAAGAGAGGATGCTACCCACTGCACCATAGGACCTCAGTTCAGATTTTTTTTTTATCACTCTTCCTGCCAAAATGGATAATTTCCAACATGCTCCCATTTGCCAGATCTTTGCCAACTCAACCTATCTATATTCCTTTATAACTTCCCTATATCCTCTTCATAATTTACTTTCCTACCTATCTCCATGTCATCAGAAAATTTAGCAACCATACCATCGATTCCTGCGTCCAAGTCATTTCATAAATAGTAAAACGCTGAGGCCCCAGCACTGATCCCTGTGGCACACAACTTGTTACACCTTGCCAACCAGAAAAAGGCCCATTTATGCATATTGTTTCCTGTTAGCTAACCAATCATCTGTGTGCCAATGTGTTACCCCCTACACCTTGAGCACTTATTTTCCACAATAACCTTTGCTGTGGCACTTCCTAAAATGCCTTCTGGGAATCTTAAGTAAATCTGCCATCATTCCCCTTTATCCCGAGCACGTTACTTCTTCAAAGACCGCCAATTGGTTAAGCATGGTTTCCCTTTTACACTCCCTTTTGCTCAGTCGCACTTTTTTAGTGATTGTAAGTTTCCCGAGTTCCCCTCTCCTGTTTCCTGATTCATAGCTGCAGAAACAAGAAAGTCACATCATCTGCTGCTAAATTGGTTTCATCAACAGTCACACAGATCCTGTCCCAGATGTCATGGTTGGTAATAACATTTTAAGATCTCAATACATTATTAGATATTCAAAATTAGGGTTGGTATTTTGTGACTGCAGTGCTAGAGAATTCTATTATCGCCACTTCAAGGCAACCACAAGCATCGTTACTAAAAGTCTTTATGCAGCTTTAACCGGATGTATTGTGCAGAAGGCAGAGTTCAGCCTTGTGAACAATAGCCTGAAAGTATTTTTGTATTTTGCCAGCAAACTAGCCTGTACAACCACAAGTATCCTCGAGCATTAGTAGTTACGGAATGACCTCATATGGTTTGTTAGCAGACTCCCAGGATTTCAAGTAATACCACAAAATCAACCAGGGTGACAAAATAACCATGAGCTAAATATAAATTTTGGCAATTTTTTTCAATTCCTTCTCCAGAAGGAGCCAAATCCCACAAGGTTGAAGACCCATTGGTGCAGGCAACTCTCCAGTTCCTCACTCATCCCTCATTTATGTGCCTAGAAAATATTCAACCTTGGAAAAGATTTTGGACGGTTATGGGTTTCACAGCTAAGCGCAAACCCGTTCACTTGCATACTTTTCTGTCGAGAGAAATATGCATTACTACCTTGATTTTGGGGCATTCCAGTCAGAATGATTCTGCATAACACCAGGAAGCGCACTGTTGTATTTAAGAAAATGGTTTGTCAGCAGCACCTTCCTGAGGGTTGTTGGAGGTGGACAGAAAATGCTGGTCTTGCCAACAATGCCCACTTCCCATGAATTTTATTTTTTTTTTTAAAATTTAGAGTACCCAATTATTTTTATTTTTTAATTTTTTTAAATTTTCCAATTAAGGGGCAATTTAGCGTGGCCAGTCCACCTAACCTGCACATCTTTGGGTTGTGGGGGGCGAAACCCACGCAGATACTGGGAGAACGTACAAACTCCACACACTGACCCAGGGCCGGGATTCAAACCCGGGTCCTCGGCGCTGTAGGCAGCAATGCTAACCACTGTGCCACCGTGCTGCTTCCCATTTCCCATGAATACATTTTTTTTTAATGATTTCAGTCTCTAGCTAAGTAGATTGGTTTAATTTTCACTCTTTTATGGATATAGTGCTTAATTTGG
Organism: Scyliorhinus canicula; assembly: GCF_902713615.1. Classification (NCBI taxonomy): domain Eukaryota; kingdom Metazoa; phylum Chordata; class Chondrichthyes; order Carcharhiniformes; family Scyliorhinidae; genus Scyliorhinus; species Scyliorhinus canicula. Next base: position 6,505,119 of record NC_052168.1, on the reverse strand, counting down.
GGAATTGCACAGAAAGAATGGTAAATTGTCATGCTTATTAACTAGGGTCTCGCCCCAATTTAAAGACGCTATACAAGTTATTGTTGAATGAATGGCATAGTTCTGCCCTTCCATTGAATCATAAGTACTGGAGTCCCAACTAGAATATCAAAAAATTTAAAATGCATATTGGTAACTACATAACTGGACTATGAGCAACCAAAGAAAAGGCCTGAATTAGAATCCCACTACCAGTATTTCCCTTCTGTTGGATTGAACTAAGAGTGGCGCCGGTTGTAGACTTTGCAAACCTCATAGTCTGAACTTTTTAAACCCCTTAAGAATATTGGGGTGATGGTTTGGTAACACTATTATATAAAACTGAAATGGGGTTTGGATGTTTTCTTTTGAATGCTAAGGCTTAATTTTGTTTTTCTGTCTTTCAGCTCCACCTGAAAAACAAGATGGAGCTACACAATCGACCGAACAAATTCTCCTAAGGGCTGGTACACGGAAACGACCACCAACAAAACGGAGCCTAGCAGGGCTCAAGACACCAACCAAACAACCTCGTGTAGCACGGTCACCAATGAAGAGAAGGCGAATGAAAGATGAGATTGCTTCAAGTAATCCTTCAATGTCTGAGTTACGAAGAAAACGCAAAAGGGCCATAACTGAACCGATGACCATTGTGCCAATAGTGCGCAAGGAGACCCAACCATTTTCAAATCGAAGCAATGTCATTGGCAACAAAGGAACTGTCACCAAGGCGCAGCTTTGTCCAGCCACCATTGCTCCCAATGGCTGTAATTTCCACATGGCCGCCTGTGTTTCCACGGTGGCCAAGAATCCAAATTTAAATGAAACCTTTGAAACCATAGATGCAAGTCATCGCACTTGCTCCGATATAACCATTGGTCCTTCAGCTGTTCGGAGACCAGAAGTAACTGTGAGCCATAAGATCTTTGCACAGACCCCAAATGCATTTCTAGAGAGGTTAGTCTATATTTATTAACTGTTCTTCATGCTGATAAATTTGTTTTTCATGTATTGTCCCAATAGATTTTTGGATGTCACTGAAACAGGAAAATCATGATACAAAATACTGTGGATGCTGAAACTATGAAATAAAAACAGAAAATGGTGGAAAAACTCAACGGGCCTGGCAACGTCTGTGGAGAGAGAATCCATTAAATTTTCGAGAGGGTTAACTCTCTTACTCTCCTCAAATGCTGCCCCACCCGAGCTTTTCCAAAAGTTTGTTTATAAATTGTGATGCGATGTGCTTTTGAGATTTGAGATTTTACTTGCCATTGCAAGATATGCTGCTTCAATTCTCCCTCTATTGAGGTTTTCATTGACTTTCCTGCATTTTTTATCTCTTATTGACCATAATCCCTTCGAACCAGAAAACACATTGTATTGCTTTCTGAATTTCTGAAATTCCTTCATTTATTTCATGTCCTTTGTGCTCCAGGCTTTATCAGGTTAAATTTTAATAATGGCAGGAACTCTAGCCTCAGTTGCAGTGTCTTGACCGCTTTGAAAAGTGAGATGTCATGCTAGCAGCTGTGCAAGAATAGAAATGGCTTGAAAATGGTCTTGTGGTAATATCAAAGTGGGATATGATGGTCAATTGCCATAATAAAAGAGCGCAAAACATGCTTTACGCATTATGACAGTTGATTGATTTGCATCTCTGAATCGGTTCTCTTATTCGGAGAGGGAATCTTATTGGAGAGGTTTTCAGATTTTTCTGCATCCTTAATTATTTTTAAATATATTGTAGTTCGTGCCTTGTAGGAAAACCAACAGTGCTGATAAGAAGCAAGTTCCAGGATTTTGACCCAATGACAGTGCAAGAACAGTAATATAATTTCAAATTAGGATAGCGTGTGACTTGGAGAGAACTTGAAGGTGGTGGTGTTCCCACATATCTGCTACCCTTGTCCTTCTAGGTGGTAGAAGTCGCAGGTTTGAAATGTACAGTGACTCAGATCCAGGATCAAACCTGGGACAGTGCTATCCACTACGCCACCGTGCTGCCCCGAACATCCCACTTCTGACCTTATGTTAGAGGAAAGGTAATTGATGCAGCTGAAGATGCTTTAGCTTAGGACCCAACCCTAAGGAACTCCTCCAGTAATGCCTTGGGGTTGAGATGAGATTGACCACCAACAACCACAACAACCTTCCTTTGTGCTAGAAAAGACTTCGACCATAAAGACGGAAGAGCAGACGTACCCTTGATTCCCTTGTGATTAAATAATCTGTCTACCTCAGCCTTGAGCATACTTGAGCCAGCCTCTACGGCTCTCTGCTGTAAAGATTTCCACAGATTCATTACCCTTTGAAAGAAGAAATTACTCTTCATCGCTATCTTAAATGGGTGGCCCCTTACTCTGCAATTATGCCCTCTGGTCCGAGACTCTTCCAAAAGAGGAACCATCCTCTCCACATCTACCCTGTCAAGTCCCCTGAGAATCCTACATGTCTCAATAAGATCACCTCTCATTCTTCTAAACTCGAATGAGTACAGGCCCAACCTAATTAATCTCCGGGGTCAGCCTTGCGAACCTTCTCTGGACTACCTCCAATGCCAGTATATCTTTCCTTGGATAAGAGGACCAAACCTGTTCACAGTATTCAAGGTGTGGTCTAACTAGTACTTTGTAAAATTCTAGCAGGATTTCTTTATACACTCCATTCCCTTTTGAAATAAAGGCCAATATTCCAAAAAATAGTTTTCGCCCCTCTGGCATTCGCCCCAATCCCCATTGGTTCCAGTTTTGCTAGGTTTCTTTGATTCAGTCAAATGCGGCCTTGATGTTGAGGGCAATCACTTGTCACCTCAAATTTGTCACAGGCAGTCCTCATCCTCATAACATGTTGGCAGAGAAATGCATTTCTTTGTAACTAATTAGTGACTAACAGTGACATTTAGAGTATTAGAATAAGATTGTTACATTTTTTTTCGTAGTAATTTTCTTCATTCTGCCTCGTGTCACCGTAGTCTTTGAATCATTTCCTGGCTGAAAGGATGACGGGGTCATCTGTTCCCAGGCCATAATTTTTCCCTTTTTTTTTGCTCTGTGCTGTTCTTTTATTTCGTATTTGCAGGTTGGTGCTGCCACATTTTGCACCTCGAAGCCAGCCTGGAGCGCTGTTCACAGCCAGAAATCAATCAGCGTCTGCCACTAAGCCAACTGTGCACCGGAAGAGAAAATCTTTAAGGTATGTCAGTTGCAAATTGAATTCATAGGCTTTAGTTTTGAGATTTTGTTCATGGTTCCTAAACGTGACTTTTAAAGTTGAGATCAGCGTAAACGTGCTGTTTTTAGAGATGAAGGACTATTAATGGTAAGTGCCGATCCACCAATTAGGAACAAGGGGATTTAACCCCTCGAATCCTGTTTAAGGAGCGCTGCAGTTTTTTGCACAGTTGTCATTTAAGATTGGGGTGTGAATAAAAGTAAGAGCTTATATCTACATTCTAATGGATGACTGCAGAATTTGTACTTTGGGGACAATGATCACAGGATTTCTGTATTCCATCAGGAGAATTCTGCAGACACTAATGTTATGAGCAAGTGACACCATTTTCTTAATGTTTGCAATAATTACTGTTTAACTAACTAAATAAATTGGCCAAAAATCGGTAACAAATACAAAATATAATGGATAGTTGATATTAATTTCATTTTGTATTTTGAAAATATCTCCAATTAAAACTGTCAATGTTATTGCAAGTAACAAAAATTGGAGCATTGTACTCTCCCCCGCGCACTGAATTACAAAATGGTTGCCGCATGGAAAGAGACTTTTCCTATCCATGATTATCATAGAATTTACAGTGCAGAAGGAGGCCATTCGGCCCATCGAGTCTGCACTGGCTCCTGGAAAGAGCACCCCACCCATGGTCAACACCTCCACCCTATCCCCATAACCCAGTAACCACACCCAACACTAAGGGCAATTTTGGACACTAAGGGCAATTTATGATGGCCAATCCACCTAACCTGCACATCTTTGGACTGTGGGAGGAAACCGGAGCACCCGGAGGAAACCCACGCACACACGGGGAGGATGTGCAGACTCCGCACAGACAGTGACCCAAGCCGGAATCGAACCTGGGACCCTGGAGCTGAGAAGCAATTGTGCTATCCATAATGCTACCATGCTGCCCCATCAAGAGTAATTTTGCTCGTCCCACGCCCAAGCCCTTTCCCTTTATGATTGAATCTGCCTCCACCAGCTCTTCAGGTGATGCATTCACTGCACATAAAGTCCTCTTGTTACCCTTGGTTCTTTTGCCAATCACTTTAAATCTGTGCCCTCCCATTCTTCATTTTATTTATTTTTATTTTTGTTTGACCTTTTGCCTGAGTAATTTGGACACTATTAGTGAACAGTATTGGTGCAGCTAGGATTAGTTATTGCATTAGTTATTGAGCTCTTTATCATTTGAACCCAAATCTGACTCTGGTAATAGCGGAACTCTCCCAATGTCGCTGCCACAGGATTAAATTTGGTTAGCACTACTGCCTCATCGCCAGGGACCCGGGTTCATTTCTGGCCGTGGGTGACTGTGCGGAATTTGCACCTTGTCCCATGTCTGCGTGGGTTAGGTGGATTGGCCATGATCGATGCATGGAGTTACAGTTATAGGGTGGGGGAGTGGGCCTAGGTAGGGTGATCTTTCAGAGGGTCGGTGGTCGACTGGATGAGCTGAACGGCTTTCTGTACTGTTGGGATTCTATGGAGTTTCCTGTAGAATTGTTGACCGCTATTGGGTCCCACTTAATTTCAGGAACTACTACCAATTCCAAGGAGAGGTTTACCACAGAAAAAAGATACCACAGTAATTTTGTTGAACAGTGTTGGTGCTTTTCTTTCGTTGGTGATGTTTTTCACGCAAGGCTAACAGAGAGTAACTTTGCCAGGTTTGCACTGTGTGCTACTTTCCAAAAAACTTTTGGGAACCTCAAGCTATAAATGCTCATGGAGACTGGTGCACGTGATAAAGTGCTCGTCTTTACTGTGAAGCCTGTCATCTGCTTGCTCTCCTAGTCAGGAATTAGCAATGATGAAGGGCAAATCAGTGCAGCGCTCATTCCACCTGTCATATGGGGTCCAGTTTTCATTCAAAGAGCAGCTGACTGCAGATTTGTCCAACAAGCGTGGAGCTACATTTGATCAATACAAAATTGAAACATTATTCCTAGATGCTCGGAGCAGATGTTTAAAATGAAGAAACTTTTCAAATTACTGTAATAAACTGAATGTGAAAGTCATAGCAAGAGGACTTGCTTTCTTCATTTTATTTATGAATGTTTAAAGGAAAATACTTCATTCTGTAAGTTTTTAATTTCCACCACAATATAATAATTCTTGCTCTTGTCTTTTCTTTCCTAGTGGCATCTCACCCCACATCAAAGGCCAGAATAAATGGAGGAGGTCACAAGCCAACAATCATCGACCATTGTCAGGTAATTTAGAAGAATTGTAACAGGATCTAATGTAGGATATTAGTGCTTACACCATCCCACAATATTAAATTAAAGTTGATGAGAAGTATGATAAATACTCCCTTCGACAGTGCTGATTGGAGTTTTGTTTCTGGACATTGAAGAGAAAGGCTAGGGCTGGTGCAAGAGATTAAAGTCTTGCGTCTCCGGTGGCTACTAAATGAGGCAGACTCATGGTTCTCTGCCTAATGCTTAAAAACAATCTTTACATACTCAACTTCCTCCTTTTGATCGTCAGCTGACTGTACCCTCTTTTCCCAACACTCTCCTTCAAATTCCTGCTATTTTTCCACTAAACTGACCTGCAGCCCCCTTGTTCTAGAATGCTGCCTTGTGTGTAACCACTTACTCCATGGTCCACGCCGGAAGTCCTTGTTCTAGAATGCACCATACCCCACATCTCGTATTTTTAAAAAGAGCAAAGAAGTGCACAGCACAAGAACAGGCCCTCCAAAGCCGATCATGGTGCCCTCAGTAGGTCCATATTCCTCTATTGCCTCCCTATTCGTGTACCCATCCAGGTGCCTCTTAAATGTTGCTAATATGCCTGCTTCCACCACATCCTCTGGCAACGCGTTCCAGGCACCCACCACTCTCTGTGTGAAAAACGCACCCCGCACATCTCCATTAAACTTTCCCCCTCTCAGCTTGAACTGTGCCCCCTTGTAATTGAAACTTCAACCCTTGGAAAAAGCCTCTGACTGTCCACCCTGTCTATGCCTCTTAAATTTTGTTATTAAATAGTTAATTAAATCATTTTTAAGCACAGATGCAAACATTTATTCCTTAGGATAAGGCTGGGATCAACTCAAACGTCGAGTAAATGTTAGCATCTGTGCTTGGTGTTTGAAGGTTGAGTTGTTTAATTTCAACCAATGTAGTGAAGACTGACCTCATCCTAGACACAGTGGATCTTAGTAAATGTTATTTTTAACCATGAAAATTATGAATTTTCGATAATTTAGTAATAGCAAAAGCAATGATTCGATTGCTACATCCGTTTAGAATTACATTTGGAGTCCTAAGTGCCTTGTTTGGCTCCCGCCCAAACCTTGCTGTATCAAAGTAAATTTGTAGCTCCACTTAGCTGCCCTCATCAACTGCTAACTCCCAGTGCATCCCCTGCTTGTAATACACATGTACTTGCACTGTTAAAACTTACAGATTCTGTCAGAGTAAAATTGAGTGCCATAAAAATGTTTTCCAAAGCTCCATCCAGCTTTTTCCAACTGCAGCTAAGGATCCCTTGAATTATTGTTCTCAGTGGCAGTGTTCAGGCCAGCAGGGTTGGAATATGACATCTTAATTTCATCATTCATTACCTCTCCAATTTGCATGCATCAACATCCCATTCTCTGGCTGCTCCAGTAGCCCAGGGAGGTCCACTCAGACATCATGACAATGGCTATTGCACCCATTGGCTTGCTGCCTAATCTTGGCTCAGCTGCTGTACTGTTTTAAAGTGTCCATGTAGCAATATGAAATCTCACCCTCACCCGCCACCCACTGGATCTCCATGCTACTCTTTTATGAATAAGTTGGTACGTTATGGAAATGACTGCTCAAGTCTCGTCTCCATGATCAATAACCAAGGAGGAAATCACCAGACTGCCACTGAAGTTCACTGGCTACCATTTATACCAGGTGAAGCAGATCAATTTTAAACGTGGCACAGAACACTTTGGTGTAGGGCTTCAGCAGGAGAGCCAACCGATCAGGACTGGACCAGTAGCAGATATCTCAGAACATTGAAATATTAATAACTCAAAGATTTCAGCCACCACTGTGCACTTCACTCCACTGCACTGGTGGAGGAGAGAAAATGTGCGTTCAGCAGTAGCTTAAATCATTTGCAGTTACTGGAACATCGGATTCCTCCATCCCTCCCACAACCTCACTTTAAAATGCTGCCCTTCCTGTAATCAAACTTGCTGCTGATCTGAGGTTGCAAGTTTAATAATTAAAATCAAGAGACCATTTAAAGAAAGGGGAATGTGCCATGCTCCTCGGTAGAAGAACATTATTGGGCTATGTAACAGAATTTTGAGCTGAACCCGAACCGAGTTATAGCTCATCCAAGTTGCAAAGAGAAAATCATTTCTTACCCTGATGAGCACACGGTTGACAGAGCAAAGTAAATAGTTACACCAATCACTTCTTGTTCTTTCCAAATGTTAAGGATTCTAATCGATGTTTCAGGTTTCTGCATGAAAAAAAAAAATTCTTTTATGTTTGTGCTAACACTGAATAGGAAGACTGCCAATAATAATCCATTGATTAATAGTCACTAATTGATCTGTGTACCTGACCCCCTAGGTCCAAGTGGCATAGGGTCTGAAATTCCATTCATAACTGTTGGCATCGAGCAACAAGTATAGGCAGTGTGGATTTCATTTTGAATACAATTATCACGTGTGACCTAATCATCTTTTTCTCACACAGCACCGTGTAGCAGCCCAAGGCTACATTCCAAGGAAAGTACTAACGGCGGTGCAGCATTCCCAGTCAACCAGGGCATCCAATTCCTGCCGCAATCCAATTCGAAGAATTCAAATAAACCATTTGCTTTCTGACCAGTATTTCTTGTGAAGGTGTGATGCAAAAATTAATTGCATTTGTTTGTTGTGTAGATTTTGCACAAGTATCCTATCATCTTGGCAGTATTTTGAATAGTGTTAATTCTTTTAACTTCTTTCAAGCCTTAAGTCTTGAAATGATGCCCTTTCCCAACCGAATTCACCCCCTTTCCCCAGGAGGGCATGGAGCTCTGGATCATGGGCGTGTTTGTTGTCAGTCTCTGCCTCGCTCTGCAGGTGGTCAACAGGAAATTTGATTGTGAGCTGTGTTTTATCATGTCCCCTGCTAGACTTGTGCTGTGCTCCAATTTCATCTCAATGGCCATGCTGAATTCTGGTGGAATTTTCCCAGTGAGCAAGGCAGCATTGCGGAAAAGCTGTACATTTTGACAGATTGTACAGTTGATTTTTAATCAGCTTTGCTGTAAATCTATTTTTTTACTTTACTAAAGAGAATGCTACTTTTTGTTTTATAAACTTGATATTGGATGTGCTAAAACCATTTGAACTGTAGACATATTTGGCAAATTGCAAAATGGATGATCCTATTAAAACGTGACAAGTGGATTATTTAGATGAAAATTAATTGGACAACAAGCTCCTTAATTCTTTTATCCTTTAATATCCAGCAAGACTTCCAACAGTGGCTATCAGTCCCAGATCACTCGGTGCAAAAATGTGTTGCGCTCTCCAAATCCTATTCGAACGCCCAGCTGGACTCTCGGCTACAGCTACCCCTGCAACATGACTCTTCTCCCCAGTTAATAGTGTTCTGTTAAACAAATTTTGCTGGTCTTGGTGGCTTTTCTTTCTTCTATTTCGCATTTTCTGGTAGTATATGTTGCACATGGTCAGTGACAGGAATGGGGATAAGTTTGTGTTGGCATGGTATCTGTTCCACAATCTTTGTGTATTGATCTTATCCGGTGATGGTTACCGTCTTGTGTGGCAGTTTCGGAGTGCGGAATGCAGCAAAATATAGCATGAAGGAAGGGCAACATTCTTTCTATTTGGCTGCAGCCACACCTTTTTACAAAAAAACCCCAGAAAATGCTAGAAATACTCAGCAGGTTATGGTAGCAGTGTGTGTGAGAAACAGGAGCATTTGTGACCTTTCATCTGAAAGATGTAATAGATTTTGAACAAAGTCTAGGTAGAACAAGGCCAGCAGGAAGGCCTGTGATAGGGTGAAAATCAGGAGAGACTGAATGCAAAGGGAATGGTGATGGGGCAAGAAAAGAAACAAGATGATGAGACAAAAAATGTTTTAAAAGTAAAAGAAAATAAAGTGGAACAGAGTTAGATTATGGTATGAAATTGTTCAACTCCGTGTTGAGTCTGGAAGTCTGTAAAGTGCCTAATTGAAAGAAGCACACATGCTCTTAGTGCATCCTTTGTTTCTCTTTGGCCCTGGCATCCCTCTGTCATTCAATCTCTCTCCCGACTTTCACCCGATCACAAAACTTCATTTTGTCTTTATCCAGCCTGCCCCTTGTTCAAATCCTGATGAAAGGTCACTGATCTGAATCGTTAACTCTTACAGATGCTGCAATAACCTTCTGCTTTGATTTCCACCATCTGCAATATACTTCTTTTCCTTTTTGGTTTACACATGGGAGTACACCTTGTATGTACTTTCCAGTGTAACCAAATTCTGATGTATGAGATGTGATTGATCAAACTGTATCAGAAGCATATAATCTATGGCACGGAGACAGGTCCTCTGGCCAAAACTGGTCCATGCAAACCAAAAAAACCCCAGAACATTACTGGTCCATGGGGCAAATCTAAGCTAGCCCCATTTGCCTGCATTTATAGAACTTGATAATGTTTCCTGATGTTTGGGGGAATTAATATTCCTGTGTTTATTCATGGTTCTGAAGGTGTAAGTAGAAGGAACGGTCTTCATTCTGTTGACTCCCCACAGGCATGCAAAGGAAAATTTCTTCATATCTTTAGACGTGAGCAAAAGTCAGTATCTGACCTCTCAACAACCATGCAATAACCTGCAGGCTGTGCAAATCTACTAGAAAATCCATCCTTCATTTGTGGCATGCAACTGACATACCATGAAAGCATATAGTGCAAAGAAGTTATGATTACTAAGGCAAAATACAGATTAATTATAGTTGTCTCCAGGATACCAAATTTGACAAAGATTTAATATGTATGGGGGGAAAGACTAGAAACAATGCTTTGTTGTTGGACTGTGTTGTACTCTGACCCCCTTTTTAAAAAGTACGGCAATAATCATTTCTGTCACTTTTGCGTGTTAAAAAAAGTATATTAATGTGTATAAAAGGCCCGTTTGTTCTTTTTGAAAGTGTTGTGATGTATAAACTGAGCTAAATTTTAATCTGCCTTTATATATCAATAAGGCTACCAGAATCTTTCAAAACAGTGATTTGGATGCTTGAGGTTTTTTAAATTCTCACTGAAATCAGAATGAACAGGCAGGAAATGGCAGTGTTTCCACTGGTGACATGGTGCTGGTCTGGAAATGGCAGTGTTTCCACTGGTGACATGGTGCTGGTCATCACCCTGGACTGAATAATGACTGACTCGAATGTTTCCGTATCCGTGATCTCAAAAGGCAATCCTTCTTGCAACTCCTATGGCATTGCTGGCTGTTAAAATGCAAAATCACAACGGCAGCAATCATTGACGTGCTAGTTCCACCATGCTTCAGTGTTTGGCTTTCTGGCATCGCACTTAAAACTTCCTGGGTTTTAGAAGCCGTATTGCTGCTTACCAATGCCAATTTCACGCCAGAATGAAAAGCTAAATGTGTCCGATTTCATCCAGGCTTGTGGAGTTTTGTTTCACAGAACACCATTGACTCCTGGACCTCGAGGGAAAGTTATAACATTTTCAGTTTTACTTTTCTCTTTTCCCCTAATATAATTTCAATATGTGAAGATGGAGAGGGTTAGGGTCAATTTTCAGTAACTGTGATAAAGGTTTTCCCCATTACAGAAATTCTAATAGACAAAGCGATCTGCACAACAATGCGGGCGATGCAAGTTTCCTTTTTCATGCATATTTGCTTATCTCTGCCTTTTTCTCGTTCACTTCTAGCAAACTTTTTTATGAACTCTTAACTTCTCTTAGCTGAGACAGATGGAACTAAACTGGGGAAAACATTTTTTTTTTAAATGGTCATTTGTAGCTAACAGATTTTTTAAAAAAGGGCTCTTATGGTGAGTGTTGTTTGAATATTCTATGCAATCATTCACGTTCCAGCACAATTTACTTTTAAAGGGTGAAAGAATTTATTTATAGAATGTACACTCCAAGTATTGATCTCCTAGCTTTTTTTGCAATCATTACTGAAGCTCGTTCACCCAGCTTATGCCATCTCACCACTTGTTTCCTATAAGTGGTGGGGTTGATTTTTTTTTTGTCAGCTACTGATATTGAGTGCTCTCGTAACACAGACTTCAGAATTACCACCAGCACTCCACAGAGGAGTCCTGTCTGAAATGAATGGAATTTATTGTAAATAGGCTACAAATCAGTGATGTGGTCGAGCAATTTTAATATGGTTTTGTTGCTGAGTGGAACCGTGGGTCAAGACTGGTCTTTTGAATTTACTGCCAACAAGTAATTCATGAAGTTGGATATATGTATATAGCTTTAAGGAAGTGATATATAGTTATGTTAAAAGGTTTTATTCATCTCTGCACTGTATGTTTTTTAACTAGTCTCTGTGCATGTTGGGTGCTAATCTCCTTTGTCCCTAAGTGTGGTTGAAATATAAAAGTACTGATTTTATTAGTGTTTGGAGAGCAGGCATAAAATGCAAACATGAAGCATGTCTATTGCAATAAATCAGTAAATGTAAATGATTTGTTACCGTTGAATAGTCTAAACCAGGTAGCAGCAGTGTATGAACAATATTTCCCGTAGTTTGTACAAATTACACACTCTGGTATATTTTCATTGCCTGTATCTCCCTGTTGTGTTCTACGTCCACGTCTTTAGTGATCTCCGATTCTGATGCAAATACAATATGTAAATGATTACCGTTGCCTAATCTGAATCTTTTCGAACTGCACACTGTTCAGTAGAAGCTGTCTAAGGCTCTGGCCCAGTGGTATCCAGTCCAAATGCAACACCAGAAGTTGGCACACTGAGCCTAGTGTCAGCCCAGAGTAGGCCAGCAGATTTAAATCATGGAGACCATGTACATGGGACACTCCAGATTCCTTTGAAACATGGAGTATCGCCTACTTGCTGTTGTCTCATGCTTAGTTTAAAATGTCTGGGGAAGCATTGTGTGCTTCCAAAGTTTCAGTTACGTGTTACTATTATAACTTGGCTGGCACAAATAATGTCTGTCACTTGTGTACTTGGACTCACTAGGCAAATTGGTGTGACAGGAATCAAACCAGGAGTAGTTTCTCTGCTAGTAGCTTGCCCTCCTGAATTTTCTTCAAGGATCTTTAAAATTCCTGGTGATTTTGCGTACTTAATTTGCTTTCCATTCTGTCAAGTGAGTGTTTGTGATTAGGCAAGGCACATGAAACTTGTAAGTTCTATTTCATTGTTCTGCATCAGAGCTGCTACTGTTAAATCATGAGAATTGAATGCAACAGAAAATTCTGTCTCACAACTGCAGTCAGGAACCAGAGTAATTTTTGGAACACCAGCATCTATACTGGACCTTCTGTCAAACCAGAACCTGGCTTGTCAAACTCCACAGTACTCGTGCACCTAGTTCGACATTAATTTTTAAAATCCACATCATACACAGATCTTGGAAATGTTTCAGTGCTGGCAGCTTGCAGCTTTTTGCTGATATAGCGGCCAATAATATCTTTTTGGGTATAAATTGGGCTAACTTAGTGTGAAGAGGCTCCTGCAAATTCTCGGGGCTGAATGCAGTTTAAATAAATTGTATTGTAAGTGCGTCATGTCTTCATGGAGCATGAAGAGTTTAAAGCTGGGGACAATTCTAATTCTATTAGAATTCGTCCATTCTAATTCTAAGCATTGCAAAGTTGTGTTTAGTGACTGCTCTCCTTGTATTGTCACATTTTGTCGAATTTTTAATAAAGATTATTAGTGATTCTGTGCATGATGTTTTTTGTGGTTATTATTAATTTGCCTTCATATCCCTCTCAGATTCTTTCTCTAACCAGAACGTTAGGTAGTTTGGTGTCTCAAGTTTTGTGTCATATGCATTTACTGTAAAGTTTTGCATATAAATCTCATCCTGATGTATGTTTATGTTACTAATTACAGAAGTATGAATAATAGGGCATTGTGTTTTATTGGCATGTTGACTGAAATTGAACTGCATACAACACATGCAAAGCCAGATCCTATTGTAGGGCTGCAAACAACTGATTTAAGTCATCATGATGTTACTGAATTGGCAAAGCAGGCTCTGCCGAATGGCCTAATACTGTTCCTATTTCTTATGGTCTTACTATCCGTTTTACAGCCTGGCCAAGCTTGGAAGGTCCCACAATGTGAATTTAAACCTGGGATATGAACTCAACATTATCAATTGTAGCTGTCCTCGTGATTTCAGATTCTCGATGTTTAGAAGGAAGCTGGACTGGTTCTTGACTGAAGCAGAGATCACATCATTTGGATGGTATATACTTAACAGATCACACATGGACCAAGTAATTTCCAGGGCTGGTTTTTGATTGCTTAAAGGAACAGGAGAGGAATTTTATGTAGTGTATTTCATTTTGTTAACCTTGGTGTCCTGGACACTTCCGTGGCTGTGAGGATATGTCTGTTCATGATGCTCCAGAAATTAAATGTGATGCAGACTTGGTGGAGGAATTTTCATGTAACTTTGTATTGCTGTAGCAAATTAGATTGTTGATGAGGGTGGACAGCTATTTGACCGACTGACAGGAGATATATAGCCATTGTAATTCATTTTACAACTCTGCACTTTTTTATTTATGGTTCCAGCTTTCTGTTAGTGGTTAGCACACTTCTCTGAATCAGAAGGTTGTCAGTGCCCGATCCAAACTCAGGATTTGAACATAAAACCTCTAGGCTGACACTCGAGTGCAATACTGCACCATCAAAGGTGCCGTCATTTGGACAAATATGTTCAACCAAGCCCATATCAGCACGCAGGTGGATGAAAAAGATTCCATGGCACTGTTTTGAAGAAGAACTGGGTAATTTCTCCCGGTGTCCTGGTCCGTATTCATTCTTTGATCATTAACACAAAAGTAGATTATCTTGCCAATGTGACATTGAGGTCTGTGAAAGCTTGTTATGTGGCAACTTGGCTGCTGTGTTTCAAAAGAGACAACACTCCAAAGGGCACGAGATGCCCATAGGCACGTAGGTGCCTTTTTAAATGCAGCAATTTTATTCTTTTTCTCTTGTGAAGTATTAGCTTCAGCTGTGGTACAGTGCTCCACGCAGCACTCCTGTACCTTGGTTGTTTGAGCAAGGAATGAAAATATCACAGTGGACTCTGATTGTCCTCATTGAGCGTCTTTTCTAAGTTCTTCATTAAATGGCTGCTTTGCGTTATTTACGGCTGCTAGCATAACCTGGTGCCTTTACATGAGAAAGGGAGATCACGGACAGGATCAATTAATCCCGATTTTGTTTTGGGGAACATTGAATGCAATGGATTGCATAATTGAAACTTCTACAATGGCTTAAATGCATCCACTAGTGCTAGGTGCATTTCTGTTAATTGCACAATTAATATTTTATTCAGCATTTTTTGTTTCTCTGTGCAAGATTCATCTGTATTTGACTGTGCCATTTCCTGAAGCCTACTCTGGTGATGAAGTCAATAAAATGATTCACAACTGCCCTCTGGGACCAATGGGTAAGCAGTCAAAAGGCAGAAGAATATTGCTTTGTTTGCAAACATCTGCCTCTAATATTACCCTAGCCATACTTAAAACCCATTAAACCTGGAACTCGGTAGGATTCCAAACCTATTATCTTGATATCTTTGTCAGTACTGATTAAGTTATTACAAATGGTTGTTATTTTGATGATGTTAGAAAAGTGTTTGGATAAGGTTATCAGAAATATTGCATTACAGCAAAACGTCCTCCGCGAATACAAGGAGTGCCTCGATCCATAAATTGGGTGTGAAGGATTAACCACGGACGAGATTATTTGTTTACTGCCGTGAATTTAATAGTTTTTAAAATCCCCTCTCTTTTACATCCCTGGCAGCAGGATCGGGGGCCGTGACACCAACTATTTTCGACTGCTGTTTGTTTGCTTTTGCAAACCACATTTCGGAATCCTCTGTCCCAGTGGAGCTGAACACTTCCTATCGAGGAAATTGCTTGCTCAGTATTCTGTTGTGTTGCTGAGGGGTCCCCAGTGGAAATTGGTTTCTCTTGGCTGATTTGAATGTTGTGTTTGAGTGCTAAGGAGAACCAGGAGTTAGAGTTACTTGCCACAGAATGCTCTGGCTTTCAACTAACTGCACTTCCAGTTTCAGTATGTGTGGCTGATCCAGTTACATTTCTGTTGACCATCGGGACGTTGATGGTGAAGGAATTCAATAATTGTGATATTCAAGGTCGAGGCGGTGATTGACTGCTCTCGTTCGTGTTGGAGATGGTCATTGTTGGCATTCATGTTACTTGCGAGTTACTAGTCAGAATGTTGCCCAGGCCTTGCTGCATGTAGACTCAGCCTGCTTAATTACCCGAGTTGTGAATGAGCTGCTGTCCTATGGCAACTGAGTGGCTTGCTGGTTCTCAAGAACATATAATCCCAGTGGAAGCAGCCTCCTTATCTACTTTATCAAAACCATTTTTGAGCACTTTAAGTTAATTCTTAATTTCTGTTTTTAAAAAAAGGACACATACCAATTAATCCCAAAGCATTTTTCTAAAGATCTGATGCTTTCCTGCATGCTTCAGAGACAGGTGTGGTTAACATGGACATCCTCTGTTGAACACATTTAACAGAAAGCTTAAAGAAAATATTTTAACAAATATGTACTTCACTGACAAAGAACAAGTGCAAGTGGGCTGATTCGTTTTTACCCCGAATCTTACTGCTTAGCCAAGTCGATGAACCATCCTCCTGACCACCTCAAATCACAGATACTAGTCATCAGCCAGTTAGATTAATTCATCACCGTGGGAGTTTCTCTGGTAGTATCCATCTTCAGTTGCATGATCAATGATCTTTCCTCAGATTCTGAAGCAATCTGTCCGCATGCGCAAAGGCATTCTGACGTGGGCTAAGAAGTGGCAATTGTGAGGGTTTTCAACATTTCATTTATTTCACTTTTTAAACATTTTCAATTTCCAAACCTTTGTATTGTGAAGGAAGTCAGGATAGTGTCTGTGTAACGTGACTTGGAGATACAAATTAGCGTGTGTATTCACATTTATGGTCAACATGTAGAGAAAAACATGCATGTTTATGCAGAGATGTTTACAGGTGAGGGTGTATATGCTGTGCAGATCTCTGAGAACATGAAGTGGCCAATTCAATTGAGTCCGTGCAAAATTCCATGCCGTGCAGAAAGATTTGAAAGGCGGTTTGTTGAATGTACATACGAGTCTTTGATCATTGATGTTTAAATGGCCATTGTCCACAACCGAGACTGTGCCCGTTCCTTTGTAGGGTTCTGCATTTAATTCTACTTCCCTGCTCTTTCTGTTCAGCCCTCTGAACTGATTTTCCTTTAAGTAATTATCGTAGAATGTCGTTCACCTTCCATTTGCAAAGCTGCAACTCTCCATCAGTGTCGTTTGTGGTGTTACCTCAGTCCACAATGTTGAAACATCCAATCAAAGGCAATGAACCATTCAGCCCAACTGATTTATGCTCCAGACAAGACTCCCTGTCCCTACTTCCCATCACCTTTTCGGCTTGGTTTACTTTTCATTTCTCTCTCTTGTAATTATCCTTTTAAATTCATTTATTATTTTCTACTGTTACTCCTTTAGAAAGTTCCACATTCTAATCACTGGGTAAAGAGGTTTCTTCTGAATTCAGATTGGAAAGTAGCAATGTTATATTTATAATCCTGGTTTTGGATTAAACGCCTTTTCTGTCCATGCCATCAAAGCCCTTCAAAATTTAAGGATCTCCATTGGGTCACTCATCAATCTTTTTATCTAGAGAAAAGAGTCCAACCTGTTCAGTCTTTCCTAATTGGTATAACATCTCAGATCGCATATATACCTAAATACAAAGGGCGAAGACCCTGAGCGGAAGGAGAATAGTTTCTCTTGATCTTGGGGACTGTAAGATTGTATTTTTGGCAGCTGTAAACAGTTCCCAGATTGTGGTGGTGCAAAATGTTTATTCAAACATTTGTATTGTGAGCTGGATAGATGACATAGACTTCAAACATGCATTGTTTCCATAGGGTTGTTTACCTGCAACATGACACATTGAGGTAGTAGGTCAAAAGAGTAAAATCTACCAGTATACAGGTTCGCTTGAACGCCAGATTTATCATTATATTCCCTCCTGTGATCGGAGCCACTTGAGGTTTTTTGAGCACACCTGCTAATACTTGGAGCTCTCGTGAGCCAGTTGTGACTCGTAAGAAACTGAGCAGATCCTACTCTGCTTCCTAAAGCTGACACTTGAAAGCAAATCTTTAGAGCTAGTGCAGCACCTTCAATTTATAGACATGAATTTTCAAATGTCTCCGAATGATCCTTGATCTATCAGATATCAGTCAACCAAAGTTCCTACAGAATGTCACTTCTGTATTCTGAGTCCAATGACCACTGCCATTTCATTATTAGTTAAGAATCTTTATTAGTAGGGCAGCACGGTGGCACAGTGGTTAGCATTGCTGCCTACGGCGCTGAGGACCTGGGTTCGAATCCCGGCCCTGGGGCATTGTCCGTGTGGAGTTTGCACATTCTCCCCATGTCTGTGGGTTTCACCCCCACAACCCAAAGATGTGCAGGGTAGGTAGATTGGCCACTCTAAATTGCCCCTTAATTGAAAATTGTCACAAGTAGGCTTACATTAACACTGAAATGAAGTTACTGTGAAATGCCCCTAGTCACCACATTCCAGCGCCTGTTTGGGTACACAGAGAGAATTCAGAATGTCCAAATTACCTAACCGCACGTCTTTTGGGACTCATGGAATGAAACGCACGCACTGGCAGTGACCCAAGCCGGGAATCGAACCTGGGACTCTGGTGCTGTGAAGCAACAGTGCTATCCACTGTGCTACCGTGCCGCCCCATTTGGTGAGGGGAAATGAAATGGTTCACAGTTACTTTGTCTAAATGTTTTGGGGTGAGCTCTTGGTGCAGCCAATCCTCGCTTCAAAATCTGCAAGATGGTGTAGACTGTAAATGAATGTGAAACTTCAGGAAGTTGCAGGTACAGGGTGGCCCAGAAATAGTGTCTGCAATACAGATCTTTGCAATGTCAAATTCTAAGCTGCTGAGAAAAGTGTCAGCTGGATGATCACTGTTTACGTAGCAATAGGTTTCGACAAGCTGCCACTGCACTGATTCTACTATTCCACGGATCTCTGAATGGTCCATCTTATTGTAAGGCCACATATGGCACTCAACTTCTCTGCAGTGTTGCACCTTCCCTAACTGAGACTGAAAATGTCTGGAATGTCATCTAAAAAAATAATAGGTGGAGTCTCAAAGATTTTATATTTAGTTCAAGAGTTTAGTGCTCACGCATTTCAAGAACACCATGCATTTATTGAACTTTTAATGTAGGGTGTTCTGTTACCAAGTCATATCACAGGATGATTATCATCTGAAGGATGGGAGATCTGTTCATAGACGGAAGCTTTCCCAGTTTGAAGGCGCTAGAGGACAAATTTAATCTGCCGCCAGGAAACGCCTTTAAATATCTGCAAGTACGAGCCTTCCTGAAAAAGCAGGTAGTGGCCTTTCCGACGCTGCTGCCACTGAGGATACAGGGCAGGGTGGTCTCCGGCACCTGGGTGGGGGAGGGGAAGGTGTTGGATATCTACCAGGAACTAGAGGAGGCGGAGGAAACCCTGGTGGAGGAGCTCAAGGGCAAGTGGGAGGGGGAGCTGGGTGAGGAGTTGGAAGCGGGTCTGTGGGCAGGGTTAATTACTCCTCGTGCCAGGCTCAGTCTAATTCAATTTGAGGTGGTCCACCGGGCGCACGTGACGGCAGCGAGAATGAGCAGGTTTTTCTGGGTAGAAGACAGTTGTAGGAGGTGCAAGGGCACCCCTGCAAACCATGTCCACATGTTTTGGGCATGCCCGGAGCTTAGAGTGTTCTGGCAAGGGTTCACGAGGGCACTGTCTAAGGTGCTTAACACATGGGTGGTGCCGAGTCCAGAGATAGCGATCTTTGTAGTGTCAGAAAACCCGGGAGTTCAGGGGGCAAAAGAGGCCGACATCTTGGCCTTTGCCTCCCTAGTAGCCAGGAGATGGATTTTATTAATGTGAAGGGACTCAAAGCTTTGAGTGTAGAAACATGGGTTACCGACATGGCTAGGTTTCTCAGCCTCGAGAAAATAAAGTTTGCCTTAAGAGGGTCTACGCTAGGGTTCTCTCGGAGGTGGCAGCCGTTCGTTGACTTTCTCGGGAAAAATTTAAATGTCAGCAGCAGCAGCAATTTGTGGGGGGGGGGAGACTGGGTCGCGTGGGGTAATGTCTCTTTAATTGTTATTGTATATTCTCTTTTTGCACTATGTTAATGTTCACTCTAGTTCGTTTTATTATTATGGTTACTACAGTTTTATGAAAAATTCTGCAAAACCTTAATAAAAATACTTTTTTTTTAAAAAAAGACAATGTTTGACACTAGCCTCATGAGGGGTGACCGGTCAGCGGCTCTTTCAAAGAAAGGAATGCACTCGGGGAAGTGGGGTTGGCAAGGCCTGGGTAGGTAATTTGGGGACGGAGTCAGGCAGCTGCAGACATGAGAACCAATGGTAAAGGGATGAAAATCTGAGATGGGTGAGACCAGAATGTAGAGAACGCCAGCGATCCTGATGGGTTGCAGGGGATTAACAGCATGTGAAATTTCACAAAGCCCCGTCCTTGGGTGCTGTCTGGAACTAGTTCTGAGCCCCAGTTTGGGTATTTCTACGTAGCGCAGTAATTTTGTCGCAGGCAATGCCAGCATTTGTTGCCCATCACTATGGCCCTCGACCCGTGTGGCTTTTTAAGAGTCAGTCACATCGCTCTGAATCTGGAGTCACACGTAGGTCAGATCCGGTAGGAACGGCAGATTTCCTTATTCAACAGAATGCCCTCATTCACAGAATCAGAATTTACAGTGCAGAAGGAGGCCATTCAGCCCATCAAGTCTGCACGAGCCCTTGGAAAGAGCACCCACGCCTCCATAAGACAGGAGCAGAAATCGGCCCATCGCGTCTGCTCCGCCATTCAATCATGGCTGATATTTTTCTCATCCCTGTTCTCCTGCCTTCTCCCCATAACCCCTGATCCCCTTATTAATCAAGAACCTATCTATCTCTGTCTTAAAGACACTCAGTGATTTGGCCTCCACAGCCTTCTGGCAAAGTTCCACAGATTCACCACCCTCTGGCTGAAGAAATTCCTTCTTTAGTCTGAGAGTGTGTCCTCTGCTAGTTTTCCCTACAAGTCCACTCTATCCAGGCCACGCACTATCCTGTAAGTTTCAATAAGATCTCCTCTCTCTCTCCCCCCCCCCCCCCCCCCCCCCATCCTTCTAAACTCCAATGAGTGCAGACCCAGAGTCCTCAACCGTTCCTCATACGACAAGCTCTTCATTCCAGGGATCATTCGTGTGAACCTCCTCTGGACCCTTTCCAAGGCCAGCACATCCTTCCTTAGATACGGGCCCAAAACTGCTCACAATACTCCAATTGGGGTCTGACCAGAGCTTTACATCGCCTCAGAAGTACGTCCCTGGTCTTGTATTCTAGCCCTCGACATGAATACTGATATTGTAATTGCCTTTCTAACTGCTGACTGAACCTGCACATTAACCTTAAGATAATTGTGAACAAGGACTCCGAAGTCTCTTGTGCTTCTGATTTCCTAAGCATCTTCCCATTTAGAAAATAGTCTATGCCTCCAATTCTCCTTACAAAGTGCATTACCTCACACTTTTCCCCATTGTATTCCATCTGCCACTTCTTTGCCTACTCTCTTAGCCTGCCAAGTCCTCCTGCAGCCCCCTTGCTTCCTCAATACTACCTGCCCCTCTACACATCTTTGTATCATCTTCAAACTTAGCAACAGTGCCTTCAGTTCCTTCCTCCAGATCATTAATGTATATTGTGAAAAGTTGTGCTCCCAGCACTGACCCCTGAGGTACACCACTAGTCACCGGCTGCCACCTTTGAAAAAGACCCCTTTATCCCCACTCTCTGCCTTCTGACAGTCAACCAATCCTCTGTCCATGCAAGGATCTGACCAATCCATAACGCACCTAACCTTTGGACACTAAGGGACAATTTAACATGGCCAAGCCACCTAACCTGCACATCTTGGACTGTGGGAGGAAACCGAGCATCAGGAGGAAACCTACGCAGACACGGGGAGAAAGTGCAAACTCCACACACAGTGACACGAGGCTGAAATTGAACCAGGGACCCTGGAGCTGTGATGCAGCAGTGCTAACCACCGTGCCACCCTTTTAATTGCCAGAATGTTAGCATTCCCATTAAGAAGACCAAGCTTTATCTTGGCATCTTGTTTAAACAGCATCAGATGAGCCTAGATGAGCACCAAACGTCTTGTTGCAACGTGACTTTTGACTTGTCCGATGATTTTACATCAATCCAAAAATCCTCGGAAATATATTTTTGCCATTGTGACGCATCTTCTGTGTGAACACATCCTGTGCCTCTGGGGCTTGAGTGACAGTATAATAGCACCCTTAACTCAATTGAAATACAGAGACCTCAAACCATCTGTGTGGAAGGGTTTGCCTCCAAAAACAATTGTTTCCGCATGTAGATGATTTGTGGACAATCCATGTTGCTAATCATTGTATTACCTGCAATTTTTGTTATTTTTCCCAATCTGTGATTTGCCTTGAAGCCATCATATACATTCAGAGAACCTCCTGGATTCTGTGACAGTTTTACACGTCCTGTCTTGCAAGTTGAACCTTTTTTTTTTAAACCTGTTCCATTTTAAGTACATAAATGCCTTATGAGCCTTCAGGCAGAGCAGTTTTGGATAACTCTTGATGGGATTTGGCACCAAAGGATTGAAGGAAGACGGAACACAAAGCACTGGGAATGCTCAATAGGGTGACAGCAGCAAGGGGTGAGTGAAAGGTTAATGCTTCGGAAGGGTCACCTCTATTATGTTTCACTCTTGATGTTTTCCTCTGGTTCAACATCTCCGACCACACCCACCGGTTAAACCCTGGCATTCTGTGACCTCGGGCTGTTGAGTATCTTGATTATTTGCAATGAGCTCCGGGGCCCAACATATAACTCTCTTCAATGCCTTTGGTACGGAGTAGCTTTATTCTGCTGGTTAGTGTTGGGTACCCCACCTGCAGGAAAGGGGAAAAGACCAGTCCATGCCTTTCATCCGCTGATGCACAGAAGCATTCATGACCCTTGGAGAGGGCAAACAACAATGTTGGCCATTGGGGAAGGAACAATAGGTGATTATTAATGGCTGCCATGAGACATCAATGTAATTACTTCCTAACCTGCTTAAAAAGTGCAAGAAAACACGATACCAGACTGCACCCATCAGTCCCATTCCTCCACAGAACATTACGTCATAAATTACTTTCCACCCTCTGACTTCTTTAGGTGCGTTAAGCTGGAAGTTCCCTCCGTCTGTATATTAGGGTGAAAGAAATTCCTTCCCAGTCTTGCTCGAGGCTTGTTAATTTTGAACTTCTGTCATCTAGTTATTGAATGATTTGTTGCCAGCCATATTATCCGCTTCTATCAGTCTTGCCAGCTTAGATGAAATCTCTGCAATATTTCACACTGTTGGAAACTTATTCAACTACCGGAGTCATGTTCCTCACGGCGCTGAGGGCCGGGTTTGATCCCAAACCCGGGTAACTGTCTGTGTGGCTCTCTTTCTCTTTCTCCCCCCCCCCCCCCCCCCCCCCCCCCCAACCACCACCACCACAACCCAAAGATATGCAGGGTAGCTGGATTAGCCATGCTGAATTGCCCCTCAATCGGGAAAAAAATAATTGAGTACGTTAAATTTTTTTGAAAACTACAGGAGTCATAGCTTATGGTGTAAATACTGTCATCCTTTTAATGCTCTTTGGTGAGCAGCTTTTCATCTTGGGGAACGTTCCTCTTTATTCGATTGTCCAAATCTCTGGGTGGGTCATTTGAAATGAAAATCGCTTATTGTCACAAGTAGGCTTCAAATGAAGTTACTGTGAAACGCCCCTTGTCTCCACATTCCGGCGCCTGTTCGGGTAGGCTGGCACGGGAATTGAACCAGTGCTGCTGGGCCTGCTTTCAAAGCCAGCGATTTAGCCCTGTGCTAAACCAGTTGTGCTAAAAGCTGAATGTCACATATGGGATTAGCTCCAAGTTGCCGTGCCAATGCTGGGCCGTCCTCAACCGTTTCAGACTGGCCGAGGTCTTTATTCAGCAAATTGCAGGGAAGCTGGACCATCCCGCTATCAAACTGGACTCCCTTTCTCTCCGGCCTCGCTGAGGTGCACTAGTGCAGGAAATGATCGGGGCACCATATTTAAATGCCTCCCTGATCTCTGAGCACCCCCAACGTACCTGTGAGGGTGTCCTTGAGCCCCCACCACCTCACCCCACCTCAATAAGGGCAAGGCACCCCTGGGCTTGATCACTGGCACTCATGCAGTGGCCCTACCGACCTCTGGTGGCACTGCAGGCTGGCAGCAGGAGTGCCAGGGTACCACTCTGCCCAGAGCCCGACCATCCGGGGGCCTCCGATGGCTTGGGAGAGACCACTCACCCGGGAGATACCCAGGTGCCGTTACAACTGGTCCACGTTTGTGTGGATCAGTGTTAAGCGGAACCATGGCAAGGTCTCCGGGGCACGGGTGTTCAATCCCAGGCCGTAGGCTAATCCAGCGCAGGCATATTAAGTGAGTACAATCACTCACTTGTGCAAATCCGGGTCTCCATGAGGTGTCCCGAGCAGCGCACATCTCACGCGAGGCCCAGCCCCTGTGTTTTCTTTCACAGCTCATTTCATGATTTGGACATGTCCCAAAGCGCTTCATAGCCAAGCAGCCATTTGTAATGTAGGTGATAAATATATTAAATATTATCACTTGGATTTCAATTAGCATTAACCTAAATGCATATTTGTATGTCAATCTCTCCAACTCTAAATGTCTTTCTGCCTATTGTCCGTTTTGGAGCACAGTAGACTATAAATAGACTTGAGGTCAAATTACATCGTGACAATTGGAGATGTTAAATGTAGTTCACTAAATAAACCTGAAATAAAATACCAGTGTTAGTAATGGTGACCATGCAACAACTAGATTGTCGTGTTTTTTTAAAAAAACATCTGGTTCTCCAATGCCCTTGGGCGAAGGAAATCTGCCATCCTTACCTGGTCTGGCCTACGTGCAACTCCAGACCCACAACGATGTGGCTGACTCTTAATTGTCTCTCTGGAATGACCTCAGCGAGCCACTCCGAGTGTTCAAGGGCAATTAAGGAGAGGCACCAAAAGCGACGCCTGCATCCCATCAAGGAATTTATTTTTTTAAATAGCTGGCCTTGCAAGCAATACCCACATCTTATAAAAGAATGAACAGTGGGCAGCACGGTAGCGCAGTGGTTGTCACTGTCACTTCACAGCGCCGGGGCCCAGGTTCGATTCCTGGCTTGGGTGACTGTGTGGAGTCTGCACATTCTCCCCGTGTCTGCGTGGGTTTCCTCTGGATGCTCCAGTTTCCTTCCACAAGTCCCGAAATACTTTTTAAAAAATTAATTCAGAGTACCCAATTCATTTTTTCCAATTAAAGAGGCAATTTAGCGTGGCCAATCCACCCACCCTGCACATCTTTGGGTTGTGGGGATGAAACCCACGCAAACACGGGGAGAACGAAGTCCCAAAAGACGTGCTTGTTAGGTGAATTGGACATTCTGAATTCTCCCTCTGTGTACCCGAACAGGCGGGGAAATGTGGGGAACAGGGAATTTTCACAGTAACTTCATTCCAGCGTTAATGTAAGCCTACTTGTGACACTAATAAAGATTATTATTATAGAAATATCTCAAATATTTATCCTGATATTTTCTGTCCTGGCGTTTTCTCAGCTGCTCTCTTACTGACTTGCTCCTCAATTCCTTTTCACTTTTGTACAATGCTTAAATAGTAGCTACACTCATCACAGACACACGCACACACGGGCTGAAATGGTTCCCTGTGCATTCCCCAGCTTTCTGCCATGCGCGATGCAGTATATTCAGCAACACGAACTCCAGCTTTACAGACTGGTTGAGTTTCAGGAGCGCAGCGATAGAAATACATTCAGCATAAAATATTGCAATGAGATAATCTGCCACGCACGTAATGGCCATCTGGAACAGCTTCAAAACCGGCTAATAAATTGTGTTTTTTTTTATTAAAATGAACATCCACCGTTTTAGGTTACAATTGACTGTTTTGTTCCCTTAATTTGGTTGACAATGAGTCTCGACTGCTGCACACTCGATATGCCTTCTGTAAGAGGCAACTCATCTTGTTGGATTCTCATAAGCAGGCTGAAGTTATGAATACCAAAATTAATAGGTGGAACGGTTCCAAGCCACCCATGAATACATTTCCACTGCAATAAAAGGTTAGGTTGAGGAGAACGAGGAATCCCTGCGTGACCACAGTATAAAATAAGCCTGCACACCCAAACACACAACTTAAAGTGAGGTAGCACCAGATATCCAGTCTAGAGGACAGATGGAAGATTGTTTGCAACGAATGAAGCTTCGAGGAAGTAGAACTGATTCTAGCCCTACTGGGTGTGGAAGAGAAGTTGCCTGTTGTTAATGTCCTGTGGACGCCAGTTCGAATCCAGTTGTCTTTTTTTTTTCAAATTAAAATGAACCTCCATCATTTTAGTTTACAACTGACTGTGTTTTATGCCCTTGGAGAAGATAGTGAAATTTCAATTCTAGAGTTTTAGTGAATTCCAAATCTAATTGTCAATGATCGTTCAGAACCCATCTGGTCCATTCATGTCCTTTAGGGAAGGAAGTCTACTGTGAGTCTCCAGGTCCACAGCAATGAGGATGAATCTTAAATGCCCTCTGAAATGGCCTAGTAAGTCACTCCGTTCAAGAGCAATTAGGGGTGGGCAGCACAGTAGTTAGCACTGTTGCTTTACATGGGTGGCACAGTGGTTAGCACTGTTGCCTCACAGCGCCGAGAACCCGGGTTCGATCCTGGCCCCGGGCCATTGTCCATGTAGGTGGATTGGCCACGCTAAATTGCCCTTTTAATGGGAAAAAAAAGAGTATTAGGTACCCTAAATTTTTTTAACTATTAGTTAATAGCACTGTTGCTTCACAGTGCCAGGGACTCTGGTTCGATTCCCGGCTTGAATCACTGGCTGGGCGGAGTCTGCATATTCTCCTCGTGTCTACGTGGGTTTCCTCCGGGTGCTCCGGTTTCCTCCCACAAGTCCAGAAAGATGTGCTTGTTAAGTAAATTGGACATCCTGAATTCTCCCTCTGTGTGTACTCGAACAGGCGCCGGAGTGTCACAGCAACTTCATTGCAGTGTCGCCGATAAAGATTGTTATTAAATGCTAGCCTTGCCAAGTAACGCTCACAATCCCATGAAATAATGTAACAAAATCATTCTGGATGAGCTGAACCTTGGCCACGCATCCTCAATGAAACAACCCGGTGAGCCCCTGGAGGTTGATTTCTGATCTGTATGAGAATTGGGTCTAAGACCAAGTTGGCCAAATGGTATGGAAATTTGTTGGTATAAAATAATGATGGAATCCAATGCATTGGTGCCTGGGCATAAAACTGCCCATTCTCGAAACTGCCCAATTTTTATTTTCACTGCGTCCAGTAGAACGGACGTTTTTGCAGCAGGCCATAGCTTTACAATGGCAGATTCACCATCGGTAGGCAAGTTGAGACTCTGGATTGAAAATCTTTCAGATGCAATGTGGATCCGTCTATGAGATCCTTGAACTCTACTCAAGGCAGAACAGGGACGCCTGCTGTCCTGGCCAATGTTTATCTTGTTATCTTTATCTGACGTTGGAAAGGACTCAAGAGGGTAGATGTGGAGAAACACTTTCCTCTGGTGGGGAGGAATTCCAGACCTGTGGGGAAGATATAGGGCGGCATTTAATGGAAACATTTGTAAGTTCATCTGTGGTGGGTTTTTCAAGGAGTTTTCTGCTGGTGAGTTCCCCAACCCAGGCCCACTACCATCTAGAAGGACAAGAGCAACAGATACCTGGGAACCCCACCACCTGGAGGTTCCCCTCCAAGTCACTCACCACCCTGACTTCTTCACTTTCGCTGGGGCAACATCCTGGAATTCTCTCCCTAACAGCACAGTGGGTGTACCTACACCTCAGGGACTGCAGCGGTTTAAGAGGGTAACTCGCCACCGCCTTCTGAAGGGCGATAAATGCTGGCCTAACCACTGCTGCCCACATCCTGTAAATGAATTTTTGAAAAATGATACTCCCCCCTAAGTGGGGACAGCCCGCTATGGGGTCCCTGGGGGCCCTCCACACACCCTTGCAACCCCATCCCGGACCTCAACCCATCTCGCCCTCAACTTCCCAGAAGCCCCTACCTTTCTTCCCTGCATTCCTCCCCAGCCTCCTTTCATGGGCACGGAACCCCCCTCAAGCCCTGACCTTTGGCAATGCCACAAAGGCACCCTTGTGCTGTCAGTATGGCAGTGCTCCTACCAGCTTGGCAGTGCCACCTGGGTGGCAGAATCAAGGTGCTCACGTTACTGGGGGAAGGCTAGGGAACTCCAATGGCCTGGGAGACCCCGGTGCCCTGCCACCAGATCCAGGTTTGTGTGGGCTAGTACTGAATGGTGCCCTGCTAGATCCCGGGATGCCAGTAGATATTGGGTGAACTTGCCTATGTAGGTTTGGCCACGCCCCTTTTGGGCGGGATTCCAATTCCGATGCCTCCTGGGACTTGGGTATATCCCACGAGGCCTCTCTACCGGCTGTGTTGCCCTCGAGTGCGTAGATCGTGCCCATAACCTTCGCTTTGGAGCTAGGGCCTTCAGGAGCAAACTCAGGAAACAGTTTTTCACACCAGTTTCCCCATGGCCCACAAACCCCACACATAAAGGGGAAAGATGCCAAGACTGCTGAAGCTTTGAAGAGTGGTATAGATAGATTTTTGTTCAGGGAGGTTTGGGAACAAAGGTGGGAAAATGAAAAAAGCAAAATGATGGAAATTGAATAAAACAAGAAATTCCAGAAAACCTCGAGGTCCAGGCAGTGGCGTTTCCCGGGAATTGGCCTTTCATCAGAAAATAGAGTTGATGTTCAGATCAGCCATGCTGTAAATGAATGACAGAAGAGACTTGAGGGGCCGAATGGCAACCTCCTGTTCCTACTGCTACTATGATTTCGATACCTTGCCACCCAGAGCTTGCCTGCCCTGCTTTCCTATATATCAGTGGCAAAAGTCATCAGTGGGTTTGTAAAGAGCTGAGGATGACCCAAGGATATGAAAGGTGCAATTATCAATGTGTCTGTTCCATCACTCCTCTTAACAGAGGTATTTGCCTAGTACTGAACGTTTGAAAAAAAGATTAGAAATTGGAAAACCTACATCCGTCAAATCATTTCGCAGACACGTTAAAGCTACAATTGGGGGGGGGGGGGGGGGGGGTCAGCACGGTGGCGCAGTGGTTAGCACTGCTGCCTCACGGCGTCGAGGTCCCAGATTCGATCCCGGCTCTGGGTCACTGTCCGTGTGGAGTTTGCACATTCTCCCCGTGTTTGCGTGGGTTTCGCCCCCACAACCCAAAGATGTGCAGGGTAGGTGGATTGGCCACGCTAAATTGCCCCTTAATTGGAAAAAATGAATTGGGCACTCTAAGTTTTTTTTTAAAGCTACACTTGGAGGGGGGGGGAAATCTAAAAGATGATTTCTTCACAAACATTGTAGCTTCAGCCACCTTTTTGTGTTTGATTCTAATTCAGTCCATTAATCATCACGAGAACCTTATCAGACTTCTTGAAGATACCCCACCATTAATCAAAGCCCAAATTGAAGATTTTGTGCCGATTCTAACCCATTAATAAAGGCATTTCTTTTTACACTACATGTTACAGATCTAGACGTGCCTTGAAGTTACACAGCAGCAATTGCGTTGAGCTGAAGTCATGTGTTAATGAGGTTTGAAGTTTATATTTTGACGGGATGTGGGCGCCACTAGCTGGGGCAGAATTTATCGCCCATCCCTGGGTTCAGCTCTTGCTCAGCTGGAGGGCAGAACAGTTCGTCCACAAGGGCCACTCAATGTCTTGTCTTAACAAGAGATTGGGTTTGAATGCAGCTTCTCTCTGACGTAGGACTGGTAAGCTTCACGTTATGATTACAGATCATACCTCTCCATTGGGAGAGGTGCACATGAAAGGCGAAGGCATCTGTCAGTATTCCAACCTCGAGCTGAAATAGAGGCCTCGCAGGGAATTAACAGGCACCGATCCAAACCTTGCCATTCAAGTTGTGACAAAGGGAACTAATAATTTCAGACTTTCGCAATGAAATATCATAGAACAGTACAGCACAGAACAGGCCCTTCGGCCCTCGATGTTGTGCCGAGCATTGTCCGAAACCAAGATCAAGCTATATTATTCCTCTTGGCAAGACATTCAACCTCCTTTGTGAACCATGGTTCCCTCACATGGCCATTTCCTCCCTGTCTGACAGGGACATACTTATCAAGGACACGCAGTATTTGTTCCTTGAACAAGCTCCATTTTTCATGTGTGCCTTTCCCTGACAGTTTCTGTTCCCATCTAATTCCTGCCTAATCGCATCATAATTACCCCTCCCCCAATTATAAACCTTGCCCTGCCGTATGGCCCTATCCCTCTCCATTGCAATAGTGAAAGACACCGAATTGTGGTCACTAAGGTCACCCAGGAATAAAACTTCACCTTAAACGAGAAATAAACTTCTGCTCTAGTCTGGTGCCAAAGCTATGGGGTGTGTTCCCCTTTTTCCCTCCACCTTTATAGCACCTGTCGAGCCTCTCAAGAAGGGAAAATAAGGAGAATAAATGAACTATGAAGCACGGTCCCTCACCAATAAAACCACTTGCAATGTTAGATCCTTTGTAGCCTTGAGTTTACCCTGATTCAAGAGGGAAACATTCTCTTACCCTTAAACATATTTTATGCCCCGTGGTGCTTCACAAAAGCGTTATCACAGAAAATTCGATACTGAGATGTGAAACCTGGTGAGCAACGTGAGAGAGACTTAAGGTGCATCTTAAAGGGAAGGGGAGTGGTGGCACTAAATCTAGTGACTTAAATAAAATGTGCCAATTTTTTAAAAAATGAGTGATAATTTAGAAGTGACAGTATTAGAATGGAATTCCTACAGTGCAGAGGGAGGCCATTCGGCCCATCGAGTCTGCACCGACCCTCTGAAAGAGCACCCTACCTCGGGCCACCCCACATCCTTGGACCGTGGGAGGAAACCCACGCAACCACAGGGAGAACGTGCGGACTCCACACGGACAGTCACCCGAGGCCGGAATTGAACCCGTGCGCCTGGCGCTGTGCAGGAGCAGTGCTAACCACTGTGCAGCCGTGCCGCGAATTGATGGCAGTGCGAGCACACGCCTCACATTTAACAAGCCATTGGATACAACCCACCCACCCTCCAGAGGGACAAAGAGGAAGACGGGCGTGAAACGCTCTTCTGGTATCTCGTTTAAAAAAAGCATGCTCTAGTGCTTAATACACCTCTGTCGGTTATCCTACCATCTCCAATCTTTAACCATGGAAACAGAGCTTCTACTTTAACATCACCTCTCACTAGCTCACAACACGGCAGAGTCCTTAACTGCCAATGAAGTACCCTTTAAAAAGACATAATGATTCGAAAGACAGCAGCCAATTTATACACAGAAAGTTTCCCCAGGCAACATGATCGTGACCAGAGATGATCTGTGTTTAGTGCTGTAGGAGGAATTCTATTTTTCTCTGTACTGATCAACAAGCGTGTGAATTTATTTGAGTTCCAGTTTTGAGATATTTCAAGGATGGTGTCAACGAAAGTTGAAGATGTCCTGTTATTTATGCCGACCAAACAACAGGATCTGTAGTTACAGGACAAATATGTGCACAAATTAGCTTTGTGTATTGATTAAATCGCAATAATTGGATTATTCGAAACGCACTGATTTGACAGTAAGCTGATGTGACAGGCCTGATTGTAACAGTGGCTGCTTTAGCCTGGGCTGGAATATCGATTACCGGCTCCATCGGCCAGCAGCCTTTGGGCACCTTCTTGTTCTGCGAAGGATGGTGGGGGGAACACTCCGTCTGGCAGAGACACAATGGGTTTACAATCGCGTGAAGTCTAATTCACAGAAAAGGAAAGGAAGAAGGGGCCGGCTTGGAGGGAGGAGATCTGCTCTCGACGGCGGTTGTTGGTAAGCACCCTATCCTCTCTTCTCCCCACCCCCACCTCTTGCGTCTGCACCGAATGCTTGGGGAAAGCCTGAGGCCTCGAGGTGCGAGGCCTTTGCTTCCGGAGGGGGGGGAATGATGTGGCGCTACATCTCCGCATCAAGCAGCGTTTTGCAAAACTGGAACTGAACAGAGAACGGATGATACAGCAGGAATGTCACCAGGAGGCTCAAACAGGCAGATCAGGGGAGTTACAGGTGATCCTTTGTCTAATTGCGTATTCAACCGATTATTGGAAGAATTAAAACCATATCAGGGGCTCCCTGCTTTTCGACAGTAA
This sequence comes from Scyliorhinus canicula, assembly GCF_902713615.1. Lineage (NCBI taxonomy): Eukaryota > Metazoa > Chordata > Chondrichthyes > Carcharhiniformes > Scyliorhinidae > Scyliorhinus > Scyliorhinus canicula. Next base: position 6,473,166 of record NC_052168.1, on the reverse strand, counting down.
ATGGATGGAGGCCCCGAAGTCTTCGGTTTATTCTGTTGACGTGTTTGGCCTCTACAATGACTGCTTCACGTGATTGGAAAGTGTTGATTACAAAGTCAGACTCTTGCCTTGCCTTGCCAATGGCTTATTGCCGCAGGAAATTCCACGGAGATTTGAAACCGACCAGTAGAAATATGTTTGTTTTGTTTATTCTCTGGATTTGGGGGGGCGGCATTGGCAAGGTCAGCCTTTATTGCCCATCACTATACCCAGAAGACTGGCTGCCTTCTTCAACATCTGAGGACACTTAAAAGCCAACCATGTTTGTGTGGGATTGTGGTCACCCTCGGGCTACACCAGTAAGGTTTTAAGAGCAAACTGGGGTCATCCTTACTGATCCCCCTGCCCCCCCGCAATCAGGGATTTGAACTCACGTTCTCTGGGTTGAGAGCCCCAGTCTCTACTAGTCCATTAGCATCACAACTACACTGCTAATAATCTAATGATAATCTTTTATTATTGTCACAAGTAGGCTTACATTAACACTGCAATGAAGTTACTGTGAAAATCCCCTCGTCGCCACATTCCGGCGCCTGTTCGAGTACACGGAGGGAGAATTCAGAATGTCCAATTCACCTAACAAGCACGTCTTTCAGGACTTGTGGGAGGAAACCGGAGCACCCGGAGGAAACCCACGCAGACGCGGGGAGAACATGCAGACTCTGCACAGACAGTGATCGAAGCCGGGACCCTGGCGCTGTGAAGCAACAGCACTAACCACTCTGCTACCGTGCTGCCCAGCCTGTATCCAAGCTGACTCCCCGTGCTCTCGCTCCTGCATTGTGCTACTGATTTATTTAGTGCAGACCCACACCAGGTATGGCTGAGCAATAGCTGCTGGAAATCACACCTCTATCTATGACCTGTTGATGCCAAATCTCTCTGCTGGGCAGGCATTGTTCCTGAATATACCCCTGCTCAAGATTCATCTTTACAACAGGAATGGACCCCATGCAAAAGAGTGAAGTATAGAAATTTGTAGCAGCATTAAATATATTGACCCCCAATTTGCTGAAAAGGTAGAGTGGGAGTTAAAGGCTTGTTGACACAGAATCCCGAGTTCAGGAAGAGCAATGGTAATACATTGTGAATCGCCTCCCAGAATTTGCTGGAATCATCTTCACCATTTGTTTAAAAACAAGAACTCATAATCAACCTCCCCATGGAGTTCAAAACACAACTTCTATCCGATTAAAATGATTGACATGAGCAGCAGAAAGCTAGGGCGGGTACACCAGGGACTCTCTTTAATGATGAGATTTATATCCCTGTAATTATAGGGCGGCACAGTGGTTAGCACTGTTGCCTCACAGCGGCAGGGACACGGGTTCAATTCCAGCCACGACTGACTGCGGCACCATACCGTCCACTTTTCTCCCTCTTTGTGGGCAGCACGGTAGCACAGTGGTTAGCACAGTTGTTTCACAGCTCCAGGGTCCCAGGTTCGATTCCCGCCCTTGGGTCACTGGCTGTGCGGAGTTTGCACGTTCCTCCCCCGTGTGTGCGTGGGTTTCCTCCGGGCGCTCCGGTTTCCTCCCACAGTCCAAAGATGTGCAAGTTAGGTGGATTTCCAGGCTAAATTGCCCTTTAAGGTCAAAGGTTAGGTGGGGTTACTGGGTTAGGGGATAGGATGGGAACATGGGCCTGGGTAGGGTGCTCTTCCGGAGGGTCGCTGCAGACTCGATGGGCCAAATGGACTCCTTCTGCACTGTAGGGATTCTATGATTCAACCTCTCCAGTCCAGAAAGAGAACAATTTTGTTTTGTAAATGCAAAATGTGTGGTTGCTGGAAATCTGAAATGAGAAGAGAAAATGCTGGATAAACTCAGCAGGCCTGGCAGCGTCTGTGGAGAGAGAAACAGGCGGTGAGATTTCCTGCCCCCCCCCCCCCCCCCCCCCACCCCATGGGGTCCATTCCGGCGACAGAGTTGTCCTGCCATTGGCCGCAAGTGGGAGCGCCCAGTCCTTCTGCCGTCAACAGCGTTTGCATGACTCGCCCGTCACTCCGTGAGGGGGTGGCGGGTTTGCCTATGGAGGGACTGAAAAATCCCACTGGCAGGAAGGACTGGAAAAGGGCAGGAGTTAACGTTTCCAGTCCGTATGACTTTTCTTCAAAAGCTGAGTTTTTCCAGCATTTTCTTTTTTATGGTTATTTCAGATTACCAGCATCCGCAGTATTGTAAAAGCCATACTCCTCTTTTTGTCTTCAATCTATTTGGTTACGGCGGTGCACTATTGGCCCCAGGTACCCAGCTGCTCAGCCAGTGATTGGCCATTGCCAAGAAAAGGCTTTGAGCTGAAAGAGGAGTTTTGACCCTGGACAGATCACAAGATGCTACATCCTACTTTTGACCTTTTTATTGCTCCTCTGTTTGCAACTCATTTATCCACTGGTTCATTCCAGACACAGAGTTACATAGAACATATAGTGCATAAGGAGGCCATTCGGCCCATCAATTCTGCACCGACCCACTTACGCCCTCACTTCCACCCCATCCCCATAACCCAATAACCTCTCCCAACCGTTTTGGACACTAAGGGGCAATTTATCATGGGCAATCCACCTAACCTGCACGTCTTTGGGCTGTGGGAGGAAACCGGAGCACCCGGAGGAAACCCATGCACACATGGGGAGAACGTGCAGACTCCACACAGACAGTGACCCAGCGGAGAATCGAACCTGGGACCCTGGCGCTGTGAAGCCACAGTGCTAACCACTGTGCTACCGTGCTGCCCAAAGTTGTCCAAAGGTTAAATATTTTTATGACAGATCTTTGACTTTATTTTCCTAGTCTTTGTTTAGCTGTAAAATACATCCAGTTGGTCGGAAAGTTTGCCTGTGGGTAAGATTAATGCCAACAGCATAGGGCTGGATTCCTGATCTGGTCAATGTCGATTTCAGGCCTGTCTCCTTACCTTACTCTTGCTCAAAGAAAATCATAGGACTTTGCTCTGATTTGGTGAATCATTGCCCAGGACCATGGAGAAATCTCCCCATAGCCTTGCTCCTCCTTATCTCTGTAACCCCCTATACCCCTCCCAAGAACTCTGTACTCTCCCAATTCTGGTCACTGCATTTGCTCCTCCATTGGTGACCATGTCGTTAGCCATCCATGGCTCATGATCTGGAATATCCTCCCCACATCCCGCGTCCCTCCAACTTGCCTCCTTCTTAAGAGTTATACTTTGAGTATTTTGTCATCTGGCTCTAATGTTTCGTATTAGCACGGCATAGTAGCATAGTGGTTAGCACTGCTGCTTCACAGCGCCTGGGACCCCGGTTCGATTCCCAGCTTGGGTCACTGTCTGTGTGGAGTCTGCACGTTCTCCCCCGTGTCTGCGTGGGCTTCCTCCGGTTTCCTCCCACAAATCCCGAAAGACGTGCTTGTTGGGTGAATTGGACATTCTGAATTCTCCCTCCGTGTACCCGAACAGGCGCCGGAATGTGACGACTAGGGGCTTTTCACAGTAACTTCATTGCAGTGTTAATGTAAGCCTACTTGTGACAGTAATCAAGATTATTTATTTATTTATTTATTAAAAGAGAGATTTGCATTTATGTAGTGCCTGGCGGGACCATCCGGCATCTCTGGGTGCGTTACTGCCCCTCAAGTAGCTCTCAAGTGAAATATGGCAGCCAGTTTGCATTCAATATGCTCCCACACCCCGCAAGGTGATAATGACCGGGTACTACATCCTATGATCTCTTGGTTAGGGGATAAATATTGGCCAGGGCACCAGGGTAATCGACCCCCCTCCCCCCTCGCTCTTCTGCAAAATAGTGTCACTCACCTGAGAGGGCATCCATTTAACATCTCAACGAAAAGACTGCCTCTCCAACATTGCAGCACTCCCTCAATACCTCACTGGAGTGTCAGAGCCTGGTTTCTGTGCCCAGATTGTGGAAAGGGATTTGAACCCACAACCTTTTGCCTGCTAATGCTCCGGTGAGGCACCTTAGGATGTTTTACAAGTTGTTGTAGTGATGTCATGTGTGAAGTATTTTAAACCAGTCTGCGCTTGATCTGAACTGGTTCATTGTTCCACGGATTCTATTCAGCATCGCTCACAAATATTCTATTCAGCACAATGTAACGACCCTGGTGTGTTGGTTATCACAAACCATTTGCATCCGGTTATTTATTGATCCCAGGGTTTTGCCTCCATTCTAACATGAGAATCCACTTCGTGCTTCACACTTTATGTGTACCTTGTGGTGCTGATCCTAAATTATCCTTCTTTAAAAATAATTTTAGAGTACCCACTTCATTTTTTTCCAATTAAGGGGCAATTTGGCGTGGCCAACCCACCTACCCTGCACATACATATAGCATTTACAGCGCAGAAGGAGGCCATTCGGCCCATCGAGTCTGCACCGGCTCTTGTAAAGAGCATCCTACCCAAGGTCAACACCTCCACCCTATCCCCATAACTCAGTAACCCCACCCAACACTAAGGGCAGTTTTGGACACTAAGGGCAATTTATCATGGCCAATCCACCTAACCTGCACATCTTTGGACTGTGGGAGGAAACCGGAGCACCTGGAGGAAACCCACGCACACACGGGGAGGATGTGCAGACTGCGCACAGACAGTGACCCAAGCCGGAATCAAACCTGGGATCCTGGAGCTGTGAAGCGATTGTGCTATCCACAATGCTACCGTGCTGCATCTTTGGGTTGTGGGGGTGAGACCCCCGCAGACACGGGGAGAATGTGCAAACTCCACATGGACAGTGACCCGGGGCCGGGATCGAACCTGGGACCTTGGCACCGTGAGGCAGCAGTGCTAATTACTGCGCCACCCTGCCGCCCTAAATGATCCTTTTTACTCCCATAAAAAGGCCGAGCCAGCATTTAAATAGAGCCTTTCATGGCTCTATTGAATAAGTTCATTGTTGAAATGTGGCAGGCGGTTTGCGCACACCAGGTTTCTCTGTCAGAATGACCAGGTTGGTTTTTTTTAAAGAAGTGATTTAGTCAAGCGACCATTGTTGGTATGGCAACCAGGAGAAACCCTCCCTTATCATTTTCGTTAAAGTGCTGCATGATCCATCTCGGAGGATAGACAGGGGAGGGGGAGCTGGGGGCAGGGGGAGAATCAGTTTAATGTCCCATCTGAAAACAAAGGGAGTAATTCTCCAGCATTCAACCCCCCCCCCCCAATAATGGGCATGGCTCACCATCGGCCGCCATTAGGATTTTCCATTCTGCCAAAGTCGAAGGCCTTTAATATTTCTCGGCTGTTGGGGAAGCCATGGTGGGGCAGGAAGATCCCGCTCGTGGGAAGGGCTGGAGAATTCTGCCCCAAAGTCTATATCCTTGATGTGGGCGGCACGGTAGCACAGTGGTTAGCACTGCTGCCTCACAGCTCCAGGGTCCCAGGTTCGATTCCCAGCTTGGATCACTGTCTGTGCGGAGTCTGCACGTTCTCCCCGTGTCTGCGTGGGTTTCCTCCGGGTGCTCCAATTTCCTCCCACAAGTCCCGAAAGACGGGCTTGTTAGGTAATTTGAACATTCTGAATTCTCCCTCGGCGTACCCGAACAGGCGCCGGAATGTGGGGACTAGGGGCTTTTCACAGTAACTTCATTGCAGTGTTCGTGTAAGCCTACTTGTGACAATAAGGATTATTATATGTATCCTCTTAGCTTAAGCCCAGAGGACCTGGATTGTTCCTTTTTTATTGTTTTCGGAATCTCTCGAACAATAATGTTCCTCCGATGATTGAAGAGCTATAAGTGGAGACAGTTCTCCAAATAAAGTTTGATCTGTACTACCTAAAATAAATTTAGAGTACCCAATTCATTTTTTCCATTTAAGGGGCAATTTAGCAATTCAAAATGGCTGCCGATCTCTGAGGCGCCGGCTTCACCTACGAGTTCAGCTCCCCGATTTTTTCTCTGTGGTGATACAACGCTACATTATTTGTCTTTATTATCGCCATTTATCAGATTCATGGACTTATCCCCAATACCCAATTGATCTCTTCCTGATCAGTATACTGTCTTGGGCCAATTTTAAAATGGCGGGTGGGACCTGGATGCAGAAGTCCAACCCACATTTCTATCAGTTCCAATCTTTTGCCGACAGTGGAAGGGGGCAGGGCGCGAATCACATGGGCGAGAAACCCAAACTCAGGGCCATTTGAACATAATATGGAGTTCAAACAGAATCCAAAGATGTGCAGGTTGGGTGGATTGGCCATGAAAAATTGTCCAAAATTCTATGACTAACCTAGGACAAAAGTTCAGCGCAACATCGTGGGCCGAAAGGGCCTGTTCTGTGCTGTATTTCTCTATCTAATCCATTTTGGCTGGCTTCAGGGCCTTAACCTATCATGTGGGAGTCACAAACTGATGGAGAGTTGATGAAATGTTCCCCATTATGTGTCAGTCTAGAACGAGAGGTCGCAGATAGAGGTTGAGAGGGGGTGGATTTAGAACTGAGATGAGGAGGAACTACTGCTCGCAGAGGGTGGTGAATTTGTGGAACTCGCTGCCCCATAGTGCAGTGGAATCTGAGTCGTTAAACGGTTTCAGGAAGGAGATAGATATATTTCTGATTTTAAAAGGTGGGTTAAAGGGATATGGGGAACAGGCAGGGAGGTGGCTTTGAGACCAGGGAGAGATCAACTATGATCTGATTGAATGGCGGAGCAGGCTCGAGGGGCTAAATTGCCCACTTCTGCTTCAAATTCCATTGTTCCCATGAAGTAAATGTAAACATTCGTGAAGGGTGGTTTAAGTGCCATGAACAGAAGACATTTAAATCCCCCGCTCTTTAAACATGAGAAATGAAACATGCCGAAGCTGTCACTGAGAATCAAAAGAAAATCCTCTGTTGGACTGCTTTGATTGACAGGCCATCTGGTGCTGGTTAGAAAGTAAAACCTTAAAATCTGGTCATGCAGTTTCAATAGTGATCTTTGTTGATATTTACCCAAGAGCTATTGGGCAACATTCAACAAAAAATTTCTCCATGTAATTTTGGGCGGGTTTGGCGAGGTGTTTCTTGTTGGCTTTTTTGTGGGCCTTGGGGAGTTTCTCCCTGATCAAGCCAACATCGGGGAGCTGAACTCGCCGGTGAAGCCGATTCCTCAGAGATCGGCAGCCATTTGGCTGCCCTGATTTCTAAGTGAACTTGAGGGTCACACCCCCACACACACACGGTCGCTGCCCACATACAAGGGAATTACCCCCCCCCCCCTCCCCATCATGGGGTTGCTGAGGACCACCCCATTTTCAGGCCTCCCCACCTTCATTTTGGGACCCCCCACCCTTAACCCCCCAAACTTTATGAGGACCCTTCATAACCGCCCTTCACCCCGCCACCCCCTCACCGTTCATACTCTCCTTCACCCCCCTCCTTTCACGGGCATGGCCCCCTCAGGCCCAGACCACTGGAAGTTCCACCCGAGCACCAGGGTACCCTGGCACTGCCATGCAGGTACCCTGGCAATGCCCCTGCAAGTCTGGCAGTGCCATCTGACTCCAGTGCCAGCATGGAGAGCAGAAACTGGATTGTGTGAGTGGCACAGTGGTTAGCACTGCTGCCTCACAGCACCAGGGACCTGAGTTCGATTCTGATCTTGGGTGACTGTGCGGAGTCTGCACGTTCTCCCCGTGTCTGCGTGGGTTCCCTCCGGGTGCTCCGGTTTCCTCCCACAGTCCAAAGATGTGCAGGTTAGATGAATTGGCCGTGCTAAATTGCCCCTTAGTGTCCAAAAAAGTTAGATGGGGTTAGGTCGGGTGTTTTTTCGGAGGGTTGGTGCAGACTTGATGGGCCAAATGGCCTCCTTCTGCACGGTGGGGATTGTAAGTGGAAAATGAACAGAGTGATTCAGAACTTAGTGAAGGTGCTGTTGGAACCGAGAGCATTGGTAGAGTACCTTGATTTTAGTTCCAATTTCGCAGTTAGGTATGGAGACAAGTGAACTTGCTTAAATGGTGTGAGTCCCGGATGCGAGTTCAGCTACAAACAGAGTATAGGTCAGTCAGTTATTCTGTATTTTGAAAACATCTTTGTGTTGCCTTAATAAACAAAATTAACCACAAAGTGGCTGGTTTAGCTCACTGGGATAAATAGCTGGCTTTTAAAGCAGACCAAGGCAGGCCAGCAGCAGGAGTTCAATTCCCGTACCAGCCTCCCCGAACAGGCGCTGGAATGTGGCGACTAGGGGCTTTTCACAGTAACTTCATTTGAAGCCTACTCGTGACAATAAGCGATCTTCATTTCATTTTTTCAAGCCGTCGTGTATCCTGCCGCATTCCGTAACTGTCACTCACCCCAGAGGAATACTTGAACAGTAACTGAAAAGGTAGCGGATTAAACAGGAGCCTGCAATCCATCGCGCTTGATTCAACAAGACTGAACACGATACCCTGTGGGGAGGGAAAAGAAAGACACAGCCCCCCTTAGGCAGTGACGCAAAGCTGTGCAAACAATCAGACATTTCACACATAGTATTCGCTGTTTCTTTTTTGTTTCTTTCTGTCAGCTGAAATCCTTCCTTGAAAGGCGATTGTGGTGAAGGATGTTTTCTCTGGCAAAGCGCGACTTGTCCAGGGAACTAGATCTCCAAACCCCAGAGGATGGTTTTATTGGTCGGTCAATAAATCCAGATTCCCATGATGCAGCCTGTTTAATCCCTGGTTCCGGAGTCGCACGTGTACCCGGAGATGTCCTGACCCAATCAAATCTAACCTGCAAGGTATTTTGTGAATACTGCGATCGTCCGCTCTGCAGGTCTGTCTGCTCACTTGGTCCTTTTGTGACCAAACTTCATAGGAGAGAGGACTTGCACTTCAAAGCACTTCATGGGCTGAAAAGCATATTTATGGTACAGCCACTGTTGTAACGCACAGACACACAGCCGTCAATTACATGCAGGAAGATCGGAGATGAATGTCGGAATTTTGGATATATTGTGTTGTAGGTATTTAGTGCAGTAAGGGTTAAAGGCCTGGGTTAGTGCGTGTGACTGCTGCAGTAGTGTTTTTAAAATCCCTGATTTGAAAGACAGCTAGGTTTTTTCGGAGCCAGAGGTGCGATTAAAGCATCGTAAAAGTTTGGGCTAGTGGACTTTTCTTTATATTAAGAGGGTTCCCCGTGGAGTAGTTAATTTGAGACATTTGGTGCGATTCAGTGGAGCAGGCTGCAATGGATGAATCCTGGGAGAGGTCCAAATCGGGCTGTATGCCGTGCCAATCGCAAGTCACACGACTCGCTACTCTTGGTGCGATCTGAATCATGCCCTTGTAATCCAGATATAGAAATTTAAATGAGCCATTAGTGATCTGGGGCCTGGGAGTCAACGGCCGCCCCTGCAAGGGTATCCTTTAGCACAGATTTCCACAATCGTAGAGCGGGCATGATGGCACCTCGGATGGGGGGAGTGGTCTCGGAAGCCATTAGGACCACCCCAGTGGTTGTGGACTGGGCAGGGTAGTACCCTGGCCCTCCGTCTGGCACTCGGGCCCCTTTGCACTGCCGGCCTGTCACCTTGGCAGTACCACCTGGGCAACGTGGCAGTGCCAGGGTGTCAGGACTGATTGTACCAGGTTGACACTGCCATGGGTAGGGGCTTGGGGTCTGAGGGTGTTGAGGATAGTTTGGGGGTGGGAAAAGGGGGAAAGGGGGGAAGGGGAGTTCCTGAAAGGGGGAGGGGTGGCGTAGAGCACGGGGAAGCTGTTCCAAATAGCGCCCGGATCTATGAGCTGACGGTGCTGGTGACAAGTTCATCCCCCCCAGTGCAGGAAATCTCCCCAAGTGTGGCCTCAATGGGGAGAAACTCCCCAAGGCTTCAAAAACGGCTGCTGCAGTTGAATAGCAGGGTTGATCGCGACACTGCAGCTACGGAGGAACACCCCACCAAACGTGCCCAAAACCAGTCTCTGAGCGTTTTTCAGGTGAATCGCACCCATTGTGTCCCATTTGATGATGTCGTTAATGGGAGGAGTCAGGGGTTCAAGCAGCCGGCTGTTGAAATTCAGAGTTTTAGTTTTTGGACGGAAGATGAGCTGAGAGCAGTCTCGAAAGATCTCTCTTTCTCAAAGTGGAGCGTTCAAGACATCTCTGAGCAGCAGGGCAGCATGGTGGTTAGCATAAATGCTTCACAGTTCCAGGGTCCCAGGTTCGATTCCCGGCTGGATCACTGTCTGTGCGGAGTCTGCACGTCCTCCCCGTGTGTGCGTGGGTTTCCTCCGGGTGCTCCGGTTTCCTCCCACAGTCCAAAGATGTGCGGGTTAGGTGGATTGGCCATGCTAAATTGCCCGTAGTGTGCTAAAAAGTAAGGTTAAGGGGGGTGTTGTTGGGTTATGGGTATAGGGTGGATACGTGGGTTTGAGTAGGGTGATCATTGCTCGGCGCAACATCGAGGGCCGAAGGGCCTGTTCTGTGCTGTACTGTTCTATGTTAAGTATTCCTGAGTCTGCTAACTGCATTTAAAAGTGGATTGAAAGCTGAGATGGTTTTGTTGTTTGAGTGGGAATAAAGATAGCAGTTAAGGGTCATTGCGTCACTGTATCGATTAGCATTGTTTGTGGGGTAATTGTAGGTTATTATCTTCTGTAATGTTAAAGATATTTGTATCCTGTGTTAGTAATAGAGTTTGTTTTAATATTCCAAATCCCTATTGTGCGTGGAATTACTCCTGGAGCGAGGTATCCGTTCCTCACAGTCTTAAAAAATTCAAATTAAATATTTGGGTGTTTGACCAGTATCCGAGCCACTGTGGGGCCTTGTCCGGGATGATAATAGACCCCCCCCCTCCCCCCTCAGGCAGCAATGCAATAAAGACCAGATCGATTAAGTTCTTTTTGTGATGTTGATTGAGGGATAAATGTTTGCGCAAGACACTGGGATAACTCCCCTCTTCAAAATAGCACCATAGGTTCTTTTACGCCTGCCTGAGGCGGTGGAAGGGCCCTCTGTCTTGCGCAACAAAAAAGAAAATGGCACCTCCGACAATGCAGCACTCCCCCCGTGTCGGTTGAGGTTATGTATTCAGGTCTCTGGAGTGGAGTTTGGGCCTACAGTTTTCTGACACAGAGGCAAAAGGCACAGAACCAAGGCTAACACAATTACTAAGCAGGCGTCTATTGTGAGACTAGAGATGCCAGGACCTGTCCCGGTTGGTATTATTAGATGCCAGTTTAGGGGCAAACAATATTAGGTGGTTCGATGTAATTGGGTTGAAGACTAGTCTGTTCTCAGGCAGCGTGTGTTGTCTCTGTGAAACCTGTCAGTGCGGAGCGGGGTGCTCTGAGATCTTCAAAGGTGCACTATGTAATTGCAAGTTCTGCGAATCGTGATCCCATTATCCCCTTATCTTGCAATGTTCCTCGGCATTCCATAGCCTACAATGTCAGAAGACCAACAGCCCTCTCCAATCTGAAGATTGGGATATGCTTTTTAAGTTGGTGGGGTTGGGTGGGCAAAGCTGGCAATGGGGCTGCCGCAGTGGTGTGGAATCTCACCATTTTGACGGCCATCCCTAATTCTCGGCTCCCTTGGCCATTTCAGAGGGGCAGTTTAGAGTCAATCTCATTGCCGTGGGTCTGGAGTCACATGTAGGCCAGACCGGGTAAGGATAGCAGATTTCCTTCCTTAAAGGACATTAGTAAACCAAATGGGTATTTACATAGAACATAGAACAGTACAGCACAGAACAGGCCCTTCGGCCCTCGATGTTGTGCCGAGCCATGATCACCCTACTCAAACCCACGTATCCACCCTATACCCGTAACTTAATAACCCTCCCCCCCCCTTAACCTTACTTTTTAGGACACTACGGGCAATTTAGCATGGCCAATCCACCTAACGCGCACATCTTTGGACTGTGGGAGGAAACCAGAGCACCCGGAGTAAACCTACGCACACACGGGGAGGACGTGCAGACTCCGCACAGATAGTGACCCAGCCGGGAATCGAACCTGGGACCCTGGAGCTGTGAAGCATTTATGCTAACCACCATGCTACCGTGCTGCCCTGTGACAATATTTGTGACAATAAATAATTTTATGATCACTATTAATGATTCTATGTTTATAATTCCAGATTTAATAATTGAATATAAGTTCCACCAGCTGCCATAATGGGATTTAAAGCCTTGTACGCATGTTTTTAGTGTTTGGAAACTAAAGATAGTTTTAAGGGACTTATATTTGTATTGGTGAACATTAGAAATATGTTCTAGTTTTAAGTGGGTTTAACTTAACATTTCTGTGCCTGGAAGTGTAAAATCTATTGTTAGGTTCATGTTGGGCAAAGATGTTTGCATGTGTGGGGGTTGGTTAAGTTCCATCTGTGTTTCTATTGTGCTTAGAGAGGGCAATGGCGTGAAGAGTAAATAGAAGTAAGTCGTTGCTCAGCAACAGCAGGCCACTTTCTAGAGGGCTTTCCTTGTTCTTCATTTTAACTGGAAGCCAGCGGGGTTGGAGACAGGATACGGGGTAATGAACAGCTGTCAACTCAGCCAGGAGAAGGTGGATAGGAGTTGCAAAAATGCAAGCTTGCTAAGGAACAAGATACAATCCAGGTAACCAGAGAATTTGGACAGAAGGACATTTCAGATGTTAAAAAAACAGAGATCAAGGTATTGTTCAGAAAAATTAAAGGAAGAGTAAACAAAGTGTTCTGAGTTCGAGACAATTGCAGTAACTAGATTCAAATTGGGAACAGCAGACCTCTGAGATAGATAAAATGTTTGATGGAATTTTAATACAGTCTGGGAATTGAGAGTTAAAGCAATTGTGAACAGCTTGCACAGCTCGCAAGACAAGGAAATATTAAAAGGAGTTGGTATAAAATCTTGGACTAGATTTGCTGTTAAAAGTGGAAGCTTTGTTTAAAGGTGTCATTTGGAAAACATGGACTGGATTTCTGAATGCAAACAGTTATTATCAGAGAAGATTTTAAAGCATTTGTTTTGTGTGTGGAGTTTGGAAACTCTCATGAGACGATCATCTGGGTTTCTGAGGAGATAAACACAGACACTAACTTGGGTTCAGAGCAGAGTGTGTGTATTTGATCACAACCAATCTGTGTGCTTAAAAGGGACTTTGTATTAATGGGACCATTGTCGCTGAAGATGTATTTTGTAATCTGTAGTAATCTTAAAATCAGTGTGCATTTGTTAAACTAAGGGGGGGAGTAAAGGAGTATTGTATAATAATCTAACTCTTCATGTTTAATAAATGTTTTTTATTCTTGTTAAAACTAATTCATGATCCTGTGACTTCCTCCACATGCTGAAAAACCGAAAGTAAAAGTTACGATCTTTTGAGCCAGGGTTCCATTCTGGGACCTTCCCATCCAGTTCTAAGACCATAAGACATAGGAGCAGAATTAGGTCATTCGGCCCATCGAGCCTGACCCACCATTCAATCATGGCTGATATGTTTCTCATCTCCAATCTCCTGCCTTCTCCCCATGACCCTTGATTCCCTCATAAACATCAGTTGGGATTGTAATGCGAAATGAAAATCACTTATTGTCACGAGTAGGCTTCAATGAAGTTACTGTGAAAAGCCCCTAGTCGCCACATTCCGGCACCTGTCCGGGGAGGCTGATACGGGAATCGAACCGTGCTGCTGGCCTGCTTGGTCTGCTTTAAAAGCCAGCGATTTAGCTGAGTGAGCTAAACCAGCCCGGGCTCCTGGATTACTCGCCTGGTGATATTACTACCGTGCCACCCCCTCACATGGTCTGGTGATATATGTCCGAATGAGCAGGTCATGTGACTTTGAAATTTGTTGTGGGTGCTGGACCTTTGCTTGTCGGTGATGGAGGCAATGGGTTTGGGAGGTGATGTCCCCCTCACTTGAACTTCATTTTCATAGTTTATAGTGCCACCGTGCTACACTGCTCTGCCACTTGCTATTATCATCTTCTCTACGATATTAAATAAAATAACCTCTGGAAATACGCAGCAGGCCATGCATCGTCTTTGGGGAGAGAGTCAAAACCTTCTCTGTACCTCAGCATAACCAGTGAGGGGAGGGGTATGTGGGCAGTGGTGTATAAGTGGACCTTGTGTCTGTCTCCACCAACAAACCCCAATCTATAATTTCTCATGCAATCTGTGGCTGCAGAATTAGAAGGAGAGATGTTTTTTGATGCAGCACGGCAGCACAGTGGTTAGCACTGTTGCTTCACAGCTCCAGGGTCCTGGGTTCGATTCCCGGCTTGGGTCACTGTCTGTGTGCAGTCTGCACGTTCTCCCCGTGTCTGCGTGGGTTTCCTCCGGGTGCGCCGGTTTCTTCTCATGTGTCCCGAAAGACGTGCTTGTTGGGTGAATTGGGCAATCTGAATTCTCCCTCAGTGTACCCGAACAGATGCCGGAATGTGGCAACTAGGGGCTTCTCACAGTAACTTCATTGCAGTGTTAATGTAAGCCTACTTGTGACAATAAAGATTATTATTATTATTATTATGGTCTGTTATCTACTGCCTGAAAGGGCAGTGGAACCAAATCCAATTGTAACTTTCAAAAGGGGAGTTAGATAATAGCTTGGAAAGTGTGCTCTATTGCAGGGCGACGAAGGAAGTGGATTAATTGGATAGCAAAATCGCCTCCTTTCTCTACGAATGATTGCAACTCAAAAGAATGACAACTTGGGCCATCAATGTCATTCTAGCTCTCTGCAAAAGAATTAGGTTACACCCACTTCTCCATCCCTTCCCCTTGGCCGTGCTAATTATTTTTCAGTTGCTTATGCTAATTCCCCTTTTCGAAAGCCACGATTCAGCCTACCTCCCCTTTTAGGCAAGTGCCTTCCAGATCCCGCCACTCCCTGTGTTAAATAAATTATTCCTCGGGTCGCCCTTGATCCTTTAGCCAATCGCTTGAAATCTGTGTTCTCTGCCCTTCTACCAAAGGGAGATTATGATTCTATGTCCTCTTCTGCCCCAATTGTGGCATTGCCTATGACCTTATTATGACATTATACAATTGTACAGCATGTGAAGAGTTAATGTTATGTTAAGCCTAGCCACTAGAGGGAGCTAAGGGACAGTGCTATAAATTGCACTGGCTCTTGGGGTTGGTGAGGAGGTTAGATTTGGAGCAGAGGAAGACCAATGGCACCATTCTCCCATCGGGAGACTAAGTCCTGACGCCGGAATGAAAACTGGAGTGTTTGACTCCGGCGTCGGAGTCCGCTCCCAGCCCCCTATTCTCCCACCCCCGGGGGCTAGGAGCAGCGCCACGTCATTTATGCGCGCCAGGCCTTGGCGCCGTGTAAAAGCGGCGCCGCGTAAATGACGTCACCTACGCATGCATAGGTTGGTCGGCGCCAACCCGCGCATGCGCAGTTGCCGTCCTCCCCACGGCCGACCCGCAAGAAGATGTCGGATGGATCTTGCGGGGCAGAGGAGACGCCGGCCCGCCGATCGGTGGGCACCGATCGTGGGCCAGACCCCTTTTGGGGCCTCCCCCGGTGCAAGAACCCCCCTCCCCCTCCTACAGGCCGCCCCCCCCGAAGCGTTCCCGCGCTGTTCCCGCCGGCACCGACCAGGTGTGGACGTCGCCGGCGGGAACCTGTCGTGTTGGTCAGGCCACTCGGCCCATCCGGGCCGGAGAATCGCTGCTCCCAGCGGCCAGCCGTGAATCTCACAGCGCCGGTTTGGGGGGGGAGGGGGGGGGGGGGGAGAATCGCGTGCGGGTGCCAGGGCAGCGTGGCAGAACTCGGCGCCCCGGCGATTCTCCCACCCGGCGTGGGGGGGGGAATTCCGCCCAAGATTCAGAGTGCATTGCAGAGTTAGTTAAGACATAATAATTATAGTTAGTAGATAGATATAGTGTTAGTGAGTGCAGTTAAATTACATGTATGTTTGCTATTCAGAATAAGTGTCAAACTCAAATTTAGTAGTGTGAATAAAATTAGTTTAGTTCTTCAAAAGAGCTTTGTGTATCTTTGTGATCACTACCCCTTCCATCCTGAAAACCCTTCACAAGGAACAACAGACCTGGACGGGGTTCCCTAGATTGCCGGGATACACCCTGCTGTAGCGACTGCTGCTTCCGGATATGGAAGGGGAGGGAAGAATTGGGGATATGAACAAGTGGCTGGGAGAATAGGGAGGTGGGCGGGTGGTGACGATCAATGAGTAGTGGGAGGGGAGTGTGGATTGAGGAACTGTGAAGGGTAAATGGGACCTCCTCCTGTGCGAGGATGAGCCTGATACAGTTTAAGGTGGTTCACAGGGTGCATATGACTCGGGCGAGAATGAGTGGATTCTTTCAGGGGGTAGCAGATGAGTGAGAGAGGTGTGGGCGGGGGCCAGCAAATCACGCACACATGTTTTGGGGATGTGAAAAATTGGGAAGATTCTGGGCGGAAGTGTTTGCGGTCTTAGCCAGGATAGTGGAGGAGGGAGTGGACCCGGACCCTTTGGTGGCGATATTTGGGGTTTCAGAGAAGCCGGAGCTCATGGAGAGGAGGGAGGCCGATGTCTTGGCCTTCGCCTCTCTGATTGCGCGGCAGCGAATTTTGCTGGAGTGGCGGTCGGCATCGCCACCGGGGGTAGCGGCTTGGTTGGGTGACCTGTACGACTTCCTGCGATTAGAGAAGATAAAGTATGAGTTAAGGCAGGGTTTTTCAAAGTGGGGGGCGCGACCCGCGGCTGGGTCGTGAGCTGGTGTCAGATGGGTCACGGAGTGCAGGGTTACAAAAAGTGTGAACGGCAAGCACCAGAATGAAATTGGGCAGAAAAAGAACAGGGAATGTAATTTGAAGTTTCGGCAAGAAATGCGAGAATGGACCAGGAGTGAGGCGCATGCCGCTATTTATTGTACAGGAGAGCTAAAGGCGGGGAATGCAGGTTACAGAGGGAAGCAGATGTTGCTTATGATAATCCTCAGCAAAGTCGCGTTGCCAATCATCCCGATTACAGAAGTGGCACATGAGAGCGCGGCTATAATGTATTTGAATGTGCGATTGCTGCTGGTCGGAAAGGAGCAGCTGGGAGAGTTGCTACCATTGCTAAAATTGTTTGTGTTTGGGTTAAAGTCATCTGTTCGTGTCGGCCAATGGCCCCATTGAGATAATGCACCCCGCTTGGACTGGGCTTAT
Source organism: Scyliorhinus canicula (assembly GCF_902713615.1). Classification (NCBI taxonomy): domain Eukaryota; kingdom Metazoa; phylum Chordata; class Chondrichthyes; order Carcharhiniformes; family Scyliorhinidae; genus Scyliorhinus; species Scyliorhinus canicula. Next base: position 6,456,052 of record NC_052168.1, on the reverse strand, counting down.
GGTGGGTTGGAATAAAACCAGGTGGTTGGAAGGTGAATGAACCTCCCTTCCAGCCCCATTTCCAAGTGGCAGATATTCTTTGGTGGTCATCCAAAGCCAAGACATGAAGAGATCCAACAGAGAGTCACGCAAACGTGCACCAGCTCCATTCTTTAAAAAAAACGCTGTTCAGAGCACAGCAAGTATAATGCTAGTATAATACCAGCACTGATGCATTTTATTCAAAAGGCTGTGCTGTATAATTTCTGTTCAGTGTGGGATTGGATATTTTTCTGATTCACCAACTTATGACACAAGATATTGAAACAACAACTGGATGCGACGCTTGCAATCATCTCGGTTGTGAGGGACCAGAAGCTGAATCTCCTGCATCCTGAGGGCAGTCAAAGCGTTTACATGTATTTTATCATTTTTTTAAAAATTGGAATGTTTTATTTGGCGAAGTCTCATTTTTAAATGGAAGCTTCTTTGTCCACACCTGTTGGCCAGTTTGTATCTAGCTGGGCACGTACGCAAGACATGTATTGCCTTGTTTCTATAAAACCAACGTATGCTCCCAATACTTTTGACTATGAAATTGAGAGTTGGAGGTTCAGGATTTTCAACATTTTACTCCTGATTGGGTAGGAGTGCTCTTTTTACCGGGAGAAAAAATGTTTATGCAGAATCCAACTTAAGATTTTTTAAATTGTAAAAATCAAAATTGAGGGAAATGCAATCTTAGATATAGAGAAATACAGCACAGAACAGGCCCTTCGGGCCACGATGTTGCGCCGAACTTTTGTCCTAGGTTAATCATAGAATTTTGGACAATTTTTCATGGCCAATCCACCCAACCTGCACATCTTTGGACTGTGGGAGGAAACCGGAGTACCCGGAGGAAACCCACGCAGTCACGGGGAGGATGTGCAGACTCCACACAGACAGCGACCCAAGTCGAAATCGAACCTGGGACCCTGGAGCTGTGAAGCAATTCTGCTATCCACAATGCTACCGTGCTGCCCTTAAGAAGTTAACCTACACTCCCTTATTCTACCCTAATCCAAGTACCTATCCAATAGCCGCTTGAAGGTCCATAAATTTTCCAACTCAACTACTACCACAGGCAGTGCATTCCATGCCCCCACAACTCTCTGGGTAAAGAACCTACCTCTGACATCCCCTCTATATCTTCCACCATTTATCTTAAATTTATGTCCCCTTGTAATGGTGTGTTCCACCCGGGGAAAAAGTCTCTGACTGTCTACTCTATCTATTCCCCTGATCATCTTATAAACCTCTATCAAGTCGCCCCTCATCCTTCTCCGTTCTAATGAGAAAAGGCCTAGCACCCTCAACCTTTCCTCGTATGACCTACTCTCCATTCCAGGCAACATCCTGGTAAATCTCCTTTGCACCTTTTCCAAAGCTTCCACATCCTTCCTAAAATGAGGTGACCAGAACTGCACACAGTACTCCAAATGTGGCCTGACCAAGGTTTTGTGTAGTTGGTTTTTTTAAAGTTGGCCCTCAGTGATTAATTCGGACTTTAAGTTGGCCCCCAGTGATTAATCCGGACTTAAAGCATTGAAGGTTCACGGATGTGATGCATAGGTTGGTTGCCGTGGGTCTCGAAGGTCGGCCGATTGACAAACGTAAGTCCTGGGAGAAAACATTTCAAAAACACTGCTCTAGACTATTGAATATAAGCCCAGGCTCACCTCTCGCATTAAAAGTAAGAGACAATGGTGGATCGCGAAGGTCAGCCGGCGTGGGCCCTGAAGGATGGCTGGCTGGTAAAAATGGGTCCCGGGCAAAAGAGTTTGAAAAACACCGAGTTAAGGGGCTCTTGAGGAAAGGTGGGGATGTTTGTGACCGTCTTTGAGGAGCTGTTCATCGTGGGGGAGTGGGGGTTGAAAAAGGGGAAAAAATCTGTACAGACTGTATAGTTGATTGTTGGGAAATATGTTTCCCGAGGTGTTTATTCGCTGAAACCTTTTGATACATGTTTGTAATAAAATACATTTTTAAAAATAACAAAGAACACCAGGCCTATCAGCTCCTACACTTGGATGTGAGATGTTGTCCTTGTGAGAATCCAACAGGATATTTCCCCGAACATTTTTAGTCCTAGTTAGCAGATTGGCAGCTGGTTGGAATCGCACAGCGGACAGGCTGAGAGCGGTTTCTGAGGGAGCGGGTCGATGTAATGCTCGTTCCAGGAGTGCGGTCAATCGCTGGCAGATCCCAAACACGCTACTTTCCCACAAGCTCCTCACACTTGGAACCGGTTTCTGGCTCCTGATTGAGATGTTAATTCGTCTCGGAAAAATAAAACGCAGGCCTAAGTAACGATGCAACTAAAACCATATTTGCTCTTGATGTGAGTGGAATATTTCAAGCAGATGGGGAGGGGGGGTTGGATGTGTTTCTGTTTCCCCTCATTACTTCAATACGTTCACCCTCATCCAGCTGGGAATGTCATCCAGTTCTCTCCTGCCTGTGATTAGTTTGACATTACTTAGTGGCTAGCGCTCTCACCAGAGGCAGAAGGCGCTGGCTTCAAGCCCCCACTTGAAACGAGTGCGCAAAATCCAGGCGACATTTCCAGTGCAGTGCTGGGGGATAGCAGCACTGTCGGAGCTCTCGCCTTTCAGTTGCGACATCAAGCTGTGGTGATATGATCTGCATACTCGTCTGCCATTGGGCCAGAACGTCAGCTTACCATTGGCCCTGGTCGGTCATGTGCCTCTCGACCGATTGGCCGAGAGGCTGAGTTAACCACGCCTCTATTAACGAGGTATAAATGCTCAGACGCCGGACGATCGTCCCTTTCCACTGTAGACGATCGCAGAGCTGTGTTCTAGTCAATTAAAGCCAGACTTTGGTAAATCACTTGCCTCGCGTACAATCGATGGTACATCACAAGCCCAAGGCCCACTTGGCCTCTCTTGCTGTTGTAATGTATGAAATGTGGCAGCCCGCCACTTCCGAAAGAAAACAATGCGATAATGACCAGCTAATCTGTTACTTCAGGTGCTGTTTGAGGGCTAGAAATTGGCCGCGGCAGCAGAAGAGAACTCTGCTCCTGGGCGGCACAGTGGTTAGCACTGCTGCCGCATAGCGCCAGGGACCCAGGTTCAATTCCAGCCTTCGGTGACTGTGTGGAGTTGGCGGGTTCTCCGTGTATCTGCGTGGGTTTCGTCCGGGCGCCCCAGTTTCCTCCCACAGTCCAAAGATGTGCAGGTTAGGTGGATTGGCCATGATTAAAAATTGCCCCTTAGTTTCCAAAAGATTAGGTGGGGTTATTGGGTGGGGGCATAGGCCTAGGTAGATTGCTCTCTCAGAGGGTCGGGGGAGACTCGATGGGCCGAATGGCCTACTTCTGAACAGTAGGGAGTCTTTGATTCTACAAAAGGGTGCCATGTGGATTTTTCTTAGATTCATGGAATGGTGACTGTACACAGGAGGATATTTGACCCAGAGAGCTTGTGGCAGCTCTCTGCAAGTGTAACACCTGGTGCCAATCCCCTGCCAATTCACCACAGCTCTGCAAATTTTTTCCTCTTCAAACAATGATTCAATTATCTTTTTTAAAGGTCATGATTGACTCTGCCTCCACCACCCAAGAGTATGTTTCTCATGTCTGAGAGTACATCCACCTTCGCGAGTAGATAATGTATCGGTTTAACGTCCTATCGGAAGGTTGGCACTACCCCAGTATTCTGTATCAATTGGATATCTGCTGTAAGAGATCTTAACTTTTTTATCCAAACTTGGGGACATGCCCTCTGCAGGCAAAAGGGACATGTCCAGGCTTTACGCCTTTGGGAGGCATTAGTTCTTTGATGCATTCTCCATGGCAACGCCGGCACCAAACTGAGCCAGCTTGCCAACATTCAGCCCCCTTTACTCATCAGTATAAATTGTTGCTCCCTTTGAAATTTGGCATTCCTCTGTCTGACCTGATGAGTGCAAGATGAAAAGCTTCGACGGTATGTCTCTTTTTCAGCGCCAGTCAGTTCTGTACCACCAAGTGGCTTTCTTTTTTAAAAAAAGCTACTGTGAACTAATTTCATGAAATCATCTCAACTTATCTGAAAAATGACAAGTTGAAACGATTATATTTCAGAACAAAAATTGTTTATAAAATGAACACTTGGCTGGGCATCATTTAATGTGAAACCTTAGACGTTTTTACTCAATTGAAAATGGCTTTGTGCCTGGAGCAATGTCAAAGTGCCTCAAGGGCACAGTTTAACATAAAATATTTTAGTTTATTATTGTCTGGTGCCAACGTTTCGACAATGTTCAGTTCAAATCACTGCATCTGATTTATGTGTGTGAGAGACACCATGTGCTGTTCAGGGACTGTCAGTACCACTCCAGAGCGATTGTGTCTTGGATTTATTGCTCCGTTCTTTAAATAGGAAGGTTTGTGCTTTTTTTTTGCCAAAATGCGGAATCACTCTCCCATGAACCGTGTACACAGTTTGAGGGAGTTTGGCCGCCGTCCTCTTGCTATTTCTCCTCTGAAGTAATTTAAGGTCAGGATTAAGGCACCAAGCACAGAAGATGCGCTTGTTCTTGAGCCGAGCGGCCATGCTGCGTGCCCAAGTGCGGATGGCGAGCTGGGGAGGGTTGCTGGGTACTGTCATCAGGTGGCGAACCTTGAACATGCGGGCAGCGCAAATCCATGCCTGGAGGCCCAGTGGTAAACCCGGGTGCTGCCATCTTATTGTTTGCAGGGTGCTTTTGGGAAATCGAAGAAACTAAATCAACAAGCTGAGGGATCAATTAAAAGGCAACCCCTTAAAGGGACACAGCATCAAAGTAAACGGAATCTCAAAGGAAACTTAAAACGTCAAAACAAAATGCGATTACAGGGATGCAGCACGGTAGCATAGTGGTTAGCACAATTGTTTCACAGCTCCAGGGTCCCAGGTTCGATTCCCGGCTTGGGCCACTGTCTGTGCGGAGTCTGCACGTTCTCCCCGTGTCTGGGTGGGTTTCCTCCGGGTGCTCCGGTTTCCTCCCACAAGTGCAAAGATGTGCAGATTAGGTGGATTGGCCATGATAAAATTGCCCTAGTGTCCAAAATTGCCCATCGTGTTGGGTGGGGGTTACTGGGTTATGGGGATAGGGTGGAGGTGTGGGCTTGGGTAGGGTGCTCTTTGCAAGAGCCGCTGCAGACTCGATGGGCCGAATGGCTTCCTTCTGCACTGTAAATTCTATGGTTCTATGGTCTATGGATCAATGAAGCACCCTTGTCCCCGTGATGCCCACGGAAGTCTTGCAGTTTGAAAGTTCCCTGGCTGCGTGAATCTATGAATACACCTGATTTTAATTCCCAGCAGGTAAATTGGGTGGTTGGATTTGGCGGGGCGGGGGGAGGGGGTGGGGGGGAGAGAGTAGGAAAGCAGGGGGAGAGGGCTTTGCCTGGGCAGGTAGAAAACCATCCAGGCCTTTGCAGAGGGCTTCAGGAGCTATAATTCCTGTGCCTCATTCTTAGGCCTCACAAGTGTCTTGCCTGAACCTAGAGGATTGTGATAGCTTTTTAAAAATTTTTTTACAGTACCCAATTCATTTTTTTTCCAATTAAGGGGCAATTTTGCATGGCCAATCCACCTACCCTGCACATCTTTGGGTTGTGGGGGCGAAACCCACGTAGACACAGGGAGAATGTACAAACTCCACACGGACAGTGACCCAGAGCCGGGATCGAACCTGGGACCTTGGCACCTTGAGGCAGCAGTGCTAACCACAGCGTCACCGTGCTGCCCGAGGATTGTGATAGCCGGCATGTGCGGGCCCGCAGGGGGCTGGTGCCAGGATCCCAGTGGTCTCTCAGATGGGGGTTTTCGACAGGGTCTCATGGGTGAGAGTTGGAGCAGAAGCCCACATGTTTGAGTAAGGGCCCAGTGGAGTCCTCATACCCCTCCCCCTCCCGCAATAAAAATTGAAAGAAAAATAATTAGACAGCCTTCTTCTGGCCTAAGCCCCTCTTGGCATCACATTGGCCTGGCGAGGAAAGCCCAACGCCATTGTTACAGTCGTGGGTTGCCAACTGTGATGCAATGTATTCCTGGAGATTTCATTGCGTGACTTGCCCCCACATGCCAGCCATTAGTCGGCCAACACATCCATCCTCTTCATGCACGGCCTTCCTACGCCAATCGCAAAGCATAAAGACTCATTACCCAATGGGATGAACCGCCGATCGGTGGGCCCCGATCGCGAGCCAGACCCCATCGGAGGCCCCACCCGGTGCAGGAACCCCCCTTCCCCCCCCCCCCGCCCCCCCACAGGCTGCCCCCCCCCCACCAGCGTTCCTGCGCAGTTCCCGCCGGCAGCGACCAGGTGTGGACGGCGCCGGCGGGAACCTGTCGTGTTGGGGCGGCCGCTCGGCCCATCCGGGCCGGAGAATCGCCGCTCGCCTTTTGCAAACGGCGAGCGCCGATTCTCCGGGCGGCCAGCCGTGATTCTCGCCGCACTGGTTTGGCGGGGGTGGGAGAATCGTGTGCGGGTGCCGGGGTGGCGTGGCTGGACTCGCGCAGTGCCCCGGCAATTCTCCCACCCACAATACTCTTATGGACCACCAGTGTGGAACCACTACTGTCGGCACCTTGGTTGTCACCGTAATAGATAGATAAATAGATAGAACAGTACAGCACAGAACAGGCCCTTCGGCCCTCGATGTTGTGCCGATCAATGATCACCCTACTCAAACCCACGTATCCACCCTATACCCGTAACCCGACAACCCCCCCCCCCCTTACTTTTTAGAACACTACGGGCAATTTAGCATGGCCAATCCACCTAACCCCACAATAATAATCTTTATTGTCACAAGTAGGCTTGTGCAAGGAAGTTACTGTGAAAATCCCCTAGTCGCCACATTCCGGCGCCTGTTCGGGTACACAGAGGGAGAATTCAGAATGTCCAATTCACCCAACAATGAAATGAAATGAAAAATGAAATGAAATGAAATGAAAATCGCTTATTGTCACGAGTAGGCTTCAATGAAGTTACTGTGAAAAGCCCCTAGTCGCCACATTCCGGCGCCTGTCCGGGGAGGCTGGTACGGGAACAAGCAAGTCTTTCAGGACTGGTGGGAGGAAACTGGAGCACCCGGAGGAAACCCACGCAGACACGGGGAGAACGCGCAGACTCCGCACAGACAGTGACCCAAGCCGGGAATCGAACCTGGGACTCTGGCGCTGTGAAGCAACAGTGCTAGGCACTGTGCTACCATGCTGCCCTCGAATATCATCTCGGATGGAGTACACTGGGCAAGTTATGTCATTCAGGCTGCTTTACTATCCCAGCTTCATGCTTAGCACAGGGCTAAATCGCTGGCTTTGAAAGCAGACCAAGCAGGCCAGCAGCACGGTTCGAATCCCGTAACAGCCTCCCCGAACAGGCGCTGGAATGTGTCGACTAGGGGCTTTTCACAGTAACTTAATTTGAAGCCTACTTGTGACAATAAGCAAATTTCATTTCATTTTCAATGTCTTCACGGCTTCAAGCCACCAGACTCACGCTCACCTGATTGGAACGAGAAGTGACGATCAGATGGGCGTGGATGAGGCCCATTTTAACTTCCTCTTCTATTTATATCTTGCGCATTAATGAGGATCAGAATTTCCAAGGGAAAACTGATTTAATCTAAACTGTTACCCTGTACAAGGGATGTGGGAATATGGAAAATATTTTGGCTGCCTTCGCACCAATATACAATCATATAAATATTTCAAACGCTCTCAAGCTGGGCCCTGGTCCCAAGTGTAGCAAGAAAAACAGCAACGGAGCTGCCTCTCTCTCGCTCTCTCTCTCTCTGCTCCCTTTGTGACTTGGTGCATGGGATATGTTCCGACTCACAGGGCAAGAGCCGCTGGCAAGATAAAAGCTTTCGCTGCTATCCAAATTTACGAACTGAAAATTAGAGCCAGGTTTTGTTAGTCAGTTCAATCCACCGGTGGGTCTGAGAAAGCTTCATTTCTGAGGTTGGGAGAGATGACCCCCCCCTACCCCCCCCTCCTCCCCCCCCCCTCCTCCCTCCCCCCCTCCCCCCCTCCCCCCCTCTCCCCCCTCCCCTCCCCCCCCACCCCCCTCCCCCCCTCCCCCCCACCCCCCTCCCCCCCACCCCCCTCCCCCCTCCCCCCCCTTCCCCCCCCTACTCCCCCCTCCCCCCCCCGTCCCCCACCTTGGGAATTTGATCAAATAGTGTGGCCATGAAGCAACACATTGAGCGGTCCCAGAAACGTGGCCCAGGGGGCTATCACTCTCGAGGTCCCCATTTCAATCAGTCTTTAAATGCAAGCTAACTAGAGAATGGTAATCAGTTCCCTTAAAGAGTTGATAGAATTTACAGTGCAGAAGGAGGCCATTCAGCCCATCGAATCTGCACCGGCTCTTGGAAAGAGCACCAAACCCAAGCCCACACCTCCACCCTATCCCTGTAACCCAGTAATCCAGATACTAAGGGGCAATTTAGCACGGCCAATCCACCTAACCTGCATATGCTGGTGCGGGGTGTTGCACGCCATGGATGTGAGAGATGGGCTTTGCAGAGAGTGGAGGAGAACAGTTTATGAACTGCGTGTGGCGGAAGATGTCCTGTAAGGCCTCCTGCCTGATCTGAAGGCTCGTCTACCGTTGCTCTCGATAGCACCGACACAACAACTTTGATGAAGCTTCACCAAGAGGTGACACACCTTCATTAAGCCACGCAGCCATAGTGCATCGTCACGTTAATACCGGCTGCTCAACTTCCCTGCGAGCCGGCGTCTATCTCAGTGGTCAATCCCATGACCAATTCCACCTGTGCCCTCTGACCAAATTGCGGTAGAAATAGTTCTGTGGGCTCCTCTTTTTATCTTTCTTCGCCATGGCTCTGTGCCATGGAAGGTGAAGCCTGCCTTTAATCAATGTAATCGTTTTTAAATTACACCACTGTTCATCTCCATACGTTCTCCAGATGTTCGCTGGCTAGGCCCCCTTTGAAGGTCACGCATGAGGTACCGTAGCCAACTTGACTCCATTTCGTTATCTCCAACACCATTATCAATCTCCGGCGAACCGGCACATTTATTGCCCCCTAACAAAGCTCAGACTGTGTTTTTTTAATTTACAGAACCCAATTCTTTTTTTCCCAATTAAGGAGAAATCTTAGCGTGGCCAATCCACCTACCCTGCACGTCTTTTTTGGGTTGTGGGGGCGAAACCCATGCAGACACGGGGAGAATGTGCAAACTCCACACGGACAGTGACCTGGGGCCGGGATTCGAACCCGGGTCCTCAGCGCCGTGAGGGTTTAACTCGGCAGCACGGCAGCAAAGTGGTTAGCACAATTGCTTCACAGCTCCAGGGTCCCGGGTTCGATTCCCGGCTTGGGTCACCGTCTGTGCGGAGTCTGCACGTTCTCCCCGTGTCTGCGTGGGTTTCCTCCGGCTGCTCCGGTTTCCTCCCACAGTCCAAAGATATGCAGGTTAGGTGGATTGGCCGTGCTAAATTGCCCCTTAGTATCTGGATTACTGGGTTACAGGGATAGGGTGGAGGTGTGGGCTTGGGTTTGGTGCTCTTTCCAAGAGCCAGTGCAGATTCGATGGGCTGAATGGCCTCCTTCTGCACTGTAAATTCTATCAACTCTTTAAGGGAATTGCCCCCTGAGTTCATCAGTGGGCCACCTCTCCCCCCCCCCCCCACAATTGAAATCCTGTTCACCGTCCCAGCAGACAACCCCCCCCCAACCACACCACGCCCCCTACCAGATACCCGCCCATAAGAGAGACCTCCATCAGGAACCCCCCCCAGGAGAGAGACCCCCACCAGAACCCTCCCCCATTATAGAGACCTCAGGGCTTCTAGGCAGGAGTCTCTTTTAATGGGGGGGGTCCTCCAGGCAGAGATCTGTCTTCTGGGGATCAGTGGGGTGGTGTGGGGGGGGGGGGGGGGTGGGTCCTTGGACACCCTCGGACTATGATGGGGTGGGGTGACCCAGAAAGTCCCATATGGTGGGGGGCAAGTGCAGAATTGTGTTGTGGGATTGACGGAGGGGGTGGGCAGCCGCCAAACCTTGCTATCAAAATGGCGGACCAACACGCAACCCTGCCATGCTTAAATTTACAGGGCAGAGGAAGTGATTCTCGCTCGTAGCGTGAGTGCAAGTCAGTGACGATTCATCCCCAGGGGGAGAACAAAGTCTCCCAAACTGAGAACTCCCACCATTGCCTGGGAACTAGGAAGGTTCTTGATGTCCTGACGAGGATGGAGTATCATTGTGGTTTTTACGAGCTGTCACCAGTTTGGCCGCCGTAACTGAGCTTCCAGTTTGGGTGTTGGTTGGAGGGGCCAAACGTATCTTTTAAAGGACTGTCCCAAGTTAGGAAGCCCTGCGAAATGTTAAATGTTTGATTTTGCTGCCTCCTTGGTCTCCATAAGCAACTCCCTCTGGTTGACGAGCAACGTTCTGGATGACCTCACATTCACAAGGGGCAATTTAGCGTGGCCAATCCACCTACTCTGCGCATCTTTGGGTTGTGGGGGGGTGAAACCCACGCAGACACAGGGAGAATGTGCAAACTCCACACGGACAGTGACCCAGAGTCGGGATCGCCACCGTGCTGCCCGAGAGAAACGGAGTTAACACAGAGTCGGTATGACTCTCCTTTCGGGTTTTTCCAACATTTTCCGTTTTGATTTCAGATTTTCAGCGTCCGCAGTATTTTGCATTGATGCTTTTCCCCTTTCAGAGGTGTCTAAACATCTATTGGGACAATACATGAAAAACAAATTCAGCAGCAATAATAATAATCTTTATTATTAGTGTCACAAGTGAGCTTACATTAACACTGCAATAGAGATCCTGTGAAAGTCCCCTAGTCGCCACATTCTGGCGCCTGTTCGGGTACATCGAGGGAGAATTCAGAATGTCCAATTCACCCAACAAGCACGTCTTTTGCGACTTGTGGGAGGAAACCAAAGTGCAAGAAGAAACCCACGCAGACATGGGGAGAACATACCATAGATTATCATAGAATTTACAGTGCAGAAGGAGGCCATTCGGCCCATCGAGCCTGCACCGGCTCTTGGAAAGAGCACCCTACCCAAGGTCAACACCTCCACCCTATCCCCATAACCCAGTAACCCCACCCAACACTAAGGGCAATTTTGGACACTAAGGGCAATTTATCATGGCCAATCCACCTAACCTGCACATCGTTTTGACTATGGGAGGAAACCGGAGCACCCGGAGGAAACCCATGTACACACGGGGAGGATGTGCAGACTCCGCACAGACAGTGACCCAAGCCGGAATCGAACCTGGGACCCTGGAGCTGTGAAGCGATTGTGCTATCCACAATGCTACCCTGCTGCCCCTTATGGGACAACAGGCTCCTAAAACATAAGGGAGAGTTAGGCACCCTGCAAACTGCTTTCTCCCAGATTCAGTTGAGGATTCATAAATCTTCAATGATGAGGACCACGTTTCTGTGCGGCACGGTAGCACAGTGGTTAGCACTGTTGTTTCACAGCGCCAGGGTCCCAGGTTCGATTCCCGGCTTGGGTCACTGTCTGTGAGGAATCTGCACGTTCCCCCCGTGTCTGCGTGGGTTTCCTCCGGATGCTCCGGTTTCCTCACACAAATCCCGAAAGATGTGCTTGTGAGGTGAATTGGACATTCTGAATTCTCGGTGGAACGTCCCACCCCAGAATTATTTTGCAGATTTTATTAACAGAATTAACACACCACCAGCTGCCACAATAGGATATGGGTCCATGTTCCCAGAGCATTAGTCTAGGGTTTTAGATTGCTTATCATATGTTGACTGAGGAAACCCTTCTTGGTCGGTTTGGAAAACACCACACTGTTCTTCTGTAACTCTATTTTATTTAGGGTATTACAATCCTCAAAATCAATCGCACAGAATATGACTCAGATTCACAGCTGAGCTCTAGGAATTACCCACACTGGTGAAGGAGTCTGGCCCAGCTATCTTCACTCAGTGTAGATACCTTCCTCTTGGAGCTCCGAGCTCAGGGCTCCTCTTCTGCAATGGTTGCTCCTCGGGGATCCCAGGCTGTCACTGATGATGTGTTCCGATGTTCCATCTTATATCCAGGTTTTGCTAACACTGAGTCATGATCCACAAACACTTATATGGGACTTATATTGTCCCATCAAGACTTAAACTCATTAATAGAAATAAACAGGATACTCCTGTTCAGCCAGGGTGATTCAATCCAGATCCATTGTTGTCTGAAATACTCTTGTCTGACTGACTATTCGCCATTTATGGAGGCTGATGGTCTCTTTGTTCATCGTTCACCCTGCTTCAAAGTTGATCTCTACTGTCTAGAAGTTACATATTTATTGCATGGTCTTTTGTCCTTTTGTGTAGACATGATAACTATTGTAAGTGGGTAATCACAAAGTTCAATATAACAATAATGAGTTTCTTTACTGACTTGAGTGCTCTGGTAGATGGCCAATATCGATTCTAGCTAGGGTGTTATTTGGTCATTGCCATTTTTGGCCTATATGTCTTTTGCCCTCTGTCAGCCTGCCCCCAGTATCACACGTCACCACTACACCATCTTCCTAATCTGAGATTAGTTCTGAAAACTAAGCGTCGATTACAAGGAAAACAATTTGCTAAAATTGTTTTCAATTCTGTCTCTATCATTGTTTCCTTCACTCCTGTATTGCTAAGTTCCAGTACAATCCCAACTTCAAACTAATTTCTATAATTTTATAAAAATGACCGCAAAAGGCTGCAAATAAAGGCGGGATCACCTGTCATCTTTTCTGAAATCATTCACTTGTCGCAAGAGGAAACAAAAGGGAACTTTCCAGACTGACGTTGTATCAATGCCTTTCCTGAAACTAATTCAAATTTCAAGTTGAATGGGTCATTCAAACACAAAGACAGTGACTGCCTCAAACTCTCGCGGTTTCAAAAGACAACAAGGATGTGCAATCAACGCACTTCCGCTTTTTTGTGAGGGTTACGAAGAACCCAGCACGAGTTAGTAGAGTCGAAAGAAATAACTTTATTTACAATTACATATATACAACAGCGGCAGTACTCCACCACTGCTCTCTCCTCTCTAGCTGGTTCCACACTGGCCTATTTATGCAGGTGATTCTGCTAATGATTTCTCCGCCTTCCTCAATGGGGGAGCTCATACTCACTCCGGATTGTGGGAGCCCCCAGCCAATAGTAATCAAGCAGGTTATAACATGCTTGAAATTGTGGACCATTTTGGTTAACGGCCTTTAAATTCGCAAGAAGCTGGTTTCAGTCAAAGTCCACTGAAAGCCATTGAACTCACTGGAAGTCATCCAAGCAGCCAAGGTAATAAAACAGCAACCCCTTGAAAGTCTGCGAAGGACTCCCTCTGAAGGTCTACGCCAACTTTGAGTTCACGTGACAATCAACGTCCTGGAAATTCGAATTTCAAAAACACTCGCGGCTGACTGAGAATCGCCTGTGATAGAAGACCTTCACTGCAACTAAAGCTTCATCTAAGAAACACCAGGCCTGCCACAAAGGAGAAGAAAATCATGATTAGCTGTAGCTGCATTGTTTTGCCCACATCTATATCTAATTTGTGCGTAGGATGCTGTGAACAAGATGTCACATTTTAAACATTCAAGACAAGTGTGGGATAATAAATAACCTTCTTTATTTTAAAATTCACAGAAACAAAGCCTGCTGCTGAAATCAGTTCCCTCCGTGAATCTCTTTGCCTCTTTCCCCGCCCCTCCTTTAAGATTCTAAGCCTGCAACTTTGACAGAATATCTGCTTCCGGGTGGATCAATGTCAATCCCTGTTTGGCAATGCATTCCCGTACCAGCCTCCCCGCACAGGCGCCGGAAAGTGGCGACTAGGGGCTTTTCACAGTAACTTCATTTGAGGCCTACTTGTGACAATAAGCGGTTTTCATTTTTCATTTCATTTCATGTGTGGACACATTACCACATGCAGGATGTTATCCAAATACAGGTTGTTGTTGTTGGCCGGTCATCCTAATAAAGTCATTTATCACTTCTTTACGCGAACCGCCCTCGGTGAGTGTATGAATTCAACATTACATGTTATTGATACAGCTGCACGATATTGCTGTGACATAATTTGATACAGCGTGTGCAATATTTCCTCATCTGACCATAAATCAAAATTACAATTTGTGAAGCAGAAAATATGTGTTAGAAATTATTTCTACCTCCTGGTTATCACCTCGATATTGGAACCACAACTGTCGGTATATTGTATCCGTTCTGCAGTAACAGATTTATTGAGCCCTGTGTTGTTACTCGTGTCTTAATAAAGCTCGTAGTCTCAAATGTGGAGAAGATGCTTTATTGTGAATTCGTTCTCTCTTCAGAGCTGTTACCTACGGCTACCTTCAGTGCTACTTGCTGGTGTGTATCTGTGTCCTGCTCCAAGTTCTGCCCTCCGTGAAGTGTGTCCTCACTTCCTGTCCCCGTCTATTTATATGGCTCTCCCGTGCCCCCTCTAGTGTTTGCTCAGTTGTATTGCATCTAGTTAACTTGTGATCACCACATCCCCCTTTTTCTCTTTACATATTTTCTGTACATCGTTAAAGAAAATTGTACATCCTGTCCCGGTGTATTTATAGCTCTCCCTCTGGTGTTTGCTCAGTTGTTTTGTATCTAGTCAATCTACGATCACCACATCCCCCTTTTTCTCTTTACATATTTGCTGTACATCGTTAAAGAAAATTATAGAAAATAGTTACTTATGATATGCGTATCTATACAGGTGATGGTGCTATTGCATCTAATTAACTTGTGATCACCACAAGCCCAACTCTCCGAACCTTTAAAAGTGATGACGGCTTGTTGGCAGCACGGTGGCGCATTGGTTAGCACTGCTGCCTCACGGCGGCCAGGACCAGGGTTCGATCCCGGCTCTGGGTCACTGTCCGTGTGGAGTTTCCACATTCTCCCCGTGTTTGCGTGGGTTTCACCCCCACATCCCAAAGATGTGCAGGTTAAGTAGATTGGCCATGCTAAATTGCCCCTTAATTGAAAAAAAAATAACTCTAAATTTATTTTTAGAAATGTGGTGACGATCAAACCTACAAAGCAAATTTGCCTTTGTTGCTGTTTTCAAAGTGGGGAGAGGGAAATGGATCTCACATAACATTCTTTCCGAGCTGTCTGTGATGAACGTAGCGGGTTACTATTTCCAATAAAGTCCCAGGAAATGATGGGGTGAAGTGACTATTTACACCACTGCCCTAATCTCCTGGAACTTTAAAAAAAAAAAATTTAGAGTACCCCAATTCTTTTTTTCCCATTAAAGGGGCAATTTAGCGTGGCTAATCCACCTACCCTGCACAACTTTGGGTTGTGGGGTGAGACCCACGCGGACACGGGGAGAATGTGCAAACTCCACACGGACAGTGACCCAGGGCCGGGATCAAACCCTGGTCCTCGTCGCCGTGAGGCAGCAGTGCTAACCACTGCGGCACCGTGCTGTCTCATAAGACCATAAGTCATAGGAGCAGAATTAGGCCACTGACCCCAATATGTCTGCTCCGCCATTCAATTATGGCTGATATTTTCCCATCCCCTTTCTCCTGCCTTCTTCCCTTAACCCCTGATCCCCTTATTAATCAAGAACCTATCTATCACTGTGTGGTGATCTACCACTTTATATATGTGTGTGCTTGCATTAGGGGATGTACGACAGTACCTGTATTACAGGTTTTCCGGTAAGCCCCTGCCGGCTAGCTCTGCCCACAGGGAACCGTATAAATATTCATAAGTTTCCCTGAGATGCCATTCTACAGCTGCAGCCGAAGGAATAGCATCTCACTGTAATAAAGCCTCTCTTGTACCGATTCGAGTCTTTGTGTGCAATTGTTAGCGCCACACACTGTCTTAAATATACTCAGTGATTTGGCCTCCATAGCCTTCTGCGGCAAAGAATTCCACAGATTCACCACCGTCTAGCTGAAGAAATTCCTCCTCATCTCTGTTTTAAAGGATCGTCCCTTTAGTCTGAGATTGCGTCCTCTGGTTCTAGTTTTTCCTACGAGTGGAAACATCCTCTCCACGCCCACTCTACCCAGGCCTCGCAGTATCCTGTAAGTTTCAATAAGATCCCCCCTCATCCTTCTAAACTCCAATGAGTACAGACCAGAGCCCTCAACCGTTTCTGCTGTCCTCCTTAGCGTCTCCTACCGTCGAGGAGAGCAATTGTTTGTGGACTGTGGTGTCAGGTGTACGCTCTGCATGTCCTGCCCAATATTCACTGATGGTTCAGCCTGGTGTATGTGTTCAGGTCTATGTAGCCTTAAAAGCATTGGAGAGTGATCTTCCCCCAGTTACTTGCTGGTCCAATTGGGGGTCAAGCTGAGGCCTAGTTAGATGTCACAGTCAGCCAACTTAGACCCAAAGCATCTGGCTAGCTTTGTTGGTTATTTACCAGGAAACATTTGTCGATATTATAGGTGCCTCACAATCACGTCAAATTCTGAGGCGTTTTTTATCTGGCAGAAGGAATTACCTTCCGTGGCAGTTCCTATCAGCCACACAGATCTCTGGCAGACACTTGGAGCAAGGCCAGCTGGCTGATTCTTGTTCTGTCTCATCTTTGGACAGATCCTCTCGCGCTGCCAGCGAATCATTAACCCTCCAAACCCTTGAGGGCTTCAGCTGACATTACACGATGAACCAGCATCAAAGTCACAGCAGCCGAACTTCCTGTTTATTCTAAGAACGGAAGATTCTGCAGTTCTGCCCATCCTCTTCGCAGTCCTCCTAGATCGACAGTGTTTGTGGCCACTGGTCGAAAGAGGCGATTGGCTTGACAATTGAAGCATCCTCTTGGCCTTCGACGTGCTTCAAGCATAGATGCTCGTGTCACCCCAAAGTCCTCCATCAGTTGGGGAAAATGATTGGTTCTTGCTCAGGTGCCGTTACAGCCACTGTTGCCAGTGTCTTTAACAACTGCTTGGTCAGAAAATGAAGGTATGCCCAGGAAGTGCAGAAACCCACAGGCTTTGCTGGATCATGGCTGGCCATTGGCGCACTGGAAGCTGGTGAATGCACCAAGTCACATGCCCGCAGAATCATTTTTCGAACCACAATACCACCTGACCTGACTTTACAACGTGAGCATCGGTGTTCAAATCTCTCCAGGCCTTTGTCCCTCCCTATCCACATAACCTCCCACAAGAACTCTGCGTACCTCCATCTCTATCCGCTTGGGAATAGCACATTCTCTTCGGCCCAGTGTGACTGGGATGCTAAGCTCTGGAATTCCCACCCCAACCCCCTCCTCTTTTTCAAGTCACTCTTCAGCACTCTTAGTGTTTTTGACTAAGACTAACCTGATATCTCCTTCCTGGCTCAGTGTCAGGTCTCGTCATTCAACAAACCTGTGGAGCACTTTGGGAAATGTAACAATGATGAAGACACTGTATAAATGCAAGTTGTAGTTGAGGGGTCGGTTTTCTATTTGCCGACGCCGATTTCGTAATCGTCGATCGGGCGGAGAATCCATTTTTATGACCGAATTGGCGGCGGTGGGGGGGAGGCTGTCTTACACAGGTTTCATATGCTCCGCCCCCTTCAAAACGGCATCATCGCGGCGCGCAGTGCACGCCATTGGGATGGCCTCAGGTCGCCAGCTGAAGGCCCTCCCCCGATGCTCCACCCCCGATGGGCCGAGTTCCCGACCGCACGGTTGACGTGTGATCTCAGCAGTCAGGAACCCGGCGTGGCGGCTGCGGACCGGGCCCAGCGCCGCAACAGTCGGGGCGGGAGCCGTGCTGTTAGCCGTGGGGGACTTCGGGGGGGGGGGGGGCTGGGGGGACTGGTGGAGGTTGGCGAGGGGGTGTCCAGGGGGGTCTCTATCTGGCAGGTCGTGTTCGCGCACGGCCGGCGCAATGTTGTACAACGCGACCGCTGTAGGTCGCCGCCTTGCGCATGCACGGCCATGGACCCGGCAATTCTCCGCCCGCTACTAGCCCCTCACCGGTCGGAGGTTCGGTGCTGGGCACCACCGATTATTCCCACATAAAACGCCACGGAGCCTCCAGACATAGCCTCAAAATCGGAGAACCCAGCCAGAGATGTTTATCATATTCCCTCTTTTCTTGTGCTCTATGCACAGGAGGAAAAAAAACCTTTCTTGAGACAATATGAGTAAAAGAAATGTCACTTTTGACAAGTTCGTTCATATATTATGGGATTTACTGAACTTGTTGCTTCTAAAGTAATTTTGACTAAATAAGTTGTCTAATGATGTAAGTACTGAATGTGAGGGTGGCCTAAAGGCCACTATCTGTTTGAAGGTCTTAAGTTAATGGTAGAAGTTGGCAACTGTAGAATATTACTTGTCAGAGACGTTAATGAGCCTTCTGGAATGTTTCCCAAGGTTTAAGGCATTATGCAAATTCCAGTTGTCTGTTGCTCTAACCACATGAAAAAGGTTTCTCATGCAAAACATTTGAATCACGTTCAGTATTACAGCATGTTTTCTCATCAGCATTCTTAACTGGGATCGCACGCAATGGCACCGATTAAGCAACTTGCAGAGAGGCAGGCTTTCCAAATTGTTTGTGCGATTTGAGGAGGTTCTGCAGCCAAAGACTACCAACCACCCCTTTCGCTTCCAAATCACTCAGCACTTTGCTTTGAGTCTTTCAAAGGTGTGAGAGCGAGAGTGCGGAGAAGAGTCATGAACGGTTCTAGGAATGAAGGACTCCAGTTACTCAGAAAGATTGGAGAAGCTGGGACTGTTTTCCTTGGCGACGAGAAGGTGCTCGAAATCCTGAGGGGTCAGGGCAAGGTCGACAGGCGGGAGCTGTTCCCAAAGGGAAAAGGATCGAGAACGAGAGGGACACAGATTGAAGGTGATTGACAAACGAAGCGATGGGAGAAACTTTGTCGCGCGGAGTAGTTAGAAGCTGCGTGTGCTGCCTGAAAGCAGGGTGGAGGCATATTCAATTGAGGCATTTAATGTTGGATTATTATCTGAAAAGAAAAACAGGGCAGGGTTATAGGGAAAAGGCAGAGGAATGGCGGATTAGGGCAGCACGGTAGCATTGTGGGTAGCACAATCGCTTCACAGCTCCAGGGTCCCAGGTTCGATTCCGGCTTGGGTCACTGTCTGTGCGGAGTCTGCACGTTCTCCCCGTGTCTGCGTGGGTTTTCTCCGGGTGCTCCGGTTTCCTCCCACAGTCCAAAGATGTGCGGGTTAGGTGGATTGGCCATGATAAATTGCCCTTAGTGTCCAAAATTGCCCTTAGTGTTGGGTGGGGTTACTGGGTTATGGGAATAGGGTGGAGGTGTGGGCTTGGGTAGGGTGCTCTTTCCAAGAGCCGGTGCAGACTTGATGGGCCAAATGGCCTCCTTCTGCACTGTAAATTCTATGATAATCTATGATAATCTATGAATTGCACATTCGGAGTGCCGAATCAGACACGAAGGGCTTAAGATGAGCTGTAACAATTCTGTGATACAGAACATCACGTCCATTGTGTCTCTTACTCATTGAACCTATATCTAAGTGGCTCTTATCGCGATGGTCCCGTCTTTATTCCTCATCATCCTATTAACATTCTTGGTCTCTCTCCCTGAGTTCATCCTGTTTCCCTCCTTCCCTCCTTCCTCCCTGAATCCTTCCTCCCTTGCGTCCGCCCTCCTTCCTTTCGTCAAGTCGTCCTTCTTCTCGCGCTCCTTCCATCCCCTACACTCCCAACGTTAAAATGCACCCAGGAGTAACGTTGATTGCAATTTAATATCATTAGTATCAAAGTTTCACGATGATCATTTCAATAATAATAAAAATCTTTATTATTGTCACAAGTAGGCTTACATTAACACTGCAATGAAGTTAGTGTGAAAAGCCCCTAGTTGCCACATTCCGGCGCCTGTTCGGGTACACCGAGGGAGAATTCAGAATGTCCAATTCACCTAACAAGCACGTCTTTCGGGACTTGTGGGAGGAAACCCGAGCGCCCCGAGGAAACCCTCGCAAACATGGGGAGAACGCGCAGACTCCACACAGACAGTGACCCAGCGGGGAATCCAACCTGGGATCCTGGCGTTGTGAAGCAACAGTGCTAACCACTGTGTTCTTGTATTCACCTAGCATATTTTTCCATCTCGGGACCTCCCAACGCACTTTGCAGCTGGTGAAATACTCCTAAAGTGCAACCAATTTGTCCACAGCAAGCTCACACAAACCACAATGCAACATTGATCAGATAATTCTTGTTTCTTTCTAAGCCGTGTTGGTTGAGGAGTAAGTGTTGGCGGGATACCAGAGAGACCGCCTCTGCTCTTCTTCAAATACTCACCGCGGAAACTTCCCGCACAAACCTGAGGGGCTATCATCCGAAAGAGAGCACCCCCCCCCCCCCCCCCCCAGAGCACAGCATATCCCTCAGCACTGCCCTGTGAGTGTCAATCTAGATTCTGTAATCAACGCTGTGGATTGGGACTTTCAGAGGCAAGCACGCTCCCACGATTCTGCAAGTGGAAAAAGCCTCGAAAGAAAACGAGAAAAGACGAAACAGGAGAATCGGGCCGTGTTTATGGAAAGTGCAACTCTGAGGTGAGCCATGTGGGTTCTTCCTGTTTCAGATCAATCATCAAAACCTGCTGGGTTGGTCTGGGATGTACCTGTAAATCAGGCCTCCGCCATCCATTATATTTTTAATTCCAAGAACAAGTTTTACCAGCTGACTAATTGAGGTTCGGTCGAGACAAGAGGAAGGCCCTGTGAAATTTCATCAACTTTTCCTCCTCTTAGCTCCACCAGTTTTCAGCTGCCTCGCGGTGCTCAGCTCCCAGTTAGAGGGAAGAGGAAATGAGGGCGGGGGGGGAGTTAATGCTGAGATGGGGTGGTGGAGACTGGGGTAGGGTGGGGACCTATTGAGTGGCTCAGTGTGCTGGGCACAGCTCGGATTTGGCGTCCAATTCTGCTCACTGTACGGATGGAAAGTCCCCGAGATTTACCACAATGTCTCCAGGAATGAAAGAATTTAGTGACCAGCTTCGATTGGAAATGCTGGGGTTGTTTTCCTTGGAACGGACCAGGTTGAGTGCGGAATTTATAGAGGTGTACAAGGTTGTGACAGGTGTGGATGAAATAGACAAAGGAACATCGCCATTAATTGATGGTACAAGGACTGGGGGGGGGGGGGGGGGGGCACACAGATTTAAGGTGTTGGACACAAGATAGTGGGGGGGGGGAGGGATCTGAGGAAAACCCTTTTTAAGCCGAGAGGGATAACTCCCTGTCTACTAGGGTGACAGAAACAGGCGATAAATTATTCCTGATGGAAACTGGACGGCTTTGAGAGGTAGACAAGTGTATGACGCTGACTGGATTGTTTTATAGAGAACCAGCAGAGTTCCAATGGGACAAATGGCCTTATTCTGTTGTGGCTAGGCCTGGTAGGCATCAATTAGGAATGCTTAAACAAAGGTTGGGTCTATTGACACCTCTTCAACTGTCCTAATATCTACTTATATGTCTCAGTGTTTCATTTAGTCTGATAATAGAGGGCCTTTATTCTGTTAAAGATGCAATGGAAATGGAAGTTCTTGCTGGGCTGTGGGGGCACAGTGTCAGAGAACCTAAAGATCTTCATTCAAGCGGCCATTTCACCGAGCACATGCAATGCGCTAATCATCCTCTGAGACATGGCACGTCTGCCCTTGAGGAGGCACTTGGGAGTTGAAGAGCATGAAATGCAATCACAACTGACAAGGTTACTTTCTCAGTTGAAATAGACTTCAGCTGTGAAGCTAGAGGCTGCTCACAGTCGAAGGCAGTTTGATGAGATAAGCCGCACAGAGCTCTGTTCTGGAAGTGTTTGGCAATGATTTGTCAACATTGTATTCCATCTGCCAGACCCTAGCCCATTCACTCAACCTATCCAAATCCCTCTGAAGACTTCCGGTATGCACTGCACTTTTTGCTTTACCACTCATCTTCGTGTCATCTTGGACACATTGCCCTTGGTCCCCAACTCCAAATCATCTATGTAAATTGTGAACAATTGTGGGCCCAACACTGATCCCTGAGGGACACCACTAGCTATTGATTGCCAACCAGAGAAACACCCATTAATCCCCACTCTTTGCTTTCTATTCATTAACCAATCCTCTATCCATGCTACTACTTTACCCTTAATGTCATGCATCTTTATCTTATGCCGCAACCTTTTGTGTGGCACCTTGTCAAAAGCTTTCTGGAAATCCAGATATATCACATCCATTGGCTCCCCGTTATCTACTGCACTGGTAATGTCCTCAAAAAATTCCACTAAATTAGTTTGGCACAACCTGCCCTTTATGAAGACCTGGCCGCCCACTAGGTTGAGGAGGGACCCAGAATGGGAGGCAGCAATGATGCAGGCGTCATTGGTCATTCAATGGGGTGACGGACAGCATGTGCCACAGAAGACTCCGTCTCAGGAGTGAGATGGTACGGCATCTGTGCCACATCCTCGAAGGGAATGATCCTGGATGGTGCGGCCTGACCATATGGAGATCCTGCGAGACACTGGACATGTGGTTAGTGAGAGGGTCAGACCATTTTGTCTAACATGAACACTCACTTAAGACTGGTCACCTGGGGGAAACACAGTGGCGCAGTGGTTAGCCCTGCTGCCCCATGACGCCGAGGACCCAGGTTCGATTCCGGCCCTGGGTCACTGTCCGTGTGGAGTTTGCACATTGTCCGTGTGGAGTTTGCACATTCTCCCCGTGTTTGCGCGGGTTTCACCCCCGCAACCCAAAGATGTGCAGGCTAGGTGGTTTGGCCACACTAGATTGCCGCTTAATTGGGAAAAATTAATTGGCTACTCTAAATTTTAAAAACACTGGTCATCTGGGTGTAGAGGCAGTGGATTCCCATCTCTGTGGCCCAGGCCAACGTCACCCTCAGTGACTGCTCTCTCCTCGGTCAACCCCGCGATCTCCATTCCTCATAGGGGGTCAGGACACTGAACTCTGGCATCCGGCCTCTCCCCCATCTTGGTCCTTTCCTGCTTATTATGGGATATCTCCTCAAGGGATAAAGAGTCAGGTTGACTATAGCAGGTGGGTCGGGGTGACTACAGCAGGTGGCATGTGTGGGCACCACTCCTGGACATGAAGGGGTTGCGCTGGCGGGTGCCAGGGGGTGCTGAGGAAGAAGCACAAAGATCGGATGTGGGGAGGGTGTGAGGAGTCAGCCAGTGAATTGGGGGGAGGGGTGGTGGGTGGTGGTTGGGAATTTGAGGAATGCCAGGAGAGAGGTGGTAACTGACCCTTGCCGCTCGGTGGAGGCCATTGGTCTTCTACCGATATTAAATGACGCTAAGAAATGTTGCCATTGAATCGCGACCCTCTATTTGTCTGGGGGATTGGGGGTAGGGAAATGTTCCTTTATAAAGTTGGGATAAATGTGTAATTTTTGGGTTGGCGGTGTGTGTCTCGTAGACTGCCGCAGAGATCAGTGCTGGTCCCTGTGATGAATGTAAGAAGTTGGTATAAATATTGCACAGTGGTTAGCACAGTTGTTTCACAGCTCTAGGGTCCCAGGTTCGATTCCCGGCTTGGGTCACCGTCTGCGCGGAGTCTGCACGTCCTCACCATGTGTGCGTGGGTTTCCTCCGGGTGCTCCGGTTTCCTCCCACAAGTCCCGAAAGACGTGCTGTTAGGTGAATTGGACATTCTGAATTCTCCATTTGTGAAATGAAATGAAATGAAAATCGCTTATTGTCACAAGTAGGCTTCGTTGAAGTTACTGTGAAAAGCCCCTAGTCGCCACATTCCGGCACCTGTTCGGGGAGGCTGGTACGGGAATTGAACCGTGCTGCTGGCCTGCCTTGGTCTGCTTTCAAAGCTGGCGATTTAGCCCAGTATGCTAAACCAGCCCCTGTACCTGGACAGGCGCTGGAGTGTGGCAACTAGGGGCTTTTCACAGTAACTTCATTCCAATGTTAATGTAAGCCTACTTGCCATAATAAAGATTATTATATTATAGAATTAGGGACTGTAGTTTAAAAATGGGACTTCCATTCAGGATGAAGATGAGGAGAGTTATTCCCGCTCATTAGCCTGTGGAATTTGCTTCCCCAGGGAGCAGTGAAGGCTGAGTTATTGAATTGATTCAAGGCAGAGTCAGGTAAGTTCTTGACTGACAAGGGAGTCAAGGGTTATGGAGGAACAGACAGCAAGGTGGAGTCGAGACCACACCCAGATCAACCATGATCTTATCAAATGGCAGAGACACTGAGTGCTGCAGTGAAGGTGAAGAGGATACCCACGCAGACACGGGGAGAATGTGCAGACTCCGCACAGACAGTGTCCTAGTGTTCAGTGTTTGACTTGTGGAATGGTGGTCTGTGTTGCATCTCTGTCTCTGAGCATGTGCAGCAGTTCCATGTCAACCTGACTTTAGTGATAACAATCTTGATTGTGAGCCAGAAGGTCAGGGCTTCAAGTCCCCGCCCCCCCCCCCCCCCCCCCGCCCCACTCCCCAGGAGATAAGCTGAGGTTAACACCTGAGGCCAGTAAGTGGTGCTTTCTGACTGAGTCCTTGGCTTTCCAATGAGATGCCCAATTGCTCATGCGAATGTCAAAGGTCCCTTGGCTCCTTTTTCAAACAAGACAGGGAGTTACAATGCTAATAATCTTTATTATTGTCACAAGTTGGCTTAACACTGCAATGAAGTTATTGTGAAAAGCCCCTAGTCGCCACATTCCCGGCACCTCTTTGGGAGAATTCAGAATGTCCAATTCGCCTAACGAGCACGTCTTTCTGGACTTGTGGGAGGAAACCGGAGGAAACCCACGCAGACACGGGGAGACTCCGCACAGACAGTGACCCAAGCCAGGAATCGAACCCGGGTCCCTGGCGCTGGGAAGCAACAG
This sequence comes from Scyliorhinus canicula, assembly GCF_902713615.1. Classification (NCBI taxonomy): domain Eukaryota; kingdom Metazoa; phylum Chordata; class Chondrichthyes; order Carcharhiniformes; family Scyliorhinidae; genus Scyliorhinus; species Scyliorhinus canicula. The sequence goes on along the minus strand of NC_052168.1, from coordinate 6,431,150 downwards.
TGCTAACCACCGTGCTACCGTGCCGCCCTAAGAGTGCTCCCAATGCCACCAAATGTAGCTGAACTGATTGTGGGAACAGGGGGAGGCCATTCAGCCCATCAAGGCAGGCCAGCAGCACGGTTCGATTCCCGTACCAGCCTCCCCGGACAGGCGCCGGAATGTGGCGACTAGGGGCTTTTCACAGTCACTTCATTTGAAGCCTACTCGTGACAATAAGCGATTTTCATTTTCATTTTCATTTCATTCAAGTCTGTTCCATCTTTAAATCATGGCTGGTCAGCACCTGAACTCCATTTGTCCGCTTTGGTTCCATCACCAAGTTATTCCTCGTTTACCGTTCCTGGCGTTTCCCAGCCGTTATCCCTTTCGCACGCTTCAACTTCATCAGAGGGAACCAGGTGTATTATTTTGGTGATGTGCAGCAACTTGCCAGGGGGCTCAAGGTGCTTCAGATGTAACCTGGCAGATGTGAAGTGCTTTGGGACTATCTGTGGGTTTGATAAAGGTGCTAAACAGTGCGGGCTTTACCTTTCCACATTACGCCTGCGTGTGTATTGGCACTAACACGCAGAAATATACAGCCCTTTGTGGCTGTACATTGCTTAGGGGCAAGATATTTGTTGAGAGTAAATGACAGGGTTCCCTTTATTTTAAGGAGGTTCGTGTGCTGTGTCACACAGCTGACCGGAGAGTTGTCAGACAGATAATTACACGGCAGTCTCTCACTAATCAAGGCATCTGTCACGACTAAAGCGTATTGATTTCCATGGGTCTACAGCATGGAGTGACAGCTGCTTGTGTGTGTGCACTGTCATCGCCGGACGAGATCGAGTGTCTGGCGCGGATCGAGTTGCGGCCTCGCTACCTTCTACACATACTACCAGGACTTTGATGAGGTGAGAGGAGTCGTGGATTGATAAAGAAGCCCCTTCCCCGACCCCGCCCAGGGAGCCCCACCCTTCCCAGCGGGAAAACCCAAGAAAAGAAACGCACGGTAGCATGGTGGTTAGCGTAAATGCTTCACAGCTCCAGGGTCCCAGGTTCGATTCCCGGCTGGGTCACTGTCTGTGCGGAGTCTGCACGTCCTCCCCGTGTGTGCGTGGGTTTCTTCCGGGTGCTCCGGTTTCCTCCCACAGTACAAAGATGTGCGGGTTAGGTGGATTGGCCATGCTAAATTGCCCGTAGTGTCCTAAAAAGTAAGGTCAAGGGGGGGTTGTTTGGGTTACAGGTATAGGGTAGATTTGAGTGGGGTGATAATTGCTCGGCACAACATCGAGGGCCGAAGGGCCTGTTCTGTGCTGTGCTGTTCTATGTTCTATGACCTTAACAAAGCGTGACTGTTTGGTCCGCGCTGAGAATTGGGGTCAGAATCGAAAACTGAAACTCCAGCTTACGTTGCCGTAATTTTGATCAGATTGCCCTCTTCTCTGCTTGAGGTACCGGATATGAATTCTGCCTTCAACAGTTGCCCAGTGTCGGCTCTTAGTTGTTGTCAAAGAGCAAAGACTGATCCACTCCACCAGTGAGGCATATTCAGCACAATTAATTTAATTAATAATCCATTCGATCTGATCACTGACGATCCGTACTTTCGCTGTGCTTTTATTTCATATTTTTCTAATAGTCCTACCCAAGGAAAATCTATCCATTTTAAATCAACTGTTTTTTGGAGGGGTTGGTTTCAGATTGGCGATGGACTTTGTGAAGAGGAATTTCCACCTGTTTTGGAAGAGTCGCTAAATTAGCATCAGGGCTGGAAACTTATTTTTATTCATTCAAGCAAGGTGGGCCTAGCTGGCTAGGCCAACATTTATTGCTCATCCCCTCGTTGCCCTTGCGAAGGTGGTGGTGTGCCGCCTTGATCCGCTGCAGTCCTTGTAATGTAGGTACACCCACAGTGCAGTTAGGAAGAGATCGTTCCAGGATTTCAATCCAGCAACAGTGAAGGAACGGGCGCTATATTTCCAAGTCAGGATGGTGTGGTGTCAGAGGGGAACTTGCAGTAGGTGGTGTTCAGCTGCTACCCTTGTCCTTCTAGGTGGTAAGGTTTTTTGGGAAGCATCCATTGCTTCCTACCACTCCCAGCTTTGGAAGGAACTGGGGGAGGCATTGGCAGTTGCAGCCTTGGCTGGAGGGGAGAGTGGCAGTCAAACCCGGGAGAGGGAAGATGGCACCTTATTGTCTAATCTGAAAGGCAGCACCTCCAACAACGCAACACGCCCTCAATACTGTCGCAGAACTGTCAACATAGATCTTCTACTTAAATCCACGGAGAGGACTTTGAACTCGCAACGTGCTGACCCAGAGAAGAGTAGCTACCCGATGCTGTGACTGAATTGCACACTCTTATGTATTTCTGGGAAAAGGCATTTTTTGTCAAAGTTTTTTGTCTTGCACGGATCAGGACATTTCTCAGGGTTACCAACGTCAGGGGAAATCGACAAATTTATAATGTATGAAAAAAGAGCGCGGATTAGTAGGCAAATGGATTCTGATTGGTAGAGGTGTTACCATGGAGCATGCACCAATTTATAGTGTTATTCGTTGCCATTCTCCATGGCGACAGCTCCACCAATCAGAGTCCACTTGCCAGCCAATCAGCACTCACTTCTCGTACAGTGTAAATTAGTTGGTTTCCCCTGAAATTGGTATTCTTGTGAATTTGAAAACTTTGCCAAAAAACGTCTCCTTTTTTTTTCCTCAAGTTCTACCAAACACCTATTGGTATATTCTTACTGGCCAGTGGCAGACAGAGAGGCCCGGTCTCAAAGCTAGAGTGGCACAGAAAGGCTTAATGGCAGTAGAAAACTTGGATTTTGGACGCTCTCTCCGCAGCTAATTGCTGCACAGCCACCTCAGACTCGTAGTCGCAAGTTGTGAGCACGCGCCCCAGGCTGGTATTCGCTACAGGCAGGCAAGTTAGCTGCATACCTCCTTCTCCGCTCTCTGTGCATCTAACTAAAAAAGCAGGACGAGAGGGCAGATCGCTCCATCTCGTGGAGAAGGCCCAAGTCTCGAGCTCCACTCCAGAGACCTGAGCACAAGAATCTCACCCGGTACAAAAGAACAAAGAACAAAGAAAAGTGCAGCACAGGAACAGGCCCTTCGGCCCTCCAAGCCCGTGCCGACCATGCTGCCCGACTAAAATACAATCTTCTACACTTCCTGGGTCCGTATCCTTCTATTCCCATCCTATTCATGTATTTATCAAGATGCCCCTTAAACGTCACTATCGTCCCTGCTTCCACCACCTCCTCCGGCAGTGAGTTCCAGGCACCCACTACCCTCTGTGTAAAAAACTTGCCTCGTACATCTCCTCTAAACCTTGCCCCTCGCACCTTAAACCTATGCCCCCCAGTAATTGACCCCTCTACCCTGGGGAAAAGCCTCTGAAAAGAACAAAGAAAAGTACAAAGGTAGCTGCAGTGCAGTGCTCCGGGAGAGCAGAGGTTTGACCCAAGCCACGGTGGAGCACTTCTGTGATAGGAACTATCAAACAAACTACCTCGTGGAAGGAAAAATCTCTGTTCCACTTCCCTCACTTCACAACTTTCACCTCCTTTCCAGCACTGATTGCAAACCATCCGGAGTTTGACTACCACTTTCCCTTCAATTGGTTGACCCCAGCCATGGCCACAACTGGACGCCTCCCCCCCCCCTCTTCCCAAAGCTGGGAGTGGTAGGGTTCAGCTGATGTTTCATGTGAATGATCCCAACTCGAAGGTCAAAGGGCAGCAGATGCATAGGAATACCAGCACCACCTGCGAGTTTCCCTCAATTGGAAGACGACGCATGAGGCAGTTCTTTCCTCCTGGATTGCAGAGTTCCAGGAAGTAGGGATTCAGCAAACTACCTGGGTGGTAACAAACATTTCTTTTCCCTGTTACCTTGTCAGACGGGAAAATACGGGGCCACAAAAATGGTCTGGTCTCAGCTGGAAGTGATCTGTAGACGCACAACAATTAGTTAGTCAACTGTCCCTGCGACTAGTCAGTCTGTAAGAGAAGAGAACACATCAATGGTAGGGCCAGATACCCTGAAGCAAGAGCAGTGGACAAAGCATTGGTGGACCCCAAGAGGCATAAAGAAGCCACCTCTCCTTTGAGGCAACGGCAGGTCAGCAGCACGCTTCAATTCCCGTTCCAGCCTCCCCGAACAGGCGCCGGAATGTGGCGACTAGGGGCTTTTCACAGTAACTTCATTTGAAGCCTACTCGTGACAATAAGCGATTTTCATTTCATTTCATTTCAAGAATGCGTCAGTATTTGTATTTGGGGACAGGCTTGATGTATTTCGGAGGTTTGACTACAAAATGTTTGACAACCAACTGGTAAAGTGTTCTGGAATGACAAACCTCTTGAGTGTAACATTGAGAAATATTTTCTCCGTTTATTATCGTGACCGTGTAATTCACGCCATGCACTGCATTATGACCGATGTCAAGGCCATCGGATGGTAGTCATTGAGGCACGTTGCCTGGTTCTTCTTTGGCACCAGTATGATGGTGGTCTTCTTGAAGCAGGTGGGGATCGCGGAACGGAGTAGGGAGAGGTTATCATAGAATTTACAGTGCAGAAGGAGGCCATTCGGCCCATCGAGTCTGCACCAGCTCTTGGAAAGAGCACCCTACCTAAGGTCAACACCTCCACCCTATCCCCATAACCCAGCATCCCCACCCAACACTAAGGGAAATTTTGGACACTAAGGGCAATTTATCATGGCCAATCCACCTAACCTGCACATCTTTGGACTGTGGGAGGAAACCGGAGCACCCGGAGGAAACCCACGCAGACACGGGGAGGATGTGCAGACTCCGCACAGAGTGACTCAAGGCGGAATCGAACCTGGGACCCTGGAGCTGTGAAGCAATGGTGCTATCCACAATGCTACCGCACTGCCCAGTTATATAAATAGCAGAGGATGATTACGATCCATTGACCTCCTGGTTATGGGCCCAGCACGCTTCCGCTGTGCCACTCTGCTCCTTAGGTTGAAGATGTTCGCGAACACATTTGCCAGCTGGTCCGTGGAGGATCTGACTGCACGACCAGGGACTGCCGTCAGGACCCGTCGCTTTCTGAGGGTTCACTTTCAACAAGGCCGATCTGACTTCGGAAGCTGTGACGGTGGGTATGGGCGTGTCCGAGGCTGCTGGGGCAGTTGTTTTCTTGCTGTGAAGGCTAGGTAGCAGTCCTGTGACTCTGTTCCTTCACCTTTTATTACAAAAAAAGGTCAAACTTACAGTCTTTTGTGCCAGGGTTCTAGTCTGGGATCTTCCTATCCAGTTATAACATCAAGTGGGATCGTAACTGAGATTGTTGTCACTTCTCCACACACCCTCCCAGTCCAGACGCTCACCCAGGTCACATCGTATTGTGTAAGGTGCGTCGCAGGATATTGCAAACCCGGAACTCAGTCTGCGACAAGGCTGTGGATTCTGAGTCCGTTGGAATGTTCAAGCCTGTTAGGGAATGGTATTAATAATAGTGTTAGTGGTATTAATGGCATCGGGATGAATGGGAGTGAATGAAGCTCAAGTAACAGATCAGCCACGCTGTAGTTGACTCGCAAAGCATATCCAACGTTTTCACAAATAAATAACAGCAACAAGTTGTATTTTTACATGTATATATAATATATACAAATGCCTTGACCAATCAGAGTCAAGCTGCCTGATATGAATTTCAAACAATTCTTGACAGTTAACTGTCAATCACCATCAACTGGTACACTCTCCATGGCAATGCCTCTACCAATCAGTGTCGACTTGCCAACCAATTAACATTTTCTTCTCACACAGTATAAATTTGTTGTCACGTTGTATTCTTGCCAAAGTCCTGATGGATGAAAGGTGGAAAGCTTCGATAGAAAAGGTCTCCTTTATTCTCAGCAATATTCAAGTTTTGTATTTATACAGTGCCTTTAATGTAATGAAACTGCCCAAGGCGGTTACAAAATTTGACACATGGCCACAAATGTGATATTAGAATAAGTGACCAAAATGTTGGTCGAAGAGTTAGGTTTTAAAAAGTATCTTTTTTTAAAAAAAAGTATTTTTATTAAGGTTTTGCAGAATTTTTCATAACAAAACAGTAGTAACAATAACAACAAAACAAACTAGAGTGAACATTAACATAGTACAAAAAGAGAATATACAATAACAATTAAATAGATATTACCCCACGCGACCCAGTCTTCCCACATCATCCCAATGAAGCACTCACCCCCTCCCCACCCCACCCCACGGATTGCTGCTGCTGCCGACATTTTAATTTTCCCCGAGAAAGACGACGAATGGCTGCCACCTCCAAGAGAACCCTAGCCTAGACCCTCTTCAGGCAAACTTTATTTCCTCGAGGCTGAGAAACCCAGCCATGTCGGTAACCCAAGTCTCTACACTCGGGGGCTTCGAGTCCCTCCACATTAATAAAATCCACCTCCTGGCTACTAGGGAGGCAAAGGCCAAGACGTTGGCCTCTTTCGCCCTCTGAACTCCCGGGTCTTCTGACACTCAAAAGATCGCTATCTCTGGACTCGGCACCATCTGTGTGTTAAGCACCTTAGACATTGCCCTCGTGAACCCTTGCCAGAACACTCTAAGCTCTGGGCATGCCCAAAACATGTGGACATGGTTTGCAGGGCTGCCCTTGCACCTCATACAACTGTTTTCTACCCCAAAACCTTGCTCATTCTCGCTGCCACCATGTATGCCCGGTGAACCACCTTAAATTGAATTAGACTGAGCCTGGCACGAGGAGGAATTAACCCTGCCCAGGACCTCTGCCCACAGACCCGCTTCCAACTCCTCACCCAGCTCCTCCTCCCACTTGCCCTTGAGCTCCTCCATCAGGGTTTCCTCCGCCTCCTGTAGTTCCTGGTAGACATCCGACACCCTCCACTCCCCCACCCAGGTGCCGGAGACCACCTGGTCCTGTATCATCAGTGGCAGCAGCGTCAGAAAGGCCAAGGTTTTAAAAAGTATCTTAAAGTTGGAGTGGTTTACTGAGGGAATTCAAGAGATTGGGGAGTAGGCACAGCCACCAATGATGGAGCAATGACCGTCAGAGAGGCCAGAACTGGAGGAGGCCAGATATCTCAGGGGGTCCTGGGGGTCGGGGGAAGATTGCAGAGGGATTTAAAACAAGGACGAGAATTTTAAAATTGAGGCATTGGGAGACAACGAGCACAGGGTGACAGATGAGTGAGAATTACTTCTCCCAACGCTGGAGTCAACTGTGAGTGATATGGGGCCCTAAAAGGGAGGTTGGTGTGGGGGATACGGCGGGAGAACAAAATAACTTTCAAGTAATACAGAAGTCAAAATGCAACAGTAATCTGATCCTGACAGGAGTTAAGTCTGCCCTAATGCCTTGCATTCTAAGACTGATTAAAGGTCTCACCACTTGAAAATGGTGCACAATTCACTCCTGTTCCCTTGAATCAGAAACCTGATCTCCGTTTATTGTCAATGCCAAACAAGGGAAAATATCTTTATCCCCTTGATCCTGGAGTTTCATGTTGTCCACAGGGTCCGGGAGGGAAAGGGAGGGTTGACGTCTGCGACCTGTGTATCCCTTCAATGTCAAAAGAAGTGATGTGACTGATTCCTCGCAAATTACCTGCTGCTGAAAAAGCTGAAACGAATTAAAGGTTGCAGTTAATGGCTGACATCTCTGTAAAACCCTTCGTCCGCAACCAGGTCTGAGGTGGATTTAAAAGATAAAGACGTTTGAGTTTTCATCTGGGGTCTGAAATGTGTTATTGGACATCTTTTAATTAATTATCGAACAAACTCTATTCGGACGACAACGTGTTTCGCTCAGCACTTTTATTGTAGTAAGGTGTCCCAAGGGGCGGCACGGTAGCGTAGTGGTTAGCATTGTTGCCTCGCGGCCGGGTTCGAACCCGGCCCCAGGTCACTGTCCATGTGGAGTTTGCACATTCTCCCTGTGTCTGCATTTAAAAAAATAAATTCAGTGTATCCAATTATTTTTTTCCAATAATGGGGCAATTTAGCGTGGCCAATCCACCTACCCTGCACATCTTTGGGTTGTGGGGGCGAAACCCACGCAAACACGGGGAGAATGTGCTCCCTATGTCTGCCTGGGTCTCACCCTGACAGCCCAAAGATGTGCAGGGTAGGTGGATTGGCCACGCTAAATTGCCCCTTCATTGGAAACATGTAAAAAATAAAAATAAGATGTCCCACAGCGATTCGTAGGAGAGTTCTAAGGCATATTTGACATTGAGTCACATAAGCCAAAGCTTGGTCAAGGTAGGTCGTAAGGTGTGTCTTAAGGAAGGGAAGAGAGGTAGAGGCAGGGCGCTTCAAGGAGGGAATTGCAGAGGTTAGGGTCCGGCAGCTGAAGGCACATTCACCAATGGTGGAGTCATTAAAGATGGCAAATGTTCAAGAGGCCAGAATAATAATTAATGATCTCTATTGTCACAAGTAGGCTCACATTAACACTGCAATGAAGTAGCTGTGAAAATCCCCCAGCCGCCACACTCCGGCACCTGTTCAGGTACACTGAGGGAGAATTCAGAATGTCCAATTCACCTAACCGGCACACGTTTGGACTGTGGGTGGAAACCGGAGCACCCGGAGGAAACCCACGCAGACGCGGGGAGAACGTGCAGACTCCGCACAGACAGTGACCCAAGCCGGGAATCGAACCTGGGACCCTGGCGCTGTGAAGCAACAGTGGTAACCACTGTGCTATTGTGCCACCCTGGTTCCGGAGGTTTGTAGAGCCGGAGGAGATTACAGAGATAGGGAGGGGTCAGGCCAAGGAGGGACTTGAACGCAAGGTTAAGAATTTTAAAATCGGGGCATTGTTTAAACGGGAGCCCAGCGGGCACAGTCGCAAAAGTTGAGCAGGGACATGGGGCAGGATCCTCTAGTCGCCCAGGGGCATGTTTCTCAGCCATGCGCCATTCTCTGGCGACAGGAATCCCATTGAAACCACCCTGCGCTGCCGTGAAATCTGTGAGCAGGGTTCCGCTTCCGGCGGGAAAATTAATGCCAATGGACGGAGAAGTCCGGCCATGGTCCGAGTAAGGACATGGGCAGGATGGTTTTGGAGAACCTCAAGTTCACGGAGTGTAGAATAGAAGAGGCTTTGTGGTGGAATCGGCATTAAGTGACACCATTGCTCTGTTCAAAGGACATCGCGGAATGGCTTGTTAACTGTGTCACAGAGGCTCCTCCTTAAACCTTCTCACTTTCAGCTGTCAAGAAAGATTGGACAAGATGGGATATTTTTGTTTTCTTTAGAAACGAGAGATGATTGGATACAAGCCTTTAAAATTAGAAGTGATTTGGCAGAGGCCAGATGTGAGACATCTACCTTCACGGGTCTGTGGACTTGCACTCCCAAGATTCCTCCGTTCCTCAGCATTCCTCAGTATCCTAACATTTATTGTGCTTTCCCTTTGCTTTTTTCGCCCTCTCCCAATGAATTGCCCCTCACTTCCTGGGATCACATTTATCAGTTTTCTGCTCCCAAGTGGTTACTCTCTGTAGTCTACAACTTTCTGCCTCATGTTCAACCACAGAGGCGATTTTTATATAATTTCAGAAGGTAATTGGAGGGGAAAATGAGAGCAAAGGGAATAGAAAGCTACACTGCAAGGCTGAGTAAATAGGAGGAGATTCGCCCAGAGTATGGAGCCCAGCATCGACCAGTTGGCCCAAATGGTTTAGCACCATGGGCTAAAAAGCTGGCTTGTGATGCAGAACAAGGCAGCAGCGCGGGTTCAATTCCCGTACCGGCCTCCCCGAACAGGTGCCGGAATGTGGCGACTAAGGGCTTTTCAGAGTAACTTCATTGAAGCCTACTTGTGACAAAAAGCAATTATTATTAGGGGCTCGTTTAGCACAGTGGGCTGAACAGCTGGCTTGTAATGCAGAACAAGGCCAGCAGCGCGGGTTCAATTCCCGTACCAGCCTCCCCGAACAGGCGCCGGAATATGGCGACTAAGGGCTTTTCAGAGTAACTTCATTGAAGCCTCCTTGTGACAATAAGCGATTATTATTATGGCCTGTTTCTGTACTCAATAATTGACGTGATAGTGACAGGCAGCTAGCAGGCAAATTATTAGATTTCCTTACCTATCCTGATGGATCAATGAGTTTATTTTGTACATGCCACCCAGAATATATTTATCCCTGAACCCAACATTTCCCTTCATGAGATGGGAACTTGCTGTGAGCAAATTGATTGTTGTGTTTCTTACATTATAACAGCCATTACCCGTCAAAAGCTATGAGGTGCTCTGTGACATCCTGAGATTGTGACAGGCGCTTTATAATAATAATAATCTTTATTAGTGTCACCAGTAGGCTTACTTTAACACTGTAATGAAGTTACTGTGAAAATTCCCGAGTCGCCACATTCCAACGCCTGTTCGGGTACACAGAGGGAGAATTCAGAATGTCCAATTCACCTAACAAGCACGTCTTTCGGGGGGAAACCGGAGCACCCGGAGGAAACCCACACAGACATGGGGAGAACGTGCAAACTCCGCACAGTGAACCAAGCCGAGAATCGAACCCGGGACCCTGGCGCTGTGAAGCATCAGTGCTAACCACTCTGCTACGGTGCCTCCTGCAATTATAAATGCAAGTCTTACTTTTTCCTTTTGGGTTGTGGCTTATTTTGCTTCTAACCGTTTCTTGTGGTTTGCAGCTCCAGTGCAACATATCAATGTCTGAGTGCTCCTGTTGTTATTTCCAAACCCTAGTTACCTCTCCAACTCACGCGCCCCAAATGTTTTCCTCTGATGAGACTCAGCTTTTCAAAATTGTAAAATCTGGAACATTTTGTCGGTATATTAAGCAGCATAATAACAGGGTGTGACCGAACACATCTGTAACCAGAGTCAATCCTCATAAATGTAGTCCTGGTGGTTGCTAGGACCGACCGCAGGATTGGGTCTGGAAAGAAAGCTTGCACTGCTTCCCAGCTCACAGCCTCATAGAAATCTCCAGAAGCCTTGCTTCGGCAAGCGGCCCATCATCAAGTCGACCTTGCGGTTGGAATTCCGGTCAGCGGGATTATCTGGGAGGGAGCTGGCGTGTCGGGTTTCTCTGCCAGTGTTCCCTGTGGTCACCCCTTTGGGCTGAGGCACTAACCCTGTGCTTCTGGCAGAAGGCAGATGGTATCCCTCAGATAAACCCCAGCAGGAGTTTGCGGTTTTGTTATAAGTCATGAAGAGCACGAATATTGAGCCATAGCTCCACCTCCCAACGCAAATGATCCGGTCCCTGCAGCCCCGGGAACCCATTTCCAGCAACCAATTAAAAATAGCTACAGTAACAACCAATTAAAGGGCGGCACGGTAGCACAAGTGATTAGCACTGTGGCTTCACAGCGCCAGGGTCCCAGGTTCGATTCCCTGCTGGGTCACTGTCTGTGCGGAGTCTGCACGTTCTCCCGGTGTCTGCGTGGGTTTCCTCCAGGTGCTCCGGTTTCCTCCCACAGTCCAAAGGTGGATTGGTCATGCTAAATTGCCCTTAGTGACCAAAAAGTTTAGATGGGGTTATTGGTTTACAGGGATAGGGTGGCAGTGAGGACTTAAATGGGTCGGTGCAGACTTGATGGGCCGAATGGCCTCCTTCTGCACTGTATGTTCTCTGTCTATGTTAAAGATAATTGCTAGAGGCGACATTCATTCATAACACAGGGACACATTCTCTGCAAATAAAAGGAATACGCCCAAGCCTTGCGCTTTGTTTGAATTACCCGGGAGCCGAGAGTTGTCCATGGCAGCACCTTGGCCAATCAGAGTCGACTTGCCAACCAATCATCACCCTTTTTCCCGTCGTATAAATTGTGGTCACTGTTTGAAATTTGGCATCCTTGCATTAGACCTGATGAGTGCCAGGTGAAAAACTTCAGCAACACGTCTCTCTTTTCAGCAACATTCCTGTTTCCCTTTGTTGGTGGGTTGTTGCATCTGAATCTTGCTGAGTCTGGACATTTGGAATGGACTAAGCTTAGCTAACGGACTTACCTTTGAAATGCGAAAGCCGGGGCTGGTTTAGCTCACTGGGCTCGGGAGGCCCGAGGAGGTAAATCCAAAAGAAGTTTAATTTGACGACAAAGGTAAAGGCAACGCGGATTGTAAATCCCAGGTCGCAATCAGGGCTACTGTTCTCCACGGTCCCAGTTTGGGCCAAATTTTATGAACAAAGAACAAAGAGGGCAGCACGGTGGCACAGTGGTAGCATTGCTGCCTACGGCACTGAGGACCTGGGTTCGAATCCCGGCCCTGGGTCACTGTCTGTGAGGAGTTTGCACATTCTCCCCATGTCTGCATGGGTTTCGTCCCCACAACCCAAAGATGTGCAGGTTAGGTGGATTGGCCACGTTAAATTGCCCCTTAATTGGAAAAAATAATTGGGTACTCTAAATTTATTAAAAAAAACAAAGAACAAAGAAAATTACAGCACAGGAACGGGCCCTTTGGCCCTCCAAGCCTGCGCCGACCATGCTGTCCGTCTGAACTAAAAACCCCCTACCCTTCGATTCCAGGTTCGATTCCCGCTTGGGTCACTGTGCGGAATCTGCACGCTCTCCCTACGTGGGTTTCCTCCGGGTGCTCCGGTTTCAAGAACAAGAACAAAGAACAAAGAAAATTACAGCACAGGAACAGGCCCTTCGACCGTCCCAGCCTGCGCCGATCCAGATCCTTTATCTAAACCTGTCGCCTATTTTCCAGGGATCTACTTCCCTCTGTTTCCCGCCTGTTCATATATCTCTCTAGATGCATCTTAAATGATGCTATTGCGCCCGCCTCTACCACCTCTGCTGGCAAAGCGTTCCAGGCACCCACCACCCTCTGCGTTAAAAACTTTCCAAGCACATCTCCCTTAAACTTCCTCCTCTGACCTTGAAATCGTGACCCCTTGTAATTGACACCCCCACTCTCTGAAAAAGCTTGTTGCTATCCACCCTGTCCATACCTCTCATAATTTTGTAGACCTCCCACAAGTCCAGAAAGACGTGCTTGTTACGTGAAATGGACATTCTGAATTTCCCCTCGGTGTACCCGAACAGGTGCCGGAGTGTGACAACTGGGGGCATTTCATAGTAACTTCAATGTAGTGTTAATGTAAGCCTACTTGTGACATAATAAAGATAATTAGTATTATTCCAGGGACTTTTCTATTCCCATCCTATTCATGTATTTGTCAAGATGACCCTTAAATGTCACAATCGTCACTGCTTCCACCCCCTCCTCCGGCAGCGAGTTCCAGGCACCCACTACCCTCAGTGTAAAAAACTTTCCTCCTACATCTCCTCTAAACCTTGCCCCTTGCACCTTAAACCTATTCCCCCTAGTAATTGACCCCTCTACCCTGGGAAAAAGTCTCTGACTATCCACTCTGTCTTTGCCCCCCATAATTTTGTAGACCTCTATCAGGTCGCCCCTCAACCTTCGTCGTTCCAGTGAGAACAAACCAAGTTTATTCAACCGCTCCTCATAGCTAATGCCCTCCATACCAGGCAACATCCTGATAAATCTTTGTCATACCCTCTCCAAAGCCTCCACATGAGGCGAGTTCAATGAGTCCCAGCTAATGGGCCTCCTCCCCCGAGTGGGGGAGCTCATATCCCACGAGTCCAAAGGGGGAGATCAATTGGGGTCTGGTGAGGGTCATTACACCCTTAAACTGAGTGGCCTGCTCGGCCATTACAGATTGGAAGTTAAGAGCCAATCACATTGCTGTGGATCTGGAGTCATGTGTCGGTATGGGTTTCACCATTACTAGGGGTCGCATTTCAACTCTAGATTATTTAATTGAACTTAAATTCCTCCTGCAGCAGTGGTGGGATTTGTACCCATCTCCCCAGGTCATTATCCTGAATATTTGGCTTATGAGTCCAGTGACATTGCCACTACAATACTATCTCTCCCATGGCCTACACAGTCTCTGAAAACATGAAAAGAATTAAGTTCGGCCATCCCTTCTGAATAATTTTATTGAGTTAAATCAATCCAATTTTCATGAGACCCAACGTCAGCCAGCTTCATAACATTCCAAGATTCTTTCTCATTCTGTTATAAACTGATGTTGACTTTGAATTATTGTCCATGTCTCTTAAATTGCCTTTTTTTGAACATAATGCTTTTAATCTCGCCCACTAATCTATAGGTCAAGCAAACATCCTACAATTCTCAAGATAATATCTTGCATTTTGTTTTAATAATTGGATCCACCAGCAGTCTCAGGTTTCATCGAATGAGCTCCCACATTTCCTCCCCTTGGCCCCAGACTCTCCTCACACCCCGATCTTTCCTTACACGGGCCTCCCATCGCTCACTCCCACTCCAGCCTCCTTTCTCCAAACGGAAAAACCAGTCGGGGTGGACACACGTGAGGAATTCTTGGGGGAGGCTGGGCGCATTTTTACGCAGCACATTTTTTCAAAAACCTTATTTTTTCAATTTAGTGTACCCAATTAATTTTTTCCAATTAAGGGGCAATTTAGTGTGGCCAATCCACCTACCCTGCACATCTATGGGTTGTGGCGGGCAGCACGGTGGCTCAGTGGGTTAGCCCTGTAGCCTCACGGCGCTGAGGTCCCAGGTTCGATCCCGGCTCTGGGTCACTGTCCGTGTGGAGTTTGCATGTTCTCCCCGTGTTTTTTCGTGGGTTTCGCCCCCACAACCCAAAGATGTGTAGGCTAGGTGGATTGGCCACGCTAAATTGCCCCTTAATTGGAAAAAATGAATTGGGTACTCTAAATTTATTAAAATAAAAAATAAAAAATCTATGGGTTGTGGGGGTGAAAACCCGGGGAGAATGTGCAAACACCACACGGACAGTGACCCAGAATCGGGATCGAACCTGGGACCTCGGAGCCAGGAGACAGCAGTGCTAACCACTGCGCCGCCGTGCTTTTATGCAGCACATTGCCGTGATCTGGAATGTGGTGCCTGCAGCGCCGGCCCGAGGGTTGCTGGCGCCCCGGGCAAGCTGAACTTCGGCGCCCTTGGGGGGGGGGGGCCGAGAGGGGGGCGGGGCCGAGGGGGGCCGAGAGGGCGGGGCCGAGAGGGGGCGGACCCGGGGGAGGGGGGGGGGCCCGAGGGGAGGGCGGGGGGACCCGAGGGGAGGGCGGGGGGAGCGGCCCCGAGGGGGGGGGCGGACCCGAGGGGGGGCGGGGCGGGCGGACCCGAGGGGAGGCGGGCGGACCCGAGGGGGGGACGGACCCGAGGCGGGGGGGGACGGACCCGAGGCGGGGGGGGGAGCGGACCGAGCGGGGGGGGGGGCGGACCGAGGGGACGGACCGGGGGGGGGGGGGCGCCCTGGGGGAGTGCGGCCACACTGGGGGAGTGCGGCCACCGCGCATGCGCTGGTTGGCGCCGGCCCAACTGCGCATGCGCGGGACCCGAGTCTGGCGCCCCCTAGCACATGGCGCCCCGGGCGACAGCCCGAGTTGCCGGTGCCTTGAGCCGGCCCTGGGTGCCTGAAAGTGTGCTGGACGCGGTTTCGATAGTAACTTTCAAAACGGAATTGGGTATATGTGTGAAAATTAAACCGCGGGACAGTGGGGAAAGCACCGGGGTAGATTGGAATTAATTGGATAATGCTATCAAAGAAGGGACAACGGAATAAATGGCCTCCTTCTGTGATGTATGATTCATGATTAATCTCTGTGGGTGCATATTCACAGCAAAGACTGCATCGGTTGGAGAAGGGGACTCCTCATTACGTTATAAAGGAATTTGGGATACGCAGACACAGCCCATAGGTGAATAAAAACAAAATCAAGATGTAGATTTGCCTGGTCTAGTGCTTCAGATCGATATTAAGAGCCCCCGGCACTATATGAATATCTCGGTATCCTGGGCTATTATTCCTCCTTATGTCAACATGACCAGCCCAAAACAGATTAAGTGTTCATATTGCGGCTGCTAATGTTGCAGTGCTGGCTCAGTTACCTTAATAGTTTACATTAAATAAGCATTGTTTTTGAATATTGAAATGGTAGGAAAGTTTTATGCATTTGAAAGAAAGGGGTTGCATTTTTATAGCGCCTGGCACAACCTCGGGATGTCCCACAGCGTTTTGCGGCGAATGAAGTACTTTTGAATTGTAATCGCTGTTGACTCGTTCTCGGGATCGAGGATGACCCCTCTTGCTCGATGGGTCCCCAAATGGCTGGTACATCCAGTGCACGACCTGCAGACTCGGCCACGTACGGAGCTGGTGGTGTCGGCAGAGCAGGGAGGGCGGGTTGTTTGAAGGTTTGGTGCGTCCCCTCCGACACCTCGACTTCGCCGCAACACATTCCCGACAAAGTCTCGCGACACGTTCTGTGCCCTCCCGCATGAACCCTCTCCATTTTGGTCATCCACAAGCTGTGATCTCACGTGAATCGGCGGGGGCACCTTTGACCTCTTTAGGGGCGCTTCGAGGACATCCCGAAAGTGTTCCTGCTGCCCATCGGAGGGTCTCTCAACACAACCCAGTTCTATGTAGACCAGTTGTTTCAGGAGCCTGGTGTCAGACATACAAACA
Source organism: Scyliorhinus canicula (assembly GCF_902713615.1). Taxonomy (NCBI): domain Eukaryota; kingdom Metazoa; phylum Chordata; class Chondrichthyes; order Carcharhiniformes; family Scyliorhinidae; genus Scyliorhinus; species Scyliorhinus canicula. The sequence goes on along the minus strand of NC_052168.1, from coordinate 6,414,616 downwards.
AGTGTCCTACTCAACGGAGTCGGGTATGTGAGATTGGCACCTCGATGCTGAGCAAATTGGCATGGGAGACTGTTGTAGTGTCGGATAAACTGCAGCCAAACCATACATCCATCATCGGCAATGAGATAACGGCCTGATTGTCTATTCAGCGATATTTGTTGAGGGATCAATATTGACCGGGACTTAGAGAAGACATCCCCCTACTCTTATTTTCTTATTCGTTGGATGTGGGAGTCGCTGGCTAGGCCAGCATTTATTGCCCATCCCTAGCTGCCCTTGAGAAGATGGCGTTAAGCAGTCTTCTTGAACCGCTGCGGTCCATGTGTAGGTACACCCACAGCGCAGTTAGGGAGGGAGTTCCAGGATTTTGACCCAGCGACAATGAAAGAACGGCCGAGATATTTCCAAGTGAGGGTGGTGTGTAACTTGGAGGGGAACCTTCAGACGGCGGTGTTCCCATGTATCTGCTTATTGTCCTTCTAGATGGTAGAGGTGGTGGGTTTGGAAGGGGCTGCCTCAGGAGCCTTGGTGAGTTACTGCAGTGCATCTTGTAGATGGTACACACGGCTGCCACTGTGCATCGGTGGTGGAGGGAGTGAATAGTAAATATGTAAAATAGTGTGGTGGGATCTTTTACATCAACCTGCGAGGGCAGAGGACAGTCAGGGTCTCGTAATTCATCTGCAAGACGGCACTTCTGACAGAGCAGCACTCGCCTGGGACGGGACTGCAGGTGTCAGCTTGGATTTTGTGCTCAAGGGCCGACGCTTGACCACATTGGGCAGGAGTTTCCGGCCCCCCGTCCGCGTGTTTCTCCGCGTGGAAGGCAGCGCGCCATTCGCTGGCGGTGGGACTCTCTGCTCCCACCACTCTCAGTGGGAAGTACCATTGGGACGGCCCCACGCCACTGGGAATCCTGCGGGAGGGGACGCCCTGACGATGGAATCCTGAGAATCCTGCCGCCTGGGAATGACCGGAGATTTCCGGCCATAACCTTTTGATTCAGGGGTAAGAGTGCTTCTGCTGAGTCAGGCCTGACACGTTATCCATCATCCTAGTGGGTTGAAACATCTCGAGAATTTTTGTAACACACACTAACACTGATTCTTCAATATAAAGTTTGGTCAGTCGCTCAATTGTCCAGCACTGAAATTTCTTGAGCAACTCAAATTTTGATCCTTCCACGTTATTTTTCGGAGCTCCGTTTGGAAACGGTATGGCTGGTAATCATCTACTTAGAAGTTCGCAAGTTCATAAGATATAGGAGCAGAATTAGGCCATTCAGCCCATCAATGTAATATGGGACACCCCGGGCTGGATTCTCCGCCGGCGGGACGCTCCGTTTTGCTGGCGCCCGGGGGTTTCCCGACGGCGTGGGGCTGCCCCTCAATGGGAAACCCCATTGACCGGCCGGCGTAACAGAGAATGCCGCCGGCGGGTCGGGGCGGAAATGTAGCGTGACGGGGCGGAGAATCCCGCCCCTCATCTCTGGATGTAAAATGGGACATCCCACCCCTGCTATCTCTGTATCCACTGCTGTTGTGGGAGCTTGCTGTGCACAAATTGGTTGAGGCATTTCCTATACTGACCAGCCTTGGAAAGTATGTCATTGGCTGTAAAGAGCTTTGGGATGAGCACCTGTGAAGTGCAGAGGGATCTGGGTGCCCTAGTGCATGAATTACATAGGAATGCTAACAAAATGTTAACATTTATTGCTAGGGGAATTGAATACAAAAGGTGGGAGGTTACTCTTCAGTTGTACAGGGCACTAGTGAGACCACATCTAGAGTATTGTGTACAATATTGGCAATCTTATTTAAGGAAAGATGTAAATGCATTGAAAGTAGTTCAGAGAAGGTTTACCAGACTAATACCAGGAATGGACGGGCTGTCTTATGAGGAAAGGTTGAAGAGGTTCGGCCTGTATCCATTGAATGTCCATCCGACGCCTTCCCACAATTCTCCGCGGACCGGAGAATAGCCACCAGTCATGTGCACGCGGTTGATGCAGTGCCGGTCGGGGGCCATTGAAAGAAGCCTCCGCGGCGATTATCAGCTGGCAGCTGGCCGAGTTCCCGCTGGTGTGGTTCCCTCCTGGTTCCATCTGGCGGGCACTCGGATTGACGGCTGCGGACACAGTCTGCTACCACCTTGGTGGGGGCGGGGTGATTCGTCACCAAGGGGGGGGGCTCCAGGACAGCCAGGGTTCCGATCGCGGGCCACCAATCGGCGTGTGCGCGCGATCTGGCCGGGGGGGGGGGGGGGGGGGAGGGGGGGGCTATATTGTCGCGTCCCGCTTCCAGTGTGGATCCGCCATGTTTTGCCGGGCTGCCGCCGCATGCACAGACCCTCGGCCATAAGTGCTAGGCCCCGTATCGGCAGCCGGAGCTGCATGGAGCAGTCCAGGGCCCTGCTGGCTCCCTTCAAAACGGAGAAACAATCTGGACTTTCTCCAGGAAAGTCCAGAGAGATTCTCGCACGTTTTCTCGCGGGAGTGGGGACATAGCCCCATTATCAGAGAATTCCACCCTCTATTCCTCAAAAGACAGTGCAAGCAGAGTCTTAGAATATTTTTAAGGCAGAGTTGGATAGATTCGGGTCAGCAAAGGGTGAAAGGTTATCGCGGGTAGGTGAGATGCATATTTGGAGTTACTATCAGATTGGCCATGATCCTATGAAATGGTGGAGCGGGCTAGAGGGGCTGAATGGCCAATTTCTGCTTCTTGTTCGTATGTTTGATCTCTCAGGCAGTCCCTCAGTGTTGAGGATGATTTGCTCCCATTCCTAAGAGGTGGGTTGTGTGCTGGCTGAATATTTTGATCCTAGGGGCTTTTCACAGTAACTTCACTTCAAGCCTACTTGTGACAATAAGCGATGTTCATTTCATAGATCGTCAGTCTCTGCTACAGGTTTGGCAGGTGGTGTTTGATGAGTTGGATGGGTGGGACGCTCTGGATTCTGTGCTCTCCTTCCACGGTTTAGGTTTGGCCCTCGCGTGCTCCACCCTGTGACCCTCGAGGTGATCGGCGCCTTTGCCGATGCTTTTTCTCTAGTTTTTGTGATCTAAGGCACGCGGTTTCCACATGTCGGTGGGAATGTTGCATTTATTTAGGAAGGCTTTCAAAGGGGTTGCGATTCTCCCAAAAAAGAAACAAAATCCCCGAGCGAGCGCGTTTAGCCGCCTGTTTCCTGGCACTCGCAGTGTCGAGAAACACGTGGCTATTAAACGTGACTCGCTTTGAATAGGGGGCTGAACGGGGAACGCACGGCCGAACCGCACATAGCCCCGTTTTTGTAGAGTGGGGAACTCCGCTTGCCGAAACTCCCGATTGTAGCGAGGCATTGGGACCTCATTTAAAAATGTTGTCCCAATCTCCGTAACGATCCGTGACCAACCCGAACATAAAATGGGGTGGTCCCCGCTCCCCCCCCCCCCCCCTACACCGCTGGCATAGCAGTGCCAGGGCACCACTCTTCCTAAAGGGCATGCAGCAGGGGGCGTCTGATCCCCTGAGAGACCTCCACAAATGCCCTTCCATCTGGTCCCTGTTGGTGGGGGCCAGTGCTGAACGGTGCTCGCCTGAGGTCCCCAAGGCGAATGGATTGAATCCCGAAGATTGCATTGAATCACACGAGGCGTTGCCGAGGAAGGTAGATCCCGGCAGTGGGGTCTCCTGGCTTTCAATGGCCACGCTGTGCCGTGGCGAGCTGATGTTCAGGTGCAGCATGGCCGTTGGATCACGCCCAGGGTGTCCTTGTAGCATTTGCATTCCCCTCCTAGAATTTACAGAGCAGAAGGAGCCATCGGGTCAGCACCGGCCCTTGGAAAGAGCTTAAGCCACCCTATACCTGAAAACCAGTAACACCACCTAACCCTTTTGTACACTAAGGGCAATTTAGCACGGTCAATCCATCTAACCTGCACATCTTTGGACCGTGGGAGGAAACCGGAGCACCCGGAGGAAACCCACGCACACACGGGGAGAATGTGCAGACTCCACACGGACAGTGACCCGGGGCTGGGATCGAACCCGAGCCCTTGGTGCCATGAGGCAGCAGTGATAACCACTGTTCCACCGTGCTGCCCCTAGCAATGTGGTTAACTCTTAACTGCCCTCTGAAATGGCCCAGCGAGCCGCTCATTTCAAGGGCAATTCGGGATGGGCAAGAAATACTGACCTCGCCAATGATGCCTACCTCCTGTGGTCGGATGAAAATATATTAAATATCCATTTCTATTTGATTGTTACTAGTTTTGCACTCCCTCCCTCCGCCTCCCCAGCGTTAGTGTTTGTCTGCAAAGTGGTACCTTTGAGATTGGCTCCAGTGGGGTCTGCACCCACAGGTTGGTTCAAAGTTGATATTTGCTATTTGGTCGGGACCGACGGCCACACAAAACTCTGGCCAAGGTATTTGTGGGAACAGGGCGGCACGGTGGCGCAGTGGTCAGCACTGCTGCCTCACGGCGCCGAGGACCCGGGTTCGATCCCGGCCCCGGGCCACTGTCCGTGTGGAGTTTGCACATTCCCCCCCCCCCCCCCCCCGTGTCTGCGTGGGCCTCACCCCCACAACCCAAAGATGTGCAGGGTAGGTGGATTGGCCACCTTAATTAGGAAAAAAAAAAATTGGATACTGATTTAGCTCAGTGGGCTAGACAGCTGGTTTGTGATGCTGAACAAGGCCAGCAGCAGGGGTTCGATTCCCGTACCAGCTTACCCGAACAGGCGGTGGAATATGGAGACTAGGGGCTTTTCACAGTAACTTCATACTTGTGACAATAAAAGGTTATTAAGTTGATGTTTTAAAAAAAGGACTGGCTGACAGTTAGCCTACAGGAGGAGAGGAGAGAGAGATAGAGAGAGAGTGGGGGGGGGGGGGGGGGGGAGGGGGGATATATGGAGTCAACCCCAGCCAGGTGGAGGTGGTGAATACAGCCAGTTGTCCTCAGACGCCGCTGGTGCATGGGTCAAGTTGGGTTAAACCTCGCTATCCTGACGCATCTGTTAGATTTGAGATGAAGTAGCATTTCCCTCTCCCTCTCTCTCCAACACAGCTCTGGATAATTGATCTCTGCCACTGTTCCCTTACAAGGGAGGGAGAAATGTCAGCTTAATCGTCTGAAATGCCTGAGGTGAAACTGACTCCCGGATCAATTTCTCCACTAGTTTTAAACTCCAGAATCTTTAAAGCAGCCTTGAGATTGGTTAAATCTCTTTTGGGGGAGGGGGGGGGGGGGGGGGGGGGGGGAGCTCACAGTGATTTATAACAACATTTGAATATATTTCTTTGTCATCCACACAGTCCCTGGGAATAAATCGAAATCAAACGGGAATCAACCCCCCCCCCCCACCCCAGCTTTTAAAAGGGGCGGATTTGGTGGCACGTCACCGAGAGAAAGTAACTCTTTTCCTTCTCCCCTCCCACCCCCTTATTTATATTTGTTTCCCAATTTTAATTTAGACTTGGCAAGAAAAGTTTCTTACGTTTTCCTCCCCCCCCCCCCCAACACACACAACAAACAAAATTCTTCATCGAGAGAGGGAGGAAAGGATTGAGGGAGAGGAGGAGAGGAGGGGGGGGAGGAAGGTGGGGTTTAGAGGGAGGGAGGGGGGGTCTGTCTGCTTGTGTAAAAGATGCATTGGAGCCCTTGGCCGGCGGTGCCTTCACTAGGAGACCGGACCCGGCTCGGATCCTCTCGGTATGGCACAGGGACGGGACTTCACCTTGGCTGCTCCACCCCACAGCACTGACGGGGCAATCGGATCGATTCTGATCGACTCGCGTGAGGTCCAGGATTCCGGGGGAGACCGACTCTGTGTGTGTGTGTGTGTGGAGGGGGGGTTCTGATTTTGTTAAACCAGCCTGATTTGGGATCGACTCAACTCTCAGACGGTAAGAATTCATGTGTGTGTGTGTGAGAGAGGGAGTGTGTGAGTGAGAGACAGAGAGATTGTGTGTGTGAGAGAGGGTGTGTGTGTGAGAGAGGGAGTGTGTGAGTGTGTGTGTGAGAGAGGGAGTGTGTGTGTGTGAGAGAGGGAGTGTGTGAGTGTGTGTGTGAGAGAGGGACTGTGTGAGTGTGTGTGTGTGTGAGAGAGGGACTGTTTGAGTGTGTGTGTGAGTTGTCTGAAAGAGGGAGTGTGTGAGTGTGTGACTGAGAGGGAATGTGTGTGTGTGTGAGAGACAGTGTGTCTGAGAGAGGGAGTGTGTGAGTGTCTGTGTGAGAGACAGAGATTGTGTGTGTGTGTGTGTGTGAGGGACTGCGTGGGTGTGTGTGCGAGAGTATTTGAAAGAGGGAGTGTGTGAGTGTGTGTGACAGAGAGAGGGAATGTGTGTGTGTGAGAGAGACAGAGTGTGTGTCTGAGGGAGTATGTGTGTGTGTGTGAGAGACAGTGTGTGTCTGAGAGGGAGTGTGTGAGTGTGTGTGAGAGACAGAGGTTGTGTGTGTGAGAGAGAGACGGACTGTGTGGGTGTGTCTGTGAGAGAGTGTTGTCTGAAAGAGGGAGTGTGTGTGTGTGACTGAGAGGGAATGTGTGAGTGTGTGAGAGAGACAGTGTGTGTCTGAGAGAGAGGGAGTGTGTGGCTGAGAGAGAGGGAGTGTGTGAGTATGTGTATTTGTGGGAGAGAAACAGAGATTGTGTATGTGTGTGAGAGAGGGAGTGTGAGTGTGTCTGAGAGTGTGTGTGTGAGAGAGACAGAGTTTGTGTGTGTGTGTGAGAGAGAGGGAGTGTGTGTGTGTCTGAGAGAGATTGTGTGTGAGAGAGAGAGAAGTAGCGTGTGTTAATAATAAATAAACACACGTGAACTGGCTGACTGATTCTGTCTCTGTCCTTTTAATGAGACTGGAAACTGATAAGTTCATTAATAAGGGATGACTGCATTAATTTAATTGCAATCTTTTCTTTTTCCCCCTGAAAAAAAACAGCTACACTGGGTGGTTACAAAAGACATCAATACGTTTAACAAGCGCGGGGTTGAACTTCTAAATATACGAGGGCTATTTATCCCATGAATTATGGATTGAGTTAGTCGGGTGTCACAGAGGAAAAGCATTGTGCACACATTTTTAAAAAAACCTTCCTCCTTCTCTCTTCCCCCCAGTCCACCTTTTCCCTTCAACGTGAGATAAACGTGAACACCTCGTTAAAATATGTAAAGTATCCTCCTCAAATCAAACGCGGGGTTGTGGGACGTACAATCCGCAGATTGTGAATGAATTCGGTTTAATCTGATTTCAGATGAATGTTAACGTTTCCGCAGGAGCAGTAGCGGTTAGACTGTGGAATTTATTTCAAAGTCGAAGGAGTTTGTAAACTTGTATTCTCAGCCTTGTTTCAAAACATTTTTTTTGACAGACACAATGATATTCATCAACAATAGCCCAACAAATCCTGAAATGGAAAACTGCCCCTAAAATCTACAGACCCCTCCCCCCAGGCCAAGAAAATGTTCCGAATAATACAAATAAAAGGCAAATAACCCCCCCCCCCCCCCCCCCCCTCCCCAAATGCCTAACAGCTGACGGTGTGTAGCTCTTTGTAAAAATGGACATCAATCAGCTCAGGCACAATCTCTGAACATAAACCCCCCGTGATGGTAACATTTTAGACTCTTGCTTTTTTAAAAGAAGTTCGATTTCATGCACCCTGGGCTTTTGTTTTTAAATGTGACCCTCAGAGAATGGGTTGATGTGTTTCTCCCTCCACCCACCCACCCCAGTTTATTTCACAACTGAAACTGATCCGTGAAGCCGCCCTGTCAATTTCTCCTCTAGGTCCCAGCTCCAGTTCAGACTCCCACCTTTGCAGGGACACACCTCTCTCTCTCTCTCTCTCTCCCTCTCTCCCTCCCACCCCACAACCTCTCTTCACCAGAAAACCCACTCCGCTGGAAACATGTCCTGAGGACACCATTCGCTGCTACTGCTCCGAATCTTCCTACCGATGTTATGAGGGAAAAAGACCTTTGAGTGAGAGAGGGAGAGAGTGTGTGTGTGTGTGAGAGAGAGAGAGAAAGAGGGGTTAATTCGCCTCCCCTCTCAACCAGTAACGACATCAGCGATCCAGGTACCGCCAGCCAGTTGCCCACATTGATGCAGTTTGTCAGGTTAGAAGAACTAACTTTATCCATTGCAAAACAGAAAGAGGGGGGAAAAAACAACTTCATCCACTTTAAACTGTTCTTTTTTTTAAACAATCTGGATTCTAGTCACTTGATACTCTTGTGTGGCACGGATTATTCAAGGGAGATGTTTACCCTTTAAAACTCCTCCAGTGGAAAGCTCTCTATTCAGGTCCACGTCTCCCCCCCCCCCCCCCCCCTCTCTCTTTCTCTCGGTGGTCTCTTTTGCTCATTGACATTCTTGTTGGCAAAGTTTTCACCTTTGCCTGGACTGCGTCTGGGGATGTGAGGTTCAAGCAGCATTTTGTGTGCCTTGTGTGAACAGACATATTCCTCCTCCCCCCCCCCCCCCCCCACAATCTTCCCTTCCCCTCCCCTCTCCTTCCCCTCCCTCCCTACCTCAACACCTACCCCACTCCCTGGGCTCTTTACATGGCCTCTGGGCTTCTGCTGCTCAGCACCTGTTTACCGACTGTTTAGTGCTTGAACGTGTCCTGTGATGTCCCACTCAGAATGTGTTTCCTGATTAAATACTAAACACTCCCTGATTTTTTTTCAGAAGAAGTGGTTTGGAATTTATGTCGTTCTCTCTTTCTCATTCTCTCAAGACGTTTCTTTTGAGTGTGTTGCCTGGGGGCTAACTTGTCTGGAACCCCTATGCGAACAGTTGGGCAGAATGAACTGTCTTCCCCAGGCGGCAGGTGTGGAACTTTAATAGGATTTGCAACCTGTATGTGTGTGTGTATATATCTTTTAAACCCAACTACTGCCCCTGACCTGCTCCTCAGCAGTGACCAGGGGAAAGAAGTCAGGATTTATTTAATACCAAGTCAAGCTTGCTTCCATGATCTGTAGATTTGTACTTTTGCTTGCTTCTGCCTGGGGCTGTGGGCTACCTCAGAATTGAACTGAATGAGTTGCATTGATGTAGCGCCTTTCATGACCACAGGACCCACCAATGCTTTACGGCGATTGAAGTGTTTTTGTTCTATGATGTGGAGATGCCGGCGTTGGACTGGGGTGGGCACAGTGAGAAGTCTTGCAACATCAGGTTAAAGTCCAACAGGTTTGTTTGGAATCACTAGCTTTCGGAGCACGGCTCCTTCCTCAGGTGAGTGAGCTGCCTGAGGAAGGAGCAGTGCTCCGAAAGCTAGTGATTCCAAACCAAGCTGTTGGACTTTAACCTGGTGTTGTGAGACTTCCTCCTGTTGTTTTTTTTAAGTAGAGTCGCTGTCCGAAGGCAGGAAAGGCGGCGCAAAGTAAGATCCCACGAGCAGCATTGTGATGATGACTAGTTTTTTTTCTTCGCTATAAAAGGTGATGTTGGTCAAAGGATAAATGTTTGTCGCGAAAGTGGGGAGAGGTCTGATTCTGTATTTACCACCAGAGAAAGGGCCAGGACTGAACAACATCTGATCCCAACTACAGCGTCTCCGACAATGTTGCACTCCGACAGCCCTGCACTGGATTGCCTGGTGCCTGCTCCGCTCAAATCTCCAGATTTCATTGGCTGCGATTCCTGGGGGGGGGGGGGGGGGGCATTGGAGGGGGTGCCTCTGACTCCCGGGTTGAGGGGTCACCTCATTAACAACAATTTGGCGGAGGAAAAAAACACCCTCTCTGCCACATTTATAGAATCGTAGAATTTACAGTGCAGAAGGAGGCCATTCGGCCCATCGAACCTACACTGGCCTTTGGAAAGAGCACCCTACTTAAGCCCCATGCCTCCACCGTATCCGCGTAAACCCAGTAACCCCACCTCACCTTTTAGACGCCAAGGGGCAATTTAGCATAGGCAATCCACCTAACCTGCACATCTTTGTGACTGTGGGAGGAAACCGGAGCAGCTGAAGGAAACCCACGCGGACATGGGGAGAACGTGCAGACTCCGCACAGTCAAAATAACGGGGAATTTATTTTGCACCTCGCAGCAGGAATTCAGATAGAATGCCAGCCCCAATGTATTTCCCAAACCATGGAGCTGCTTCCCCCATAGAGCTTCCCCATCCCATAATCCCATAAGACATAGGATCAGAATTCAGCCAATTGGCCCATCGAGTCCGCTCCGCCATTCAATCATGGCTGATATCTTTCTCATCCCCCATTCTCCTGCCTTCTCCCCATAACCCCTGATCCCCTTATTAATCAAGAACCTATCTATCTCTGTCTTAAAGACACTCAGTGATTTGGCCTCCACAGCCTTCTCCCAGTTTTGACCTATCAGCTATTTACAATTAAATACATATTGAGCAACATTGGAAGGACAAACCGTCTGCAAAGGAGCAGGAGGTGCGAGGGAAGAAGGTCTTTTCCCTGGTTCGGTGGGGGGGGGGGGGGGGGGGGGGGGGGGGGGGGGAATGGTGGATGGGTTGCAGAACCAGGGGTCGCAAATGCAGGAGGCGGGGCAGACCACTTAGGACCACTGCAGAAGGCTATGAAGGCCAAGTCGCTGAATGTATTCAAGAATGAGAGCGATATTTCTTTTCGGACATTGATGGAAGGAAGGGACATGGGGAGAGCATGGGAATATGGCTCGAGATCAAGGATCAGACCCGACCACGTTGAATGGAGTAGCAGGCTCGAAGGGCTGAATTACCTACTCGGGCTCCTAGTTTCAATGATGTGTTTGGGATCGTAGAATCCCTACAGTGCAGAGCAGGCCATTTGGCCCATCAAGCCTGCATCGACCCTCTGAAAGAGCACTCCATCTAGGCCCACTCCCCCAGTTGGACAGGGCAGCTGACAGAGGAGGTGGGTGGCACGGTAGCACAGTAATTAGCACTATTGCATCATGGCGCCAGGGCCCCAGGTTCGATCCCCGGCTTGTGTCACTGTCTGTGCGGAGTCTGCACGTTCTCCCCATATCTGCGTGGGTTTCCTCCGGGTGCTCCGGTTTCCTCCCACAAGTCCCGGAACATGTGTTGTTAGGTGATTTGGACATTCTGAATTCTCTCTCTGTGAACCCCAACAGGTGCCGGAATGTGGCGACTTGGGCCTTTTCACAATATCTTCAGTAATAAAGACTATTTCTTCTATCTTGCGATCCCTGCAGCAAGCTCAGGAATTGGGCTCCGTTGTGTGTCAGTTCCTTTGTGCAGTCCCGTGGGTTCACTATTGAAACCCGCCCACTTGTTATTCAGGCAGAGGCAGCAGCGACTGCATTGGAACCAGAAAGATCCCACAACCAGAAATGGGGTTGAACGGCCCGTGGGGTGCGATATTTCCTTCAGTGGAGGTTGTGAGATACCCTCTTGAATAGAAAATGTTGCCGAGCGAGCGGCACGTTGGCGCAGTGGTTAGCATGGCTGCCCCACGGCGCCGAGGACCTGGGTTCAATCCCACCCCGGGTGACTGTCCGTGTGGAGTTTGCACATTCTCCCCGAGTCTGAGTGGGTCTCACCCCCACAACCCAAAGATGTGCCGGGTAGGTGGATTGGCCATGCTAAATTGCCCCTGAATTGGAAAAAGAAATAATTGGGTACTGTAAAATTAATTTTTTTAAATGTTGCCGACAATTTTCGGCCCCCTCACCCACCTCCCCACCCCTCTCACCCTCGTCCTCTGCCCACCTTCCCGCCACCCCCCCCCCCTCCCCCCCCCGCCCCCCCATTCCTCAAAATAGTGAATCGTTCCAGGGTAACAGATCAACATTGTCTGAAAGACAGCAATTCTCACAGCATTGTTCTGTAGATGTACGAGGCAAGTTTTTTACACAGAGGGTAGTGGGTGCCTGGAACTCGCTGCCGGAGGAGGTGGTGGAAGCAGGGACGATATTGACGTTTAAGGGGCATCTTGACAAATACATGAATAGGATGGGAATAGAGGGATATGGACCCAGGAACTGTAGGAGATTTTAGTTTCGACGGGCAGCTTGGAGGGCCAAAGGGCCAGTTCCTGTGCTGTACTTTACTTTGTTCTTTGTTCTATTTGAAATGCCATTGTATACGAAGCTACGGGCCAAGTGCAGGAAAATGGGATTGGCATAGATAGGGGCTTGATGTCTGGCACAGACAGGATGGGCCAAAAGGCCTCTTTCTGTGCTGTAAATTTCTATGACTCCTCAGGTGCCTCTCCCAGTCACATTACCTCACCTAAGCTGACATCCTGTCTACTTGAACGCTAACACCGAGTGATGACAGGCTACCCCATCATTGGAGAGCTGTTCCAGCCAATCCCCGCTCAATAATCTCCTTTAAACGCGTGCTTCACAGTTAGAATCTGAGATAGCGATTGGGGCGTCAACCAGGATCGTTTACACAAGGCCTCATAACACGCTGACAGCTGCGTCCTGCTATTGGAGCAAGCGCGTGGATCAGGAATGTGTAACACTCCTTCCTCTGAGTCAGTGAAGGTATTGGTTCAAGTCCCCCACCAGACACTTGGGCACACAATCTAGGCTGATGTTGCAGTACTGAGGGAGTGCTGTTGGAGGTGCCATCTCCCTGGTCGGACATGAAACCTGAGGCCACATCTGCCCTTTTGGGCGGTTTGCAAAGAGCCCACGGGCATTACTTTGAAGATGGACGGAGCGACCCTTCCCCTCTCTTTCTCCCCCCACAGTTGCTGCCAGACCCGCTGAGCACTCCAGCGTTTTCTGTTTTTATCACTAAAGTAATGGCCGATCGTCTCTTACTGGGAGCTTGCTGTGCGACATGCCAACGCTGCGCTTCAAAAGTGCTTCACTGGCCGCAGAAACACTCTGGGACATCCTGAAGTTGCGAAAGGGGCTACGCAAATGCGGGTCACCCTCCCATTCGAAGAATACTTCCAGTAACGCTGGTTAGACCTTGGTTGAGGGAAGGAATGTTTATTGAACGGGAGGTTTGGGGAGCTGTCAGACACGCACTGGAGTGACTGGCTTGGTTGAATCCAGTCTGAGCTCCATTCACGACCACATTAACCACTGTGATGCTTGCTTGTGATGTGGTATCTAAGTTGTGTTCGTAGAATATTATTATATTCAAATGTTGTGGTTTGAGGGGTTAGCTAATATCTCTGAATAATCTCCATTGGTTTGCTGTGTACAGTAAAGTTAGTAATCCCTGACCAAGGGAGGAAGTTGTGCTTTAATATAGAGCTTTAATAACCCCTAATAGGATTAAATGCTTTTGCTTTTGAATCTAGTGATCTTGGAGAGGGTACAGCAGGATTCAGTCGTATGCTGGGCCTGAAAGGGTTAAAACAGAAGTCTGTTGAATCCCTACACTGCAGAAGGAGGCCATTCTGCCCATTACATCTACACTGACCCTCCGAAAGAGCAAGCTACCTAAGCCCACTCTCCCACCCTATTTCCGTAACCCCTAACGCCACGTAACCTTTGGACACTAAGGGGCAATTTCTCATGGACAGCCCACCTAACCTGCACACCTTTGGACTGTGGGAGGAAACCGGAGCACCCGGAGGAAACCCACGGGGACACGGGGAGAACGTGCAGACTCTGCACAGACAGTGACCCAAGCCGGGAATCGGGGGAGGTGATGGTGATCACCCTCGGCAGAAACGGAAAATCCACCGGCAGAATGTCGGCTGGGCAATCCCACCATCAGTATGCATTCCCTCGAGGTTGAACGGTGATCTGATCGAAGTGTTTAAAAGGATTCAACAGGGGAGGCAGAGAGAAACTATTTCTTCCAATGTGGAAATCCACAGGGTGGCGGGGGCAAAGATCTTCAAATCAGAGCTGGGGTAATTCAGGGGTGTAATTGGAGAAGCACTTTCCCACAGAATGGGTGGTGGAAACCTGGAACTCGCTCCTCCAAAGCCTGTAGTTGCTGGGGGGGGGGAGGGGGGGGGGCAACCTGCCCAAGCTGGGACCATCCCAAGATGCCGGTTCCCTTCCTGGCCGGATTTTATTGGTGGATTTTAACCAGCCCCCCCCCCCCCCCCCCCGTCCCTCAGTTGGAGCTCTGCGCCCCAAGGGGAGATCAATCAGGTGGTTCCCTTGGCTCTCGTGGGGGTTACAACAGCAAGAACAGTATAGGAAATGGTGCAAGGTGAGTAGGTGGGACTGAGGCACAGATCAGAGATGCTCCATTTGGCAGGACTGGTTTGAAAGGTGAAACGGCTTCCGTAATGCTACGTAATCCCTTTACAGAGGGTCAGGATTTGGCTTTAGCAAGTGCATCAACTCTTGCCTTCATTACGGTTTGATTTGGATAACCTGCCTACGACGAATTGAGAATGTTAAACTTCCCAAAATCTTCCTTGAGGTCCCTTTTAATGCACGGCGTATCTGGCTTTCTGCCTGCTCGGTGGCGAGGAGAGTGAGATACCCTCAACAGGGCAGGAAGATCCCAGATCCTCGGCCTATGCTGATCGAATTGCTGCAGTATGTCTCCACAGATCACCACGGTATCCTTGGCTTGCTTGTTGAGGCAAAGATGTGAGGGCTCCTGCTCTTAATCATGACCAGGTTTCCCTTAACTGTCTGCTCACAATGAAACTGGCATTTACATAGCCCCTTTAACAAAGCTGAACAAGGCTGTGACATTACGGTTCATCCAGGGGAGTCCGGGTTACATAGAAGCATACATAGAAAATAGAAGCAGGAGGAGGCCATTTGGCCCTTTGAGCCTTCTCTGTCATTCATTAAGATCATGGTTAATCATCAAGTTCAATACCTGACCCCCCCCTCCCCCTCCCCCTCCCCCTCCCCCTCCCCCCCCCCCCCCCCCCCCTCCGAATCCCTTGATCCCTTTAGCTCCAAGAGCTATACAGTATCTAAATCCTTCTTGAAATTACACAATGGTTTGGCCTCAATTACTTTCTGTGGTAGCGAATTTCACAGATTCACCACCCTCTGGGTGATGGGATTTCTCCTTACCTCAGCCCTAAAAGGTTTACCCCTGATCCTCGAACCATGACTCTAGTTCTGGTCTCCCCCACCATCAGAATCATTCTTTCTGGAGCGGCGCAGTGGTTAGCACTGGGACTGCGGCGCTGAGGACCCGGGTTCGACCCCGGCTCTGGGTCACTGTCCGTGTGGAGTTTGCACGTTCTCCCCGTGTTTGCGTGGGTTTCACCCCCACAACCCAAAAAGATGTGCAGGGTAGGTGGATTGGCCACGCTAAATTGCCCCTTAATTGGAAAAAAAATAATTGTAAACTCTAAATTTATTTTTTAAAAGGAACATTCTTTCTGAATCTACCCTGTCTAACCCTGTTAGAATTTTGTAAGTTTCTATGAGATCCCCTCTCACTCTTCTAAACTCCAATGAATATAATCCTAACTAATTTAGTGTCTCCTCATATGACACCCCCGCTACCTCAGGAATCAGCCTGGTAAACCTTCGCTGCACTCCCTCCATAGCAAGAACATCCTTCCTCAGATAAGGACACCAAAACCGCACACAATACTCCAGCTGTGGCCTCACCAATGCCCTATACAATTGCAGTAAAACATCCCTATTCCTATACTCAAATCCTTTCACTATGAAAGCCAACATACCATTTTGCCTTCTTTACTGCCTGCTGTACCTGCGCGCATTCTTTCAGCGACTGATGCACAAGGACACCAAGGTCTCGCTCAGTTTACACCTCTCTCAATTTACACCCATTCAAATAATAATCTGCCTTCCTATTTTTGCTACTAAAATGGATAACCTCACATTTATCCACATTATACTGCATCTGCCATGCATGTGCCCACTCACTCAGCCTGTCCAAATCCCGCTGAAGCATCTCTGTAGCATCTGCAAATTTGGAGATAACACATTTAGATCTCTCATCCAAATCATTAATATATACTGTGAGCAGTTGGGGTCCTAGCACAGATCCATGCTGTACCCCACTAATCACTGCCTGTCAATTGGAAAAAGACCCATTTATTCCAACATTTTGCTTCCTGTCTGCTAGCCAGCTTTCTATTCATCGCGATGCACTACCTGCAATCCCACGCGCTGGAACTTTACATAGAAATCTGCTATCTGAGACCTTTACGAAAGTCTTCTGAAAGTCTAATTAAACCACATCCACCGGTTCTCACCGGTTCTCGCTTTCCGTGCACGTTGGGGCTGTTTAGCACAGGGCTAAATCGCTGGCTTTGAAAGCAGACCAAGGCAGGCCAGCAGCACGGTTCGATTCCCGTATCAGCCTCCCTGAACAGGCGCCAGAATGTGGCGACTAGGGGCTTTTCACAGTAACTTCATTTGAAGCCGACTTGTGGCAATAAGCGATTTTCATTTCATTGTAGTCTGGAGCTATGGTAGAGATTACAGCATCCAGGAACCTCTCCCATTCTTAACGAACCTCCATTGGCATTTCTTGGAAGAATTTGAAGGTTGATACCCAACCTGTTTGGCTGTGCTATGAACACACCTACCTTGGTCATCAAGTCCTGGAGTGGGATTTGAACCCAGAATATCTGACTCAGAGGCAGGGACGTTAAACCACTGCGTCACATGACCTTCAGTGCAAGGGTGTCATTAGACACAAATTTAAAAATAATTAAATTTAGAGTACCCAATTATCTATTTGCCAATTAGGGGGCAATTTTGCGTGGCCAATCCACCTAACTTGCACGTCTTTGGGTTGTGGGCATGAAACCCACGCAGATACGGGGAGAATGTGCAAACTCCACACGGACAGTGACCCAGGGCCAGGTTTCGAACCCGGATCCTCAGCGCCGCATTCCCAGTGCTAACCACTGTGCCACGCGCCGCCCCATCAGACACAAATTTGACACAAAACCACTTTATTTATTTATTTTTATAAATTTAGAGTACCCAATTCATTTTTCCAATTAAGGGGCAATTTAGCATGTTCAATCCACCTAGCTTGCACATTTTCTGGATTGTGGGGGCGAAACCCACGCAAACACGGGGGGGGATGTGCAAACTCCACACGGACATTGACCCAGAGCCGGGATCGAACCTGAGACCTCGGCGCCGTGAGGCTGCAGTGCTAACCCACTGCGCCATCGTGCTGCCCACATAACCACTTTAAGGGATGTTGAGGCAGGTGGACTTTGGACAGTGGGGAGGTTATAAGGAGCTCTGTAGGTGGATGGGTGTCCATTTGAGAGAGCAGAGGGTTAACATCTGTAAAGAAGGGCAGATAGGTTTAGGGAGGGGATTCCAGAGCTCAGGGACCCAGGCGGCTGAAGGCGCAGCGGCAAATGGTGGAGCCATTGACCGGGAATGCTTAAGAGGCTGGAATTGGAGGAGCGCCGAGATGCCTGGGAGCTGGAGGAGGCTGTGGAGATAGGAAAGGTGCAAGGCTGTGGAGAGGTTTCAACACAAGGATGAAAACTTTTAAATTGGGAGATGCTTCACCTGGCAGTTAATCTGAGGTGCACTGGCCACCTGAATAAACTGGTGGGGAACTCCCAACTCAAGTGGATCTGTACCCCTGCAAGAGTCAGCATGTATTGCAGAGAATGGGGGACGTCTTTCAGCATCATTAAGTTATGTCATGGTACCAGTTACTCATTAAGCGAAGCACACATGATTAAGACGTGTATTTTTCCAGCATTTTCAATTTGGAGTATTTATTTATCTTCACTGGGATTGTTTTTTTTTAAGTGGTGTCAAATCTTGTGGATCATCAACACTGGCAGTGAATCAAAATCAAAACCTTGTGTTTCTGGAGCACCTTTTCAGAATCTCAAGACGTCTTAAAATGCTTCACAGATAATTCAGTTCTTTTGAAAAGTAGTTGCTGTTGCACTATGGGAAACATAGAACAGTACAGCACAGAACAGGCCCTTCGGCCCTCGATGTGCCGAGCAATGATCACCCTACTCAAGCCCACGTATCCACCCTATACCAGTAACCCCTCCCCCATTAACCTTACTTTGACACTAAGGGCAATTTAGCATGGCCAATCCACCTAACCCGCACATCTTTGGACTGTGGGAGGAAACCGGAGCACCCGGAGGAAACCCACGCACACACGGGGAGGACGTGCAGACTCCGCACAGACAGTGACCCAGCCGGGAATTGAACCTGGGACCCTGGAGCTGTGAAGCATTTATGCTAACCACCATGCTACAGTGCTGCCCCATGACCTAGCAGTCAATTTATGCAGAGCAAGCTCCCGCTAACAACAATGAAATAACGGCCGCACAATCTGCTTGAGATGTTAGATGAGGGGTGACTATTAGGCCTGAACTCCTCTGGCTATTTTTTTGCAATAGCGCGTGGCTGGGGTGGGTGTCCATTTGAGAGAGCAGAGGGTTAACATCTGAAAGACAGCACCTCCAATTCCAGCGTCAGTTAAAATACTTGTACCCAAGCTCTGGGCGGATCTCGAAGTCACAAACTTCTGACTCAGAGGTGGCCGACTGAGACGTTAACATTTTGCTGTATTTAGAACATAGAACATACAGTGCAGAAGGAGGCCATTCGGCCCATCGAGTCTGCACCGACCCACATTAAGCCCTTACTTCCACCCTATCCCCGTAACCCAATAACCCCTCCTAATCTTTTTGGACACGAAGGGCAACTTAGCATGGCCAATCCACCTAACCTGCACATCTTTGTTTCAAACACGAGCTTTCGGAGCACTGCTCCTTCCTCAGGATGTATCAGGGTTCACCTGAGGAAGGAGCAGTGCTCCGAAAGCTCGTGTTTGAAACAAACCTGTTGGACTTTAACCTGGTGTTGTAAGACTTCTTACTGTGCTCACCCCAGTCCAACGCCGACATCTCCACATCATGCACATCTTTGGACTGTGGGAGGAAACCGGAGCACCTGGAGGAAACCCACGCCCACACGGGGAGAACATGCAGACTCCTCACAGACAGTGACCCAGCGGGGAATCGAACCTGGGACCCTGGCGCTGTGAAGCCACAATGCTAGCCACTTGTGCTACCGTGCTGCCCAATTGAGAACTGTTACATTTTACAAATCGCTGTAACACTGTTAACAACTTCAGGCAGAAGTCCCTTAACCCATATAGCCCCAATTATCTAACGGCATTCTCTTTGGTGCACCTCCATTAACCCTGAATCCCAACATAGGAACAGGAGGAGACCATTCAGCCCCTTGTGCGTGTTCTGTCATTTTGGTTCGATCGCGGCTGGCCTTAACCTCATCTATGCGCTTTGATTCCACAACTCTTCCCTCATCTCACAAATATACATTCACTGAAAATAGAACCCTGAGATTTATCAAATAATTAACATTTGATTGCTTCCTGTTTTATCGTCAGCAGGCATTTTATGTGCTGTGTTTTTAAACTCAAGGTTAATTACAAAGAACAAAGAACAATACAGCACAGGAATAGGCCCTTCGGCCCTCCAAGCCTGTACCAGTCATGATACCACCCTTGGCCAATACCCTCAGCACATCCTATTGCAGTATCCCTCTATACCCATCCGAGCCCACCAACGATTCTACTTTCTCAGAAGACTGAGGAAATTTGGCGTGTCAGCTACAACCATAAGACCATAAGACATAGGAGCGGAAGTAAGGCCATTCGGCCCATCGAGTCCACTCCACCATTCAATCATGGTTGATTTCAACTCCATTTACCCGCTCTCTCCCCATAGCCCTTAATTCCTCGAGAAATCAAGAATTTATCAATTTCTGTCTTAAACCCTCACCAACGTCAACAGATGAACCATAGAAAGCATTCTTTCTGGTTGTATCACAGCTTGGTATGGAGCCTGCTCTGCCCAAGACCGCAGGAAACCACAAAAGGTCGTGAATGTAGCCCAGTCCATCACGCAAACCAGCCTCCCATCCAGTGACTCTATCTATAATTCCCGCTGCCTCAGAAAGGCAGCCACCATAAGGACCCCATGCACCCTGGACATACTCTCTTCCACCTCTTTCCGTTAGTTTGAGGTCACGTACCAACCGACTCAAGAACAGCTTCTTCCCTACTGCCATCAGACTTTTGAATGGACCTGCCTCGTATTAAGTTGATCTTTTCTCTACACCTTGCTATAACTTTAACATTATATTCTGCAGTCTCTCCTTCCTTCCCTATGTACGGTATGCATTGTTTGTACAGCATGCAAGAAACAATACTTTTAACTGTATTCTAATACATGTGACAATAATAAATCAAATCAAATCAAAAATCCATGAATTTGTCGAGATGCCTTTTGAACGCCGTTAATGTATCGGCTTCCACAACCTCTCCTGGCAACGCGTTCCAGGCACTCACCACCCTCTGCGTGAAAAACCTGCCTCGCACATCTCCTCTAAAACCTATGCCCCCTGGTGACTGACCCTTCCACCCTGGGAAAGGTGGAAAGGTGACTGACCCTTCCACTCTGTCCATGCCCCTCATAAACTTGTAAAAATCATTAAATTTTTAATTCCAGATATTTTATTGAGCTTGAATTCCACAATCTGCTGTGGTGGGATTTGAACCTGTGTTGCTGCTGATCATTGCCCTGGATTACTAGTCCAGCAACAATCTCACTCCGCCACTGCCTCCACTAGAGATGGGTGTGAGATTGCACATTCTCCCCTGTGTGTGCGAAGGCCTCATCCTCACAACCCAAAAATATGGGCAGGGTAGGTGAATTAGCCACGCTATATTGCCCCTTAATTGGTAAAAAAAAAAAGAATTGCGTGCTCCAAATTTATTTTAAAAATAAATAAATAAAACAGATGGGGATGAGAACTTTTGACCCATTGTTGTCTTATGGACCCTGAGTTTAATTTTAATCTGGGTGCGGTTCAGTCCAGACAAGGGAAAGTGAGAGACGGGTTAAAAGATACTGAAACTGCAATTGCAATGCTTAAGAAATTGCGCAGGACTCCATCATGCAACCTCAGTCAAATGTTGTTTGTGCCTCATATTAGGGGAGGGGATGGTCAGGGATAATGGAGATGCACCAAAGGGGACACTAGATATTGGGTTGGATGGGCCAAGGGACTTCTGCTTGAAGCACTGCTATAGCGATTTGTCGAATGTGAAAATTCTCAATCCAGCTATGAGCGAAACGTGAATCACCGCCGGCAGTCTTACGACATCTCAGAACAGAATTCCATTCAAGGTTTTGGGCAAGAGGTGCAGTCATTTTGTTACACGGGGTGTGTGGAAGTGACTTGGAACTTGCTGCTTAAGAGGTATTATTTTCGAAAGGAGATTGGATCGGCACCAGAGGGAAATAATAATAATAATAATCACTTATTCTCACAAGTAGACTTAAACTTGTAGGGTCGGGCTATGGGGGAACAGGGTGAGGGAGCGTGACTGACTGGGCTGTTCTACTGAGAACCAGCATGGATTTGATGGGCTGAAGGGCCTTTCTTCTGCCCTAAATGACATGATGGCTCCATTGAAGTGGCTGAATATCTACCGATAGAAATGCGCTGTGGGTGCGGGGGGGAGGGGGCGGTGGTGGTAGTGGAAGGTGGGGGGGGGGGGGAGGTCGCCGTTGGCGCAACCGGAAGATCCCGTCAGCGGGAAAGTCCAAAAAATGTCGGCCAACGTTTGAGGTCGACGACCATCCATCAGAAAGCAAGAAGTTCTATTTAAGGTCATTAATCTTAAACGTCAACTCTGTTTCCCTCTTCACAGAGGCTGCCAGCCCTGCTGAGTATATCCAACATTTTCTGTTTTTTAATCGTCTCTCAATTGATGTTAAACCGACTGGCGTAGACACTCCCTGAGCAGTTCCTTCCCCAATCTCCTTAGTGTCCTGTGTTACTGACAGTTGAGCCGGTAATAATGTCAGACAGGTGACCAAAAACATAATCAAAAACATGGCCAAAAGTGGTGGTTTTGGGTGGCAATGGTTAGCACTGCTGCCTCAATGCGCTGAGGACCCGGGTTCAATCCCGGCCTCGGGTCACTGTCCTGGTGGAGTTTGCACATTCTCCCCTTGTCCGTGTGGGTCTCACCCCCCACAACCCAAAGATGTTAAGGTGGCACAGTGGTTAGTGTTGTGTTATGTACTCTGGGATAACACATGCTGCAACTCGATGGAGCTTTGACCAAAAGATACTCCAGACTTTGAAGTGGATTCAATGTGATTTATTGAACCATTCGCACAGTTCTCTATGAGTTCGACTCACCTGCTGATCTTGCTACAGTAACTCAGTCTAACTAACCAGTCTGCTCTAAGCCATGTGGTGGGTGTGATGCTTCTGATCTGCCCCTGTCCTACTCTCTAAGTGTTGCCTGTGGAAAGAGACAGAGCCTGTGTGCCCTGTCCATATATATGGGTTGTGTAATGCCCCTTGTGGTAGTGTCACCTCTGGGTCTCTTGGCTGCCCATTGGTCATGTCCTATTCTATGTGTTCATTAGCTGTATGTCTGCATGTCATGACGTCTCTGGTGCTCCCTCTAGTGTTCACTTAGTCGTAGTGTATTTACATTCACCCCTTGCGTATTTACAGTGATGCATATCACCACAGTTAGCACTGTTGCTTCATAGCACCAGGGACCCAGGTTCGATTTCCGGCTTGGGGTCACTGTCTGTGCGGAGTCTGCACGTTCTCCTCGTTGGTCTGCGTGGGTTTCCTCCGGGTGCTCCGGTTTCCTCCCACAGTCCAAAGATGTGCGGGTTAAGTGGATTGACCATGATAAATTGCCCCTTAGTGTCCAAAAAGGTTAGGTGGGGTTACTGGGTTTCGGGGATAGGGTGGACGTGTGGGCTTAAGTAGGGCACTCTTTCCAAGGGCCGGTGCAGACTCGATGGGCCAAATGGCCCCCTTCTGCACTGTAAATTCTCTGATGTGCAGCGTAGATGGATTGGCCACACTAAATTGCCCTCTAATTGGGAAAAAATAATTGGGCACTCTAAATTTATTTTTTTTAGGAAGTGGGGGTCTTTAATGGAGGAAAGAGAGCCGGAGAGGGAATCTCGGAAGTTAGGGTCCGGACAACGGTGGAGTCAAGGCCCCACAAGAGATTTAAATTGGCCTTGCTCAAAATGCCAGCATTAGACGAATGCAGAGACTTGGGAGGGATGCAGTGTTGGAGTTAGGGCGAGGATCGGAGAAGCATTGAACGCAAGGCCAAGGCTCGCATTAATTACTGGTACTAAGCATCAATCCACAATAACGATTAAAAGTGACTTCCTTGCTATTACCATCAAAAGGAATGTCAGGACAGGCCATCAGGACCAGGCGCCCTCGGGAACCTCGGGAAGCGTGAGAATTTGACTGCGGCAGGGTTGAAGTGCCAGAGCCCATATTAAAAGATTAAAAACTTTGCGCAGAGCAAAGTAATCGGGGCACCTGGTTTCGATTACTGTACAGAGCCAGGGCAGGTGGGGAGCATGTTTTATTTCTTAGCACACTGGGCTAAATCGCTGGCTTTTAAAGCAGACCAGGCCAGGCCAGCAGCACGGTTCAATTCCCGCACCAGCCTCCCCGAACAGGCGCCGGAACGTGGCGACTAGGGGCTTTTCACAGTAACGTCATTTGAAGCCGACTTGCGGCAATTAGCAATTTTCATTTCATTTCATTTCTTCACTCTGGGCAGTTTCAAGTGCGCCTTTCCAGAAATAGTTCAGGAAGTGTTCTCTCAAAGGAGGGAGATTGGCTACTGCAGAATTAAAGCAATGTGTGCGAATGAGAGCTGCTCTGGGTTTTCCAGCTCCCTGTCATCGAATATAGATGTTTTCTTGCCAGCAATTGCAAACAGAAATGGCTGCAAGTGCCTTGATGGCTCTGCGGTTTTAAACGTGTCACACAGCTTTGGAAGGAGGAATGGCCCAGCCGCAGAGCCCTGCAGGAGCTGCTGAGCTTAGCGGGGCATTAAGGAGGGGGTGGGGGGGGGGGGGGGGGGGCACGAGGATTGATGGTGGGGCAGAGATATGGTGGAGGGCAGAGGGGGCTGGAAGAGGGAAGGATTTAACCAGTGCTGCCCGCTCCTTTAAGTGCGTGCAGCGTCAGATTGACAGCAGGGTTGGGCAATGCTGTGATGCACCCAGTGGTCAACCAGCCGGCATGATCGCAACGCCACATGGGTGACCAGCACCTTCAGGAGAGCAACGTAGAAGAGGGGAGCAAGTCATTGAGAGAAAATAAAGATCTTGATGTGGAAACAGGATGGTACAGATGGACTCATCATGTAACCAACTCATTGATCATGCGGGAAATGGCATTCACAAAGACAATTTATTGCTCAACCCCAGAAGTTTCAAAGTGCCTAGCAACCAGCAAAGTGCTTTTTCAAGAGTAGGAAATGCAATTTGTGCACAGCAAGCTCCCACAAGCAGCGATGTGGTCGTGTCCAGGTAACCGGTTTTCAATGATGTTGGCTGGGGGATAGATCTTGGAGTCAGGGAGAGCACCAGCCTCTCATCTAAACAATAGCACCTCCAACAGGACTCTCTCAGTACTGCACTGGGGATTTGGTCTGAATTTCTAGCTCGTGCCTCTGGAGTGGGGGCTGCAAACCCACACCCATTTGGCCCAGGGGTGAGAGCGCTTCCCACTGAACCATTGCTGGTCTCCAATGACAGCCCCTTCCTCAGAGGACAAGGTCAGTTAGGAACTTGCTCATCTGATTTGATGTTTTTACAATTAATTTCCGGGATGTGGGCGTCGCTGGTTAGGCCCAGCATTTATTGCCCATCCCTAGTTGCCCTTCAGGTGGTGAGCTGCGTTCTTGAACGTCACAATCCTTCAGGTGTAGGTACACCCACAGTGCTGTTAGGGTAGGGAGCTCCAGGCTTTTGCCCCAACGACAGTGAAGGAACGGCCGATATATTTCCAAGTCAAGCTGGTGAGTGACTTGGAGGGGAACCTCCAGGTGATGGGGTATCTGCTGCTCTTGTCTATCTAGATGGTAGTAGTCGTGGGTTTGGAAGGTGCATTCTAAGGAATCTTAGTGAGTTGCTGCAGTGCACCTTGTAGACGGTACACACGGCTGCCACTGTTCATCGGTGGTGGAGGGTTTGAACGTTTGTGGAAGGAGGAGCAATCGAGCAGGCCTGGTAGGTGTCGAGCTTCTTGAGTGTTGTTGGAGCTGCACTCATCCAGGCAAGTGGAGAATATTTCATCACACTCCTGACTTGTGTCTAGTAGATGGTGGACAGGCTTTGGGGGGTCAGGAGGTGAGTTACTCGCCGTAGGATTCCTAGCCTTTGACCTGCCCTGGTAGCCACAGTATTAATGTGGCTAGTCCAGTTCAGTTTCTGATCAATGGTAACCCCCAGGATGTTGATAGTGGGGGATTTAGCGATGGTAATGCCATTGAATGTCAAGGGGCGATGGCTAGATCCTCTCTTGTAGGAGATGGTCATTGCCTGGCACTTGTGTGGCGCAAATGTAACTTGCCACTTGTCAGCCCAAGCCTGGATATTGCTGCATTTGGACATGGACTGCTTCATTATCTGAGGAGTCGCGAATGATTGCATATTTTTTTGTGGCATTGTACTTACTGTGGGGTGAGTAAGAAACACGGGTGCAAGATACAGCACCATTGTTGCCCTGCGTGACTCCATTCACCTATTACCCCTGTTTTACCTGACCTACATTAGCTTATGGCCAGGCAACATTTTCGTTTAAAAATTGCCGTACTTGTTTTCAAATCCGTCCATGTCCTCGGCCCACCCTATCTCCTCTCTCCCCACAATCCTCCCTGATCTCTGCGCTCCTCTAATTCTGGCCCTGTGGGCATCCACCATCGTTCCGCCATTGGTGACTGTCCATAGACCTCCCCCACCCACTCCCTGCCAACCCCCCCCCCCCCCCCCCCCCCCTCCCCCCACACCACCCTCCACCCAAAACCTCTCGGCCTCTCCACCCACTCTCCTCCTTTAAGTCGCTCCTTAAAACTTAACCCTTTGACCAAGATTTTGGTCACCTGACCATCACCTGACATGGCTTGTTGTCATGTGAAGCGCCTTTGGGGTGTTTTATCATGTTAAATATAAGCTTTCGCTTTTAATAAGGATGGTTCAGCTAAGTGTTTCCACGTCGCAGACCCATAGTTTAAACCCGATGACAACTGAACCCCTTCCTTTGACGGGCTCACGCAAAGGCGCATTGCCTTGTTCCCAGGTTTAGATTTTCATCCGGGAGTAGGTGCTTGCGAAATGCAGCTGGTGGGCAGGCCAAGTGGAGGACAGAGAGCCTTGGACAGTCTGGGTGGGGTACACACTGGCAAGGTACAGGATCCCTGTGGAAGGACAGCCCATGCTGCCAAGGTGTCAGGCGAGAGGAGTCTTGCACTAATATAGAAGCTTTCACAATCCCAGGACCCCCCCCCCCCGTGATGCACTTTACAACCAATGACGTATATTTGAAGTGGCTTAATGAGTGAGAGATTGAAATCCATGCCGTGCGAAAATGCAGTGATACATTTTGATTTGAAAGCGTGGGGACCTCTGACAGGATGGCGATTTCCCAGAATATCTTCATTCCTAACAACCCCCAGAGTGATGGAAATAAAGTGGTGTTAAATTCTGAAATTGCATTTCCATACACAATATTCCAGTTGGCAGTGCTGATTGGTTCTATCACCGATAGGCTGGTTACACTGTTGTCAGGTCAGTTCTCCCACTGATGGTTAAGCCCTGCGGACAGAGTAATAGGTAGTCCCAGGGTCTGTCTTATTCGACCCACACTGTGGGTCCTGCTATAGGCTTGACCAACACAGGCACAGTCAGTGTCATTCAGGGGCATGATCAGTCTTGGGACAGTCAGTGCCGCGTCAGTTCTGTTGCTAAGGTGATCAAAACGGGTATTAGGACCAGAGAATCCAGAGATCTGCTTTCACTTAATTTCACTTTAACACAGCAAGCCGATGATCAGAACGTAGCACGTGCTCATCCCCTAGAGCTAGGTGGTTGTGAGTTCAAAATCCCACTCCTCTTAGGCAGAAGATGAAGGGCGGGATTCTTCGGTGGGTAACTCCGGCGGGAAGGAGTGGCGTGAACCACTCTGGGTGCGGAATCCTCCGCACCTTCAGGGGCTAGGCCGGCGGCGGAGTGGTTTGTGCAGCGCCGGCTGGCGAGGAAGAGGCTGGGCGCCACGGAAACCGGCCCCGAAGGGCATCCGCCGGCTGGCGTGAGCTGGCACATGCACGGGAGCGCCAGCGTGTACTGGCGTTATCCCAGCGCATGCGCAGTGGGGTTCATCTCTGCGCCGGCCATCGCAGATCGGTACACCAGCCAGCGCTGAGGAATAGAGTGCCCCCACGGCACAGGCCCGCCCGCGGATCGGTGGGCTCCGATCGTGGGCCAGGCCACCATGGCGGCACCCCCCAGGGCCGGATCCCCCCGAGGACCCCGGAGGCCGCCCGCGGTGCCAGGCACCGCCGGCAAATACCTGTCGTAACATATGCCGGCGGGACCCGCCGAAAACGGGCGGCCACTCGGCCCATCGCTGGCCGACCAGCGCGGCGCGATTCCCGCCCCCGCCAAATCCCCGGCTCCAGAGAATTCGGCAGCCGGCGGGGGCGGGATTCACGCCCCACCCCCACCCCCACACCCCCCTGGCAATTCTCCGACCCGGCGGGGGGGTCGGAGAATCCCATCCGTAGTCTCTCATTCCGAGGATCATAGAATCCCGACGATACAGAAGGAGGCCGTTTGTCCCATCGAGTCTGGGCCAACCCTCCAAAAGAGCACTCTACCTAGGCCCACTCCCCTGTCTATCCCCATAACCCCACCTAACCGTGCCCCTGTGGACACGAAGGGACAATTTAGCACAGCCAACGCATCTAACCTGCACATCTTTGTGAATGTGGGAGGAAACTCCAGAGCATTCGGAGGAAACCCACACAGACCGTCACCCAAAGCAGTCCACGCTCACACCTTGATCCTAAAGATCCCAGGAACACTATTCAATGAAGAGCAGGGAAGTTCTAATATTAAATGAAAACAGAAAACGGTGAAAGCGCTCTGTGGGTCTGGCAGCATCTATGGAGACAGAAACCAGGGGCGGGATTCTCCGACCCCCCCGCCGATAATTTTCCGACCCCCCGCCGGGGGCTGAAGTCCCGCTGGTTCTTTGCCAGTCCCTATGGCGTAGATCAGACTAGGCCCCTTACCAGCGGGCTCCGGGGTCCGGGGGGGGGTGCGGAGCGATCTGGCCCCGGGGGGTGCCCCCATGGTGGCCTGGCCCGCGATCGGGGCCCACCGATCCGCGGGCGGGCCTGTGCCGTGGGGGCCACTCTTTTCCTACGCGTCGGCCGGATCAGCCTCCGTGATGACCGATGGCCGACGCGTGTGTGAACCCCCCCTGCGCATGCGCGGGGATGACGTCAGCAGCTGCTGACGCTCCCGTGCATGCACGGACCCGCGGCGGCCGGCGGAGGATCTTTGGCCCCGGCTGGCGCGGCCCCAAAGGCCTTCCACGCCAGCCGGCGGGGCGCAAACCACTCCGGCGCCGGCCTAGCCACTGCTCCGCACCTTTGGGGCGGGCCGACGCCAGAGTGGTTCACGCCATTCCATCCCGCACGGACCTCCCGCCCCGCCGGGTAGGGGAAAGTCCCCCCCTCAAGTTTCTAATATAGGTGCCTCAGCCAACATGGCTGAATAAGGATGATCCAATTGCAGTGCTATTTGTGGGATCTTGCTGTGCACACATGGTTTGTCATGTTTCCTAAATTGCAACAGTGACTGCACAGTAAAGTATTCTGTTGTTGGCAAAGCGTTTTGGAGAATCCTGAGGCTATGAAAAGCGCAATAGAAATATAAATTCTTTCTTTATGTCCGCTTTGCAGGTCTGGAGTCAACATGGAAAGTCTCCATGCTCTCACAGTCCGAGCCACTTACTGAACTGATGTTGAATTGACATGGTGTAGCGTCTATGTGTGCATGTGTGTCTGGGCATTTATGTGCTTTTGTGTGCGTTTGTGTGTGTGTTTATGTGTCTCTGTATGTGTGATTATGTGTATTTGTGTGTGTCTGTGTGTGTGTGTCTGTGTGTGTGTGCCCGTGTGTGTGTTTGTCTGTCTCTGTGTGTGGGCTTATATGTGTCTGTGTGTGTGTGTGTTTGTGTGTTTCTGTCTGTGAGTTTGTGTGTGTCTGTGTGTGTCTGTGCGTCTATGTGTTTGTGTATTTGTATTGTCTGTTATGTTTGTGCCTTTGTTTCTGTGTATGTCTCTGTGTCTGTGTTTGCGTGTCTGTGTGTGTGTGTCTGTTTGTGTGTCTCTGTATGTGTGTTTGTGTATTTGTCTATGTTTTGTCTGTTATGTTTGTTTCTGTGTGTGCCTTTGTGTCTTTGTCTGTGTGTCAGTCCGTGTATGTATTTTTCTGTATGTGCTTTTGTATGCATGTGTGTCACTTTTGTGTGTGTGTGCATGTGTGTTTCTATGACTGATATGTCATAGTGTTGTGGTTCTGTTAGGTGGCTACCCGTGCAGATTTAAAATTTGAATTCAGTTTGCAATTAAAATCTGGTGTCAGGCAGGAGATGCCATGAAGCCGCTTGTTTGTTTGTTGTTTACAGCACAGAAGGCAGCCATTCAGTGTCTGTTGCGCTCTGCCCCCTGATTTGTCCTCCCAGACGAGCAACCTGGCTAGTCCCATTCCCCAGCCCCGTCTCCGTAGCCCTCTAAATTCATCACTTTCAAAGATACATCCAACTCTCTTTTGAAACCTCCTGTGGAATCCACCTCCATCATTCTCCAAGGCAGCGCATTCCAAACCCCAACAACTCTCAGAGTAAAGAGGTTTCTCCTCATCTCACTCCCAGCTCTCTTGCTGACCATCTTGTGACCCCCTAGTCACTGACACACCAACGAGTGGAAACGGAACATCCTACTTTTACCCTGTCAATATTGTTCAGAATTTTGGACTCCTCAATAAGGTGGCCACTTAATCTTCTCTGCTCCAGGGAGAACAAGCCCAATTTCTCCAATCTTTCCTCATTCCTCATTCCTGGTATCATCCCAGTAAATCTCCCCTGCAATCTGGTGGATTGTTCAAGGAGCCAATGGGGCTAATCTGTGCCCCGATGGGAAAGGGCCTCCAACCGAACTTGGAAGTCCCCCCGATTCCATCAGGACTGATCTGTGGATTTAAAGAAACATTGCGCTCGAACTGAGCGTCTCGCTCGGCCAGTTCACAGGGAAGCTAAGATCGCTGGGGGTCTGGAGTCACATGTAGGTCAGACCGGGTAAGGACGGCAGATTTCCTTCACTGAAGGGCATTGATGAATCCGATGGGTTTTCCACAACAATCAGTGGTAGTTTTACGCTCACCGTTCTTGACACCCGATGCCAGATTTTATTCAGCAAATTATAGATTCTACCAGCTGCCAAGACGGGATTTGAACCCATGGCCCCCAGAGCGTTAGGCCGGGCCACTGGATTGCTGGCCCAGCAACGTTACTGTCTTCCTGTGGGCATCTTGCTCCCCGGCCCGATAGGGCGGGTTAACGTTAGGGCCTGACGCCATGGCGGCGGGGTCAAAGGGGATTAAGTGGCTGTCTTTTATTTTTTTCACCGCCTCTTAATCTTTCCTGGGCGGAAACCGGAACTAAAAATCAGGTCCGTTTTTTCTACGGTCTGCACCTCCCTACAGCACAAAGGGACAGATTTAAGGTGATTTGCAAAAGAAGCAGATGTGTGATGTGTGAGGAAAAAGCTTTTTCACACAGCGGGTGGTTAGGACCTGGAATGCGCGGCCTGGAGGTGTGGTGGAGGCAGGTTCAATCGCGCATTCAGGAGGGTGTTGGATGATTACTTGAATGGAAACAATGTGCAGGGGTACAGGAGAAAAGGCAGGGGAACGGCACTAAGACATGGTGCTCGTTTGGAGAGTTGGTGTGGACCCGATGGGCCTCATGGCCTCATTCCAACAATTCTATGATCTGGGCAGTAGTTGACAATTAGGAATTTCCTGAGTGATAGCAATTTAGCCTGTACCTGACCTCGGGAAAAGCCTATTTGGAACAGTTTGATTTTCTGGGTTTAAAGGCAGAGATCTGAAACATGGTCATGCCAATAAGCAATGGAATAATACAATATGGATAACGCTGTTGTGGTCTAGCCCTGATTTGTCCTCAGCACCATCACAAGATGTGTCAATTTGATGGTTATATTAGAAGCTTGGTTAGATTACAAAATACTGTCTGGTCCCCTTATTACACGTGGAGGCAATGGAGAAGGTGCAAATAAAAGATTAACTAGGGTAAAGTCAGAATCGCGAGGTTATACCTGTCAGGAGAGACTGAACAGGTTGGGCTGGGCTGTATTCCCTAGAAAAGAGAATGCTGTGGGGTTTAATTGATAAAGGTCTCTACGATTGTTTTTGAAAAAATTTTTTAAAATAAATTTAGAGTACCCAATTTTTTCTTTCCCAATTAAGGGGCAATTTAGCATGGCCAATCCGCCTAACCTGCACATCTTTGGGTTGTGGGGGAGAGGCCCACGCAGACACAGGGAGAATGTGTAAACTCCACATGAACAGTGACCCGGGGCCGGGATTGAACCCGGGTCCTCAGTGCCGTGAGGCAGCAGTGATAACCACTGCGCCACTGTGCCGCCCAGGTCTTTACGATTGTGAAGGGATTTGATAGGAAGGACGTAGAGAAGATGCTTATGGTCGTCCAACACCAGGGGGCAAAAATGGTTAATCCCAAATCCAATTGGGAATTCAGGGGGAATTCTCAGAGAATGGTTGAGTTGAATAACGTGGACACAAGGGGCGGGATTCTGCGTGAACCACTTCGTCGTCGGGCCGCACCTTCAGGGGCTAGGCCGGCGCCGGGGTGGTTTGCGCTGCGCCGGCCGGCGGGGATGGGGCTTGGCGTCACGCCAACCGGCGCCGAGGACGAGTTGGCGCATGCGCGGGAGCACCAGCGTGTCCTGGTGTCATCCCAGCGCATGCGCAGGGATGGTTCATCTCCGTGTCGACCATGGCGGAGGACCACAGCGGCCGACGGCGAATAATAGAGTGCCCCCACGGAACAGGCCTACCCGCAGACCGGTGGACCCCGATCGCGGGCCAGGCCACCGTGGGGGCACCTCCCGGGGCCAGACCCCCCCCCCCCCCCGAGGATGTCGGAGGCCGCCCGTGCCGCCAGGTCCTGCCGGTAAGTACCTACTTTAATTTACGCCGGTGGAACCGGCCTAAAACGGGCGGCCACTCGGCCCATCACGGGCCGTACAATCGGCAGTGGGATTCACACCGCCCTCTGGCGATTCTCCGACCCGGCCGGAGGGGGGGTGCGGGGGGGGGGGTAGCTGGATGAACACATTCTCTGTCCAAGAATCCCCACTGTTGTTCACCCTCTGGCTCAGTAGCCCCGCTCCGGATCTGGTTTTCCCATGGAACGTTTCCCGCGCAAATCCCTTTCCGCCGCAGAGGTGCAACCTTGCTCCAGACTCCTCCTGACAGACGTGCAGTGTAACTGTCGGTCCCGCGCAGCTTCAGTGCAGTTTGTCTGCAGCCTCGCGCAGCAGCCATGTCTGTTGGTCCCCTACCATCTGTCGCTCTCCACACTCCTCACCGTCACCCCCCTCTGATACATCCTGAGCTGCAGTCCCAGCCATTACACTGGTGTATACTGCTGTGAACAGCATTGGGACTGGTTTAGCACAGTGGGCCAAACACCTGGCTTGTAATGCAGAACGAGGCCAGCAGCACGGGTTCAATTCCCGTACCGGCCTCCCCGAACAGGCGCCGGAATGCGGCGACTAGGGGCTTTTCACAGTAACTTCGTTGAAGCCGACTTGTGACAATAAGCGATTATTATTATTAACTGGCTGCTTCATCAACACTACTGTACTTAATGACCTCCACCTTTGGAGATTAATACTCAGAAGATTCAGATGGTTTGCAAATGAACAGCAAATCTCATTAAAACTGGGAGAGAAGTCTGGTGAACTGCCTGTTGTTGATTCATGTGCGGAGGTTAAAAAATCTGTTACTGTAATTGGTTGGGTCTGTTGCCTGGAGCGAGTTCCATAAAGTTCCTGATGTGTGTGCGCGTACCATGACACACACTGGTTACTATCTGCTGCTTAAATCATTGCATTCGCCAATACCAAATAAACATAAAAGAGTTTGCATTTATATACTGCCTTTCATGACCTCAGGAGTGCTGAGCAGTTATTGAAGTACTTTTGAAGTGTCGTTGCTGTTGTAATGTAGGAGAAGCAGCAGGCAATTTGTGCACAGCAAGCTCCCACAAAGAGCAGGGGGTTAAATGGGCTGCTGCACTACTTTAGTGATGTTGATTGTAGGATGAATATTGGCCTCGGCAATGGGAGGATTCTTCTGCTCGGAACACATCTGAGAGGGCCTCCGTTTAATATCACGTCTATCTGCCCTGCCAGATGGACACATTGCAATCCTGGACCAGATCCCAGCAGTTGCTAGGATACCGGCCAGAATGGCGGCACGGTGGTGCAGTGGTTAGCACTGCTGCCTCACGGCGCCGAGGCCCCAGGTTCGATCCCGGCTCTGGGTCACTGTCCGTGCGGAGTTTGCACATTCCCCCCGTGTCTGTGTGGGTCTCACCCCCCACAACACAAAAAGATGTGCAGGCGATGTGGATTGGCCATGTTGAATATCCCCTTAATTGGAAGAAAAAGAATTGGATACCCTAAATGTCTTTTTAAAAGCCGCCCACTGCGAAAGGTTTAATGCCTTGGACATCCAAGCATCTGGAGAGGCTTGAACAAATTTGACGCAGTTACCATTTGAGTCAAGAATTTAAAGGTGTAGACAGCAGAGCTCTCACAAATCGCTGATGCAGGTATTTCTGTCAAGGTTCGCACCCTCTCCATCTCCAGGGTCTAGCAGCCACTGCTATAGGAAGAGCAAGGCCAGTGTCCAAAAAAGGGTAGGTGGGGTCACGGGAATAAGATGGAAGTGTGGGCTTGGGTAGGGTGGGCCGAATGGCCTCCTTCTGCACTCTAAATTCTATGATTGCTGTTTTTGGGATCTTGCTGTGTACAAATTGGCAGCCCATCCGACACCTCAAGACTAATTCTCTGGATGCAAAGTGCCTTGGGACATTCCCAGGGGAGTGTCAGATGCTATAGAAATGCAATTCCCTTTTCAATTTCTCATTTCCCGTCCGGATGTTGGGAGTAGGCTGGCCTTTCACAGTCGATTTGAGTCCCGGGGTTGTGTATCATTCGGACTTACCCAGACCTGGCTCTTTGTGGAGCAAGTTTGCAATGTGCAAGGGCCAAGGGTCAGGGGGGGGGGCATCTGCGTGGGAGCCCCTTGAATTAAAAATAGAAAATGCTGGAAACTCTCTGCAGGTCAGGCAACATCTGCAGAGAGAGAGAGAGAGAGGGGGGGGTAAACGATTTAGGTCATTGGAACTGGAAGATGTTAGAGGTGTGACAGAGTTGAAGTGCGTACGGCGCAGAGAGGGCAGTAAGGTTGGTTAACGTGTCTGTGCGGAGTCTGCACGTTCTCCCACGTGTCTGCGTGGGTTTCCTCCGGGTGCTCCTGTTTCCTCCCACAGTCCAAAGATGTGCGGGTTAGGTGAATTGGTCACGTTAGATTACACTTAGTGTCCAAAAATGTGAAGGTTAGGAGGAGTTACGTGGATAGGACGGGTGAGTGGGCCCAGGTAGGGTGCTCTTTCAGAGGGTCAGTGCAGACTCAATGGGCTGAATGGCCTCCTGCACTGTAGGGATTCTATGTTTCTATAGATTCTATTACACTTAGTAGAGATGTTTTGAGTTACGAAGATGACGATTGGGAGTTACACTAATTGGATAGTTCTTTGAAAGAGCTCACAGTGATACGTTGAGCTGAATGGTTTCTGTGCTGTAAGGTTTACCTTCTATTTCCAAATGGCGGACAGTTCCCATGTTTCATCATTCTTGGCCATGTCCTCCCTATTATTACAAACCAGCACCTAATCCAATTCTCTAACCGTGCTACTGTAGTGAGATCTGCTCCTGTAGGGCAGGATTCTTCATTGCCCAATGCCGAGATTGTAATCGGCGATCGGGCGGAGAATCGATTCCAACGCCGGTTTGATGCTGGTTTGCGAAACTCCGCCTCCTGCAAACCGCCATCATCGTGACGCGCGCCACGTGGGGGGTGGCCAGCGGTTGGGCTGTGGGGTCGCGGTCGCCAGGTTAGGTTTAGCGCACAGCCGGCACCATGTTGTACGGAGCGACCGGTGCAGACCGTCAGCCGTGCGCATGCTTGGCCCCGGACCCAGACGTCCCCCGGCCGGTTTCGGCGGCGGGTGTTTCAATCGCCGCCGGTGCTGTCCCCTCACCGGTACCAGAATCGGAAAGAACTACATTCATATGGCGCCTGCACTGACCCCAAGCTGGCCCCCGAAGTGCTTTACAGCCAATGAAGTAATTTTATAATAATAATCTTTATTGTCACAAGTAGACTACAATGAAGTTACTGTGAAAATCCCCCAGTCGCCACATTCCGGCGCCTGTTCGGGTACACAGAGGGAGAATTCAGAATGTCCAATTCACCCAACAAGCACGTCTTTCGGGACTTTTGGGAGGAAACCGGAGCACCCGGAGGAAACCCACGCAGACACGGGCAGAACGTGCAGACTCTGCACAGACCCAAGCTGGAAATCGAACCTGGTACCCATGGCACTGTGAAGCAACAGTGCCACCCGCTGTGCTACCATGGCACCCTTTTGAAGCGCGGTCACTGGTGTGATGCACAAAAGTTTGTGCACAGGAAGATCCCATAAGCAGCAAGGAGATAATGGCCAGATGGCATTGTGGTGTTGTTTGAGGGACCGTACATGGCAACAGCGGCTTTGCTTAAAGCGTTTTTAGTTTTTATGTGAACTATTTGGGGAAATCCTAGGAAACACGTGACCAGAAAATTCTTTCTATTTATTCGGCTCCCAGTCAGCGTGCGTTAGCTGTTTGTGGTGGGAGTGTGTGGTAGTCACCACTGATGTATATATTTAATATAGAGGATGTCGGTGTAGGTGTTTTGTGGTAAGACCCTGAACTACAGGTACGGGGCCAGTTCCCTGCCTGCTGGCTCCGCCCAGTAGGCGGAGTATAAATATGTGTGCTCCCCGTACAGCAGCCACTTTGCCAGCTGCTGTAGGAGGCCACACATCTTAGTGTAATAAAGCCTCGATCTCCAACTCTCCATCCAACTCTCGTCTTTGTGTAATTGATCGTGCATCAGAGTGTTTATCGGGGAAAGGACAGACCGCCTGTCTTCTATTTTGTACAGATGCACGTCAGGGATAAGCTGGGATAAGTTGCAATGTTTTAAAGACTGACTCACTGGCTTGTTTGTGGGTTGGGTGTGGGTCCTGTAAATAATATAATGCCTCCCTGCGTCTGGCTCACTTTCACACACTCGTTCCTCACCTCCCTCTCTCTGCCTTTCCTGCATTCTTTCCATCATTCACAGATCTCTCTGCACGCACCCTCTTTACACTTACATCCTGTTCGATCCTCAAGTTCTGCCTTTCATTCCCACGCACCCTTCTGCTGCTTTTCTCTGCCATTCCCGTGCTTCTATCACTTTATCCCTCTTGCGCACTCTTGTGCTATTCTTTGTGTACTTGTCTCTTGTGCTTCTCTCTCACACTCCTTTGTGCTATTTTGCTCTCTCTGTTTCTGTCTCTCCTGTCTCTCTCTCTCTCTTTCTCTATTTCTGTCTGTCTGTCTCTCTCTCACTCTCTTCTTTCTCTTTGTCTGTCTGTCTGTCTCTATCCCTTTGTCTCTCTCTCTCTCTGTCTCTCTCTGTGTCTGTCTGTCTATCTGTCTCTGTCTCTCTCTCTCTCTGTCTGTCTATCTGTCTCTGCCTCTCTCTCTATTTCTCTCTCTGTCTCTTTCTGTCTGTCACTCTCACTCTGTCTCTCTGCCTGTCTCTCTCTGTCTCTGTCTCTCTCTTTCTCGCTCTCTCTGTGTCTCTTGGTCTCTCTCTCTCTCTTTCTCTCTGTCTGTCTCTCTGTTTCTCTCGCTCTCTCTCTGTCTGTCTCTCTCTGTGTCTGTCTGTCTCTCTGTCTCGCTCTCTCGCTCTGTTTCTCTCTGTGTTTCTCACTCGCTCTCTCTGTTTCTCTCTCTCTTTATCTCTGTCTGTCTGTCTGTTTCTCTCTCTCTGTCTGTCTGTCTCTCTCTGTTTTTCTCTCTCTGTTTCTCTCTGTGTTTGTACCTGTATGTCTCTCTCTCTCCGTTTCTCTCTCTGTCTGTCTGTCTCTCTCTCGCTCTGTTTCTCTCTCTCTCTGTCTCTCTCTCTGTTTCTCTCTCTCTCTGTTTTTCTCTCTCTGTCTGTCTCCTCTC
Organism: Scyliorhinus canicula; assembly: GCF_902713615.1. Taxonomy (NCBI): domain Eukaryota; kingdom Metazoa; phylum Chordata; class Chondrichthyes; order Carcharhiniformes; family Scyliorhinidae; genus Scyliorhinus; species Scyliorhinus canicula. The sequence continues at coordinate 6,377,426 of NC_052168.1, read as the reverse complement.
TGTTTTTCTCTCTCTGTCTGTCTGTCTGTCTCTCTCTCTCTGTTTCTCTGTCTGTCTGTCTCTCTGTCTCTCTCTCTCTGTCTGTCTCTCTCGCTCTCTGTCTCTCTCTCTCTCTCTGTCTCTCTCTCTCTGTCTGTCTGTCTATCTCTCTCTCTCTCTCTCACTTTTATATCAGAAGCTTGTGGGTCAGCGGATCCCAGCTGAGAACAGAAATCCGGGTTTGACTCCAGTGCAGCGACCGAGGGAGTGCCGCATTGTCGGAGGCACCGACTCTCGCAAGGAGGGGTGAACTGTGGGCCTGTTCGCCTTCTCTGGTGGAGATGAGAGAAGGTGTGGCTCCTTTTAGAGAGGAGCGTGGGAGGTCGGTCCTGGCCAACCTTCGTCCCTCGACCACCATCGCCAAGGCAGATTCTCTGGCCGTTATCACATGGCTGTTTATGGGATCTGACTGTGCACAAACTGGCTGCCCGATTTTGTGTCTCAGAAGTGCCTCACTGGCTGCAAAATGCCTTGGGACCTCCCGCGGCTGTGAAAGGTGCTATTGAAATGCAGCCCTGATCTGGCTCTCGCATTTGCAGCATCTTCATTTCCCGTCAGTTTGCCTCATATCAGAATCAGTATGTATTTTGCTAAATCCCATCACCAGCCAATCACGTTTGTTATCCTCGTCACAATAATGGCAAGATCATTTTATGCAGATTTAAACAGTTTAACGTTTAATCTTTCCTCTGCTGAATGAACAGTATCTCCTGATAATTATACAGCGAGTAACCTTTACCCTGCTGAGTAACCAGTTAAACAATGTCATGGTTGGTTTAGTCTTAATAAAGACAGTAATTATCTGTGGGTTGAGGAACCTTGTTGTGCCCCCCCCTTGCTAATCTCGACCTGGGAGACCAGTTTATTGACGCACTCACTGCCTGACAGATAAGGAATGAAAACATAACCTGAAGGAGGCCCTTCAGCTTGTCCTGTAATTCAGTTTGATCATGGCTAGTCTGCATTTCAATCCGTGTTGTACCTGTCCTGGGAGTGTTTGGTGGGGACAGTGTAGAGGGAGCTTTACTCTGTATCTAACCCCGTGCTGTACCTGTCCTGGGAGTGTTTGATGTGGACAGTGTAGAGGGAGCTTTACTCTGTATCTAACCCCGTGCTGTACCTGTCCTGGGAGTGTTTGATGGGGACAGTGTAGAGGGAGCTTTACTCTGTATCTAACCCCGTGCCGTACCTGTCCTGGGAGAGTTTGATGTGGACGGTGTAGAGGGAGCTTTACTCTGTATCTAACCCCGTGCTGTACCTGTCCTGGGAGTGTTTGATGGGGACAGTGCAGAGGGAGCTTTACTCTGTATCTAACCCTGTACTGCAGCTGTCCTGGGAGTGTTTGATGGGGACAGTGTAGAGGAAGCTTTACTCTGTATCTAACTCCGTGCTGTACCTGTCCTGGGAGTGTTTGATGGGGACAGTGTAGAGGGAGCTTTACTCTGTATCTAACCCCGTGCTGTACCTGTCCTGGGTGTGTTTGATGTGGACAGTGTAGAGGGAGCTTTACTCTGTATCTAACACGGTGCTGTACCTGTCCTGGGAGTGTTTGATGGGGACAGTGCAGAGGGAGCTTTACTCTGTATCTAACCCCGTACTGTACCTGTCCTGGGAGTGTTTGATGGGGACAGTGCAGAGGGAGCTTTACTCTGTATCTAACCCTGTGCTGTATCTGTCCTGGGAGTGTTTGATGGGGACAGCGTAAAGGGAGCTTTACTCTGTATCTAACCCTGTACTGTACCTGTCCTGGGAGTGTTTGATGGGGACAGTGTAAAGGGAGCTTTACTCTGTATCTAACCCCGTGCTGTACCTGTCCTGGGAGTGTTTGATGGGGACAGTGCAGAGGGAGCTTTACTCTGTATCTAACCCCGTGCTGTACCTGTCCTGGGAGTGTTTGATGGGGACGGTGTAGAGGGATCTTTACTCTGTATCTAACCCCGTGCTGTACCTGTCCTGGGAGTGTTTGATGGGGACAGTGTAGAGGGAGCTTTACTCTGTATCTAACCCCGTGCTGTACCTGTCCTGGGAGTGTTTGATGGGGACAGTGTAGAGGGAGCTTTACTCTGTATCTAAGCCTGTGCTGTACCTGTCCTGGGAGTGTTTGATGGGGACAGTGTAGAGGGAGCTTTACTCTGTATCTAACCCCGTGTTCATAGGGGTTTCGGATGCTGTGCCCCTGTATTTGCTGACAATAATCTCCTAACCTCTCCCAGCTTCACCTACACACCTGACAATAAACGATTCCATTTTATCGGCCCAGCCTCCTGGATGTAAAAGCTCACACCCACCAGAACTGGGCAAGAATACTTGCATTTACATAGAGCCTGTCACAACCTCGGTATGTCCCAAATGGGCCTTCCAACCCACAAAGTACTTTTCGGAGGGTAGTCACTGTTCTCACGTATCAGTTGAGGCAGAGAATTCAGCCGCGGGATTTGATAAATGACCAGGTAGGTGATCTGTCTGATCTTGTCTTCGCCAAGATTGTGAAGTGGGATTCTCGCAATCAGGGCGGCCATCGCTCGAGGTTTAATGTGACCGACGGCACCTCACACTGTGCCGCCCTCTCTCAGTGCTGTGCGATGTGCTGGACTCCCTGGTCCTATGTCCCTCGGACTTGGAGGGGGGAGGAGTGTTAGCCACTGAGCTCAGCTGACAACTCTCCCCGCCCCCCTCCCGCCCCTGAAAGTGCCTCAGATTCACTTGAAGGAGGAACATTCTGAGCCATTGGTTTGCCAGGTATTCAGACCCAGGTCCCAGGAGGTACGCTCTGGGAGCTGAGTCTCCAGGCGCGACGTTCACGGCGTCAATAAAAGAAAAACACTGCAGATGCTGGAAATCTGAAATAAAGACAGAAAATGCAGGGACATCTCTGGCAGCCTGGCAGCTTCCAGGGAGAGAGACACAGAGTTAAAGTTTCCAGTCCAATGTGGCCACGTGGACTCGAAGCGTTACCTGTTTTTCTCTCTCACCGCAGGCGCTCCCAGACCCGCTGAAAGTTCCCGGTCCTTTTTTGTTGGTATTTCGCGACCTTGATCCGAACTTCCCTATTCGGCTGTGAGTAGCTGGCGGGACGATACAGAGCTCGGGAATGAGGGAGAGCCTTCGCACAGAATTCCCACCCTTCCTCCCTCATCCGTCCCTGCCCCTTTCCCTCACTGGGAGACTGAGCCCATGGGAGGGGGAGGGAGCCTCCGTGGTGCCGGGGAGGGGTGTCCGGTTGGTCACACGGACTGAGCTCTTTATTTTCATTCTGCACTGCCGTGTGGGTTTTCCTCACCGTTCCTGCCCTCGATCCCATCTTTTGCACCGGAACTCCCAAGTTTTTGTTTCGGAAAGAGCCTCGTGGCCAGTAAGGACAACTGATAAATACACTAACCTGTTTGATTAACTCTGTTTTCATAACAGGGGCTGGTTTAGCACACTGGGCTAAATCGCTGGCTTTTAAAGCAGGCCAGCAGCACGGTTCGATTCCCGTACCAGCCTCCCCGAACAGGTGCCGGAATGTGGCGACTAGGGGCTTTTCACAGTAACTTCATTTGAAGCCTACTTGTGACAATAAGCGATTTTCATTTCAGTTTTCAACAGCGGGCAGGGGTGACGGAGCGGGGATGGTTTATCGGTAAAGACATTGGACAAGTAATCCAGAAGCCCAATCTTAATTCTCTATCATAATAATAATCTTTATTAGTGTCACAAGTCGGCTCACATTAACCCTGCAGTGAAGTTACTGTGAAAAGCCCCTAGTCGCCACACTCCGGCGCCTGTTCGGGTACACGGAGGGAGAATTCAGAATGTCCGATTCACCTCACAAGCACGTCTTTCAGGACTTGTGGGAGGAAACCGGAGCACCCGGAGGAAACCCACGCAGACATGCTTTCGAATCCCATTGTTAGTAAGTTTGATTAATTGATGACAATAGTCTGAATGGAGAGCGTGTCTCAGTTGACAGTGACCGCGAAACCATTGACAATTCTCATAAGCATCCATCTGGTTTCGGACGGACATCTGCCGCGGTCTGGCCTACATGTGACTCCAGACCCACAGCACTGTGGCTGACTCTTAACTGCCCTCAACTGGGTAGCTCGTGGGGCTGGCATTGTGCCAATCCCGAGCTCGCTATCACTTCCTGGTGTCCGTAACTGGCATTGATTGGGCCCAGGATGCCCCAACCAATGAAGTACTTCTTGAAGGACAGTCACCATTCTGTTTTGCTACCCCTACTCACACTGAGAAAACTGGATTGAGGCCAGGAAGTGCCATGTGGCTGGTTGTACGCCTTTGCTGATTTCACTGCATTTTTAAAATTAAAGTAAAAGGCTTGGGTTTTATATAACTTCTATAACTTTTATAACTTTTATAACTTTCTATAACTTTTTATAACTTTCTATAACTTTTATATAACTTTTATATAACGTTCCTGTCGTGCACCGAGTGTTCGAAGCCCCTCCCGGTTTTATTCCAGGATAGGGGGCAGCCAATCGACACGCAGCAAGTTACTGCGAACAGCAATAGGGCAATGGGCAGATCCCCTGTTTGGGTGATGTTAGCGAGGGGTGAATATTGCCCAGGGTGAGCGGCCCCACGCTATGAAATAACGCCACGGCGCTCTTCCGCGTTCGCCCGAGAAGGGGAACGGCCGCTTGGCGTCCGACCCGAAATGTGGCACTGCGGACAGTGCATCCCGTCCGCGGCACTGCGCCGGGGGGGGGAGGGGGGTGGGGAGTTCGAGGCTGGGCCTCGGGCGCCAGCGGAGGTCGGACGGGACCCCCCCCACGGGACGGATGATTCGGAGGCGAAGGTGCAAGCGAGTGAGTCTGATCCCCACGGTGACACAAAAGAGGCAAATCGCAAATCGCGTTCCTCCTATTCCCATCCTGTTTCTTGGGCGAGAGCCAAGGAATGTGTCAGGCCCTGCAGCTCACTGGTAAACGAGAGAGAGAGAGAGAGAGAGAGCGGCAGGCGGCTTTAATCCAGTTGTTTGTGATAATTGAAGGTTCTCACTGGCGCAGTCCTCAGGGAATCCACGGCGAGCGGATCCGGTTCCAGACGTGGGACGGCCGAGGCCCTGGCAAAGCCAAAACCGTTGCCACGGCAAAGCTGCCGACTTGACAGAAGGGATGCCCGCCCTCGGCTCCCCCAACCCCCCCCTCCTCGACAACCGAAATGTCGGCCCACTACCGTTTCTCCCGAATGCAAAAACCCAAAACGACCTCCCACCCTCCGAGTGGTCCCAGAGACTGACTGCCGGTACATCATCGGAAAACTGCTCAGCCGCTGATTGGCTGGGCAGCTGGGAGGAGGCGAGAGCGAGGCATGAAATTCCTAACGGGCAGAGGCACTTGGGAGATTGGGGGGGGGGGGGGGGGGGAGGGGGGGGGCAAGTGACCCCCAGCGGAAGTTGGGCCGCCCCGCGTCCCGTGAGTGTTGCCCCCCCTGGGGTTCATGTGGGCAACACTGCCACCCGGTGGGTGGCGCTGCATCTTGCAGGCAAAGCTGTGTTCTAATCAGGAGCCTCTCTCCAGGGCAGCTCAGGGGTTTGCACCCAGATTCCGAATGCAGGATGCAAAGAAATGTCAGTCGCAGGTTGGGTGGGGGGTGGTGGAATCAGAGAGGGAATGATGGTTTCGGGGACAGATTTGGTACTCTCAATGGGTTAACAGACTCTGCTTTTTCTGCAGCGAGTGTCTCTTGTTCTAAAGGCTTCAGTGTCCTGGGGAAGATGGAGCCCCCACTGTCCCATGTTTTTTGCATGGTTACATAATGCATATGGTGTTTCGTTTAACCCTGTCCCTGGGCACTTTGTTCAAATCCTCACTGGAAGTGGGGAGTGGCAGTGAGAGGGAATTGAACTCAAAAGGGGCCCAGGCTGTGTCTGAACAAGAGTTCAGTGACGTACCAGCTGCTGTGAGTTAACCGCCAATCTATGTCGCTCCTCTCCTGCAGGACCGACACTTCTGCTGGGGGGGGGGGGGGAAACGACTGCGCTGTCCTTCAGTGCCTCTTCCTCATGCACGGGAGGAGACGGTGAGTGTGGCAACGGCCGGTTTGGTTAGGGGAGGAAGGGGAGGGGACAGGCCGGGATCCTGCCCCATCGCATATAATCTCTCGCCTGCACGCACGTAAACGTCCTGACTAAACTCTCACGAGATCTCCCGTGTCACATTTTGAAGATGAGCAAGAGGGGGGCGCGGGGGGGGGGGGGGGGGGGGGGGGGTGACTCCAGAGTCCTGGGGCCAATCATCCCTCAGTTAACATCGCTGAATCGGGTCACGATCACATCGCTGTTCGTGGGATCGCGCTGTGCATCAATGGGCAGCCCTGTTTCCGAACTTCACGACCTTGCACGCCCGTTGGAAAGCCCCTCATTGGCTGCAAAGTGCTTTGGAACAATGGTGTCACACAAGGCGCCATCTAAACGCAGGCGCGTTATCGCAATGAAGCATTGTGCAAGATTACCTTCTTCTGAATGAGCTGGGATGTCGTGACTAAATGCAACATTAATACAAACAAGGGCATGCTCCCACTTGAGCAGGAGTTTGCTGAATTGCGCCTCGATTAACGAACTGGAAATATTTGTGGAATTTGGCGGGTTAAACATCAGAGCGAGACTCACCATTTCTCCAGGACTTGTCACACTGGACATGTCATTCCCCCTGGGGGGAGGGGGGCTAATTGCAGGGAGAAATGTGATGTTTCCACTTGAGGGCGAGACCCGGCCACAGGCAAAAGGTAGTCAATAATAAATCCCAAATGGGGATTTTATTTGATTCTTTCATGTGATGTGGGTGCCGATGGCCAGGCCAGTACTTATTGCCCATTCCCGTTTACCCCTTCAGTAGGTGGTGGTGAGCTGCCTTCTTGAACCGCTGCAGTCCATGTGGCGTAGGTACACCCACAGTGCTGTTAGGGAGGGGGTCCCAGGATTGTGACCCAGCGACAGTGAAGGAACGGCCGATAGATTTCCAAGTCAGGATGGTGAGTGGCTTACGGGGGGAATCTGCAGGTGGTACACACGGCCGCCATTGTTTGTCGGTGCTGGAGGGTTTGAATGTTTGTGGATGGGGTACCAATGGTTGCACTTTTTGAGTGTTGTTGGAGCTGCGCTCATCCAGGCAAGTGGAGAATATTCCATCACACTCCTGACTTGTGCCTTGTAGATGGTGGACAGGATTTTGTGGGGGTCAGGAGGTGAGTTACTCTCCGCAGGATTCCCAGCCTCTGTTCTGCCCTGGTAGCCACAGTATTAATGTGGCTGGGTCCAGTTCAGTTTCTGATCACTGGTAACCCCCAGGATGGGGGATTCAGCGATGGTCATGCCATTGAATATCACAGGGAGATGGTTAAATCCTCTTCTGTTGGAGAAACCTCTTTACGCAGAGCGCTGTGAGAATGTGGAACCCGTTGCCACAAGGTGTCGTTGAGGTGAATGACGTGGATGCATTAAGGGGAAGATGGATAGAGGGAGAGAGGAACAGAAGGATATGCCGATCGGTAGCACAGTGGCTCGCACTGTTGCTTCACAGCTCCAGGGTCCCAGGTTCGATGCCCAGCTTGGGGTCACTGTCTGTGTGGAGTCTGCACGTTCTCCCCGTGTCTGCGTGGGTTTCCTCCGGGTGCTCCGGTTTCCGCCCACAGTCCAAAGACGTGCAGGTTAGGTGGATTGGCCATGATAAATTGCCCTTAGTGTCCAAAGGTTAGATGGGATTACGGAGAGAGGGTGGAGGTGTGGGCTTAAGTAGGGTGCTCATTCAGGGCTGGTGTAGACCCGATGGACCGAATGGCCTCCTTCTGCATTGTAAATTCCATGATTCTATGAAAGGGGAGGACAGAGGTGGGTGCGGAGTATAAACACCTGCATGGACTGGTTGGGCTGAATGGCCTTCTTCAGTGCTGTAAATATAATGCAACATGGTCACCACACAGCTGCTAGTTAAGGCTATAATTGGTGCAGAGGCCGTTGAACAAACAAGATCATGGGTGGATTGTGTCCCATGTTTGAAGGTCAGGGGTTTGTGTCATCGAATTTACAGTTCAGAAAGAGGTCATTCGGCCCATTGAGTCTGCACCGGCCCCTGAAAGAGCACCCCACTAAAGCCCACACCTGCACCCCATCCCCTTAACCCAGTAACCCCAATTTACCTTTTTGGACACTAAGGGCAATTTAGCATGGCCAATCCACCTAACCTGCACATCTTTGGACTGTGGGAGGAAACCAGAGCACCCGGAGGAAACCCACGCGGACACGGGGAGAACGTGCAGACTCTGCACAGACGGTGACCCAAGCCGGGAATCGAACCTGGGACCCTGGAGCTGTGAAGCAACCGTGCTAACCACTGTGCTACCGTGCTGCCCGCGGGTTAGCGAGGCTCGGACAGTCAATGTATCCAAGGCAGCTCTCCTTTTCTGAGTGAATAAAGTATTGATGCTGACGAGTCCTCAAGGGCATCATCTATGTGTTCAAGGCACTTCGGGGGCGATTCTCCGAGCCCCGCGCCAGGGCGGAGAATCGCCGCAACCGCGCCACGGTGCCCCGGCACCGGAGCGCGACGCTCCGAGGTGCCGCTGATTCTCCAGCCCCGATGGGCCGAGCAGCCGCTCCGATACGACAGAGTCCTGCCGGCGCCGGCCCTGGTTGCTGCCGGCGGGAACTCTGCGGGAACGCTCGGGGGGCGGCCTGTGGGGGTGAAGTGGGGCTCCTTCACCCGGGGGGGGGGGCCTCCGATGGGGTCTGGCCCGCGATCAGGGCCCGCCAATCAGCGGGCCGGCCTCTCCCCCCCCCCGGGCTACTTTCCTGCGCGGCCGGCCCCTGATCACCGACGCCATGTTGAGTTGGGCCCGGTGCGCTAAAGAAGTCCCCCGTGCACGGGGGGGGGGGGTCTTTCCAATATTCCTGGACTAATATTCATCCCTCAGCCAACATTGCTAACGGCCATTGCTGTTTGTGGGAGCTTGCTGTGCGGAATTTTGTGGCGGCGTTCCCGACATCACTCCAGGGCCTGCGCTTCTCAAGTACCCGATTGGCTGTCGAGCGGTTTGGGAAAGCGGGAATCTTTCTGTATCTGGGTGTTCTGGTGTGGGGTTAATCCAGCAGTAAAACGCAATGTAAGACTAGCATCGATATGGCGCCTTCCATGGCCGTCGGCATCTCGAGGCGTTTCTCAGTCAATGAAGCACTGTTAAAGTGCAGTCGTTGTTGTAACGCGGTAAACGCAGCCGCTAATGGATGCACAGCAAGATCCCAGAAACAGCAATGTGAGACCGTGGCCGGTTAATCTGGTTTTATAGTGTTCACTGAGGAATTAATTGTGGTAGTATGACTAGAGGTGTTACGGTAACTAGCAATGGTGAGATACCATTGGTGCAGAAGGCTCGCTGCTCATTGGCCCAATGGTATGTAACACTAGTCACCCATTGGTTAGAGCTGCAAGGTAGCTCCGCCCTGTGAGGCGGGGTATAAGAGCCCGTGTGTTCCCCACAGCTTCCTTTCTGTACCTGGGCTGCGGGGGAAACATCTTGTCTATTAAAGCCTTCAGTTTCAGACTACAACTTTGCTTCTGTGGTCAATTGATAGTGCACCATTAATATTGTCCAGGACACTGGGTGGGGGACGAAGGAGATCGGAGAGACGCAGGGGGCAGAGGGCATGGGGGGGGGGGGGGGGGGGGGTGGTTGCGTGGGGGGGGGGGGGGGGGCTTTTACCCGGCACCCTGTGACTCTGAGGCGAAGTGGCCCCCAACTGACACTTCACAAAGTGTCAGTTGTTGTGCATTTTGTACCTGGGACTATGCAGCGACGGCATGGGTTCCTTTGGGTGCAACAGGTGTTTTTGTTTACTGTATTTTTATTGGAGTTTTTCCATTTTTACACAAAACGCAATAAGCCCTCAAAACTGGTGCATCGTTGGTTCAACTTAATCACTAAACCCGGCGCCTCCGTTTACACAATCAAAAACAATCAACGGACTAGCGAGGGGATGGGGGAGAGGAGGATAAAGCAATGAAAACATGGGGCAATGATGCACACCTTCACGTGTAGCGAGTTCAAGGCGGCGCGACATAACTTATGGAAAACATTGTAGGAGCAAGCCAGGCATTACGGAAACTATAAAAGTCTGGGATACGGGTCCCGTACTTTTTGGAATCCGGTTTAGAGCGGCAATTGTGCGGCACAGCGGTTAGCACTGTTGCTGCTTTACAGCGGCAGGTACCCGGGGTCGATTCCCGCTTGGGTCGTTGTCGGTGCGGGGTCTACACGTTCTCCCGTGTCTGTGTGGGTTTCTGAAATAAGCATTTGGTCACCTGTGATCTTTCATAACTTAGGGGCGCGCAGACTGTGCCAAGCTCTGCTCCTAATTGAACACCACCCCTCACGTTGTTTAATATCTGAGCCTTGTTCTCTCTCTCTCTCTCTCTCTGCAGGTTTGTGAGGTGGGCAGAGTAATGATCACCCTTCTTTATACCATGGTCGTTTTGCATCTTGGAAGCATCAAAGCTGCTCCCCTACAACCAAACTCCACTCTATTAAACCACAGATCACCTCAGGATGAGCTCGGGCGGGAAAGCCGATTGAATGACGAGGAGGCAGCCGGCAGGGAATATCTACTCGACGACATGGTCCCCGACATCCAGGATCTGGGCGATGACGCCTCGGGGAGGGAGTGGGACTTTTATTCCCCGCGGGTGACCCTGGCCGCCCGGCCGCCCGGCGTCCCGCCCTTGCTCTTCATCATGGAGGAGTCGCTGAGCCAAGCCGACGTGGCCAACCGGACTTGGCGGGCCAAGAGGCAGGCGGGGGCCGGCGGCGTTGACCCCTCGCGGCGGGGGGACCTCTCGGTCTGCGACAGCTTCAGCCGCTGGGTGACGGACCGGCGGGCCGCCGTCGACGTCCACGGCAAGATGGTGACCGTCATGATCGAGGTTCCCACCTCCACCGGCCCCCTGAAGCAGTACTTCTACGAGACGAAATGCAACGAGCGCTCCACCACCGCCCAGGGGGGCTGCAGGGGCGTCGACAAGAGACACTGGATTTCCGAATGCAAGACCAAGCAATCCTATGTGCGGGCACTCACCGTGGATACCCAAAAACGAGCCGGTTGGCGTTGGATACGGATAGACACATCATGTGTGTGCACATTGATCAATCGAACTGGAAGAATCTGACACTTCAACTTTCTTCCCCCCCCCCCCCCCCCCCTTGATCCCCTCCCTTTATTTGGTGTTATCTATATGTTTGTAAATATATAAAATATATAAATTATTTCACTAAGTTTATGGATTGCATGTAAAAAATTATGTTTATACTTTGAACAATTGTATTTATTAATCTTGAATTTACATATTGCTACTGTTTGTATTAACTTATTGTATCTGAAATATATTATTCTTCACGTACCCCGTGTTCTGGTATCTTCAGGGAGCTCATCTGGGTCGAGTAATCGTCAATAGACGCAGCATCGGCCCTGGGCAGCACGGTAGCACAGTGGTTAGCACTGTTGCTTCACAGCTCCAGGGTCCCAGGTCCGATTCCCGGCTCGGGTCACTGTCTGTGCGGAGTCTGCAAGTTCTCCCCCGTGTCTGCATGGGTTTCCTCCGGGAGCTCCGGTTTCCGCCCACAGTCCAAAGATGTGCAGGTTAGGTGGATTGGCCATGATAAATTGCCCTTAGTGTCCAAAAAGGGCAGGTGGGGTTATGGGGATAGGGTGGAGTTGTGGGCTTAAACGGGGTGCTCTTTCCAAGGGCCGGTGCAGACTCGATGGGCCGAATGTCCTCCTTCTGCACTGTAACTTCTATACTTACTTTTTGAGGCACAGAGAGGTAGGTGTTGGTTGCAATGTAAGAGGTTCTCTCACCATACAGACTCAAAATGGAAGGACGTTGGCACCACCGCTGGCAGGAGGTTGTAACTACCGTGTGACGTGTTTACATGGCAAATTCTATTGTAAATGTGGAGTGGATCATAGAATAGAATCATAGAATGCTTGCTCGATGGTCTAAATCCGAGTGACTCATCAATTGCTGCTGAGATTATATATATATATATATATATCTGTAACACCTTTGTAAATGATGTTGAACTTATGAATCAAGCCACGATTGTACTGTGTTGTGAAGTAATGCATTGATCCTGCACAGACCCAGGAAATTTGGGACCAGCAGCACACAGTTAATTCTGGCACTGAAAACTTCAATTCAAAGATCAATTGGGATTTAGATTTGTATCCGAATCCTCGAGGTGGGAAGCAAATTTCTCGCCTATCGCAAACACACAGGCCGTCTGGATGTCGGCTGAGGGACAACACATCACCTTCTTGCCTCTCGGTCGCAGGTTTGTGGGTTCCAATCCCGCTTCAGCATGAAATCCAGTCTGAAACTCCAAACGCGGTACCGAGGACGGTGTTGCGTTGTCAGGGAATTTGAGGGAAGGCGCCAAGTCAAGTCTTCAAATGGACTATTTTGAAGAGAAGGAGGGGGAGTTCTATCTGGTCAATGCCTCAATCCCTCAATCAGCCTCACAAATCTGCTCATTATCTCTTGGCTGATTGCGGGAGCTTGCCGTGTGTAAATTGGCTGCCGCCTTTCCCAATCGCCCTCACACAGCATTTGATTGAGGAAGAATCTTGCACAGAAGTTCGCAAAGTGCCTCACAGCCAATGAAATACATTTGCGGCGTAGTCACTGTTGCCATGCAGCAAACACAGCCACCAATTAGTGCACAGTAAGATCCCGCGGACAACAATCCGATCATGGAGGATATTCTGTTTTTGTGAGGTGTTGGTTTGAGGGATAGATATTGTCCGGGTCACCGGGAAGAACTCCCTCTGCCCTTCTCCGGAATGGTGGGCGCCGGGAGTTTTATGTTCTCTGGAGGAGGCAGACGGAGCCCCCGGCTTAGATGGGCCTCAGAAAGGCCGCACCTCCGACAGCGTGGTGCTCGCTCGGTACTGCACTGGAGGGGTCAGCCTCCTTATTCGTGCTCAAGATCTGTTTTGGGCCCAGAACCTCTGTGACTCTGAGGCGAAAGTGGGCATTGGATGATGTTTTCAAAGGTTTTCCTTTCCCCTCCGCCCCAAATTATTAATCTCCTGGGCAGTGGCTTCAGTTAGGCTGAGAGGCGGGGGGGGGGGGGGGGGGGGGGGGGGGGATGAAGGGGGGCATCATAGGAGCTTTAAAAACAATTGTGGATTTC